>NC_136906.1:41668541-42048541 GCF_949606895.1 Notothenia rossii | reverse complement strand
ATTACCCATGCACTGACAGACAATGAACATGATGTTTCAAGTACTGGATTCATTTCAGTGTTAGCCCAAAACAAATATGTATAATATTTCATATAACAGTTATGTAGCATATTTGATCCTCAAATTAGAGAAGTATAATTTAAAGAAATTGATATTCTATATTCAACATTAGATAAACACAGAAGAACCCTTTCCAAGTAGCATAAGTATATGTTCAGGCAAGTATGGCTAATAAGAATAATTGATAGACTTAATTTGGTACAGATCAGTGGTAGCATTCACAAATGTATGAATTAAAGTTTTAAGAATGTTTAATCCTTCCTTTCCAGGTTTTTACAAAAGTCTTTGAATATTTGCCTAACTTTTCCTTTTCAGATTGTTAAACATTTTGAGAATTGTTTAACTTTTCCATTCAGATTTTGAAATGACATAAGGATTGATAGTTGAAGTAATTCTGTTATCATGCCATAGTCTTTTGATTTAATATGTAATGAAGTAAACGTAAATATAATCCTAAATTGAAGACACTGCAATTTTGCAGATTACAGATTGATTAGATCACCAGTGTGAGTTTTATACCTTAACTGGATCCCTTGTGATCCTGATTTTATACCTTCACTGGATCCCTTATGATCCTGATTTTATACCTTAGCTGGATCCCTTATGATGCTGATTTTATACCTGAGCTGGATCCCTTATGATCCTGATTTTATATCTTAACTGGATCCCTTGTGATCCTGATTTTATACCTGAGCTGGATCCCTTATGATCCTGATTTTATACCTTAATTGGATCCCTTGTGATCCTGATTTTATACCTTAACTGGATCCCTTGTGATCCTGATTTTATACCTTAACTGGATCCCTTGTGATCCTGATCTTATACCTTAACTGGGTCCCTTGTGATCCTGATCTTATACCTTAACTGGATCCCTTGTGATCCTGATCTTATACCTTAACTGGATACCTTATGATCCTGATCTTATACCTTAACTGGATCTCTTATGATCCTGAGTTTTAAATGCTTTTGACTAGTGATTGCCTTGAAGTAAATCTTTAGGCTGCAAGCTGGTTTTGATTTTATAGTTTGATAAAGGAGATTAACTAATGATTAAATATTAAAATATATTAGTTTAAAATAAATGTTTTTGCTGTTATGTATCTGTGATTTCACATGTGTTCATTATTATGCTTTTGACAAAAGATGCTCCAAACACTGACGAGAGATCATCTTTAGTATGACTGGCTGTCTCAATCATTGTGATCGAATGTTTCAATGTTATTATGTTGTTCTTAATGTGATTGTTATTAATGTAATTGATGTTGTGTATAAACAACCCTTAAATCAGACTTTAGTTACACCTGAGTAAGATTCAGGGAAAGTGCCAACAATCAGAGATATTTGATTGTTGGTGCTTGAAACATTTACCTGCAGATCTCTATAAAGTATATTAATTACTCGTTATTCTCTACTAATAGTTAATTAAAAACTGTATATAATGGCTATTTTGCACATCCCTTTCAAGATTTCAAGATTTTCTAAGGTTTATTGACATATCATAAACACAACTACAGTGTAGTTATGCAATGAATGAAAAACTTGGGTCACAGGTTCCTCAACAGTCCATTACAAGACATCTATCAATATTTGTGTATACCTCCACCATTAAATTGTCATATTCTGCACATTTCTTATACTATCTACATACATAAGAGTATAATTAATGTGTAAAATATCTGCTAAAATAAGTGCTTCAACATAGTTAACATTGCAGGAAAGCAATATATTAGACCTTAAGTAGTAGTATTCTTTAATGTATTAATAAAGGTTAATTAGTTAGTCCGTTTCATATTAATATCTTTGTACATCGTGCACTAAACTATTTTATTGTAGAGATCACTTACAGTATCTTCTTGATTTTTTATATTCTATATTTCTATCATTGACCTTCTACTTTCCCCCTATGTATGTATGTACTCTTAATATTTTTTTCCTCAAATAACATTATTTAACATAAATAATTAAATAACGTGCTTTAACCACTAGGCGGTGCACACAAGGTACACACAGCATAACTTTGTATTATTAGGACACTTATGTATGTATAAAATCTGAAGATATGTAGTTTTATTCATGTTTTTATATAATTTTACAGGATATTGCTATACTATTTCTCATGTTTTACTTCTACACATTAATATCTGATTTGTAAAACATCACAGACAGAAAGGTATATCCGTCATTTAATGGTAAGCTATTGAAATTGTGATTCCATAGATGTGTCTCCCATCACCCAAATCCCCTGACTATTCTCTCAACTCAGTATTTACATTCCTATATTCAAAGAAAATCAGTAATATCTTTAAAAACATGCATTGCGGCTAAAACCTCAAATCAGTGAGCTGAGGATCTTTCTTACGTCTGTTTCGGTATTGTTCCTGTATTGAGAGTTCACATTTATGCTACATTGAAGGGTGGAATTGACTACACATCTTCAGAAAAATAATTTGCTTCAGATATAACTCATAGCAAATAAAGTATAAAAAATATAAGTAATAAAAAGATAAAACACTGGCATGTAATTTACGTAAGAATAAAAAGAATGGTTTTGAATAATACATGAGTAAAATCTACGTCACTTTACAGCCCCGCCCACTTTTGGGGAAACCAACGCTGTCATTTGAACGGCGATCGAGCCTGAAGCCACAGAGATCTTCTGTTACTGTCCTTTCCTCTTGGTGGAAGTACCGAAACACGTAACTCTGGATTTGTTTTAATGTTTGAGGTGCAATAAACGACACAGCAGCTTTTTGGCATGTTAAAGCTATTATTTTCTGACTCGCTCGAGAGTAACAGCTGGCGAAATTACAACCTCGCCTACTAATTTCAAATGTGTGCTCTAAAATGATATTTATAAATGACTATTATCATTATTATAAGCAAGACAATAAATGGCAAAGATATGTAGAAAATAAACGTATTTAAGATACGTTCATAAGAAACGTAACGTGGGAGAAAATATGTTTCTAGAAGATATGTAGAAAATAAACTTATTTGAGATACAATCATAACGAACGTAACGTGGGAGAAAATAAGTTTCTCGCTAAACGTAATTGAGAATACAGTTTAGCTATGTGGGAACGTAATTGTTAGGAGACAGGGTTCCATTCAGACGAAAAATACAAATTATTATGAATACAAATAAAATAAAAGAAGCCTCCCGTGAGTTACTACAAGCTATAAAGTAGATTTTAAAAACGTTTTATATAATAAAAGCTTGTGCGGACGATATACTTTCTCAAAATACTATTTTGTGCGCACGAGAAAGTATTTAGTTAGTTTCTTGTTCGCACGAGAAAGTTACCGGTGCGCCAAGTAAGAAGTGGAGCAAAGCAACAACAGTTTAATTGTATACTGCTTATGTGGAGAAATGGCAGTGCATACATTATATGAGATATATTTCAAACTCGGACTTCATTGAGGGACATTTTGGCCAGGGGTTTAGAGCTATTTGTTTAAGCACCGGATTCGCAAAACAGAAGAGTCTGTAAACCAGTCTGCTTTGATCTATGAATTCCTGTCCGTGACTCTCACAGTATCTGCTGCCCACAGCTGTTTTATAGAAGGAAAGCCTCCTTCACTTTATGAAATCTCTGCGGCACCAGTGGCCTGTAGCCTACTACGAAGCAGGATTTGCTATTTACTATTCATTCATGAAGTATGACGCTGCGCTGTCAGCACGCTTCTCCATGTTTGTGATTGGTCAAATGTTGCTAACCCCGTCCCTTTCACGTGTGCGCGCTCTCAGCCGGACTCTGAGAAGAGCAGCACCAGCTGCAAAGAGCTGTGCCTTTTACTGTTTACTTCACTGTGTTTCCCTTCATTAGACAGTGAAGCAAATTAGTCGCTTTTCGGCGCCTCCCGCTTTTTTAACGCTGCTTTGGGTGACTTGTGTAATTCGTGGAGAACCGAAGAGTTTTTGTTTTTGGGGGGGGGTCCGTCCGTTAGTCCGTCCGACTGACGGACAACTTCTCACTTCAAAAAAGAAGAAGAAATCTAGACCGCAAAATAATTAAACAAGCACTCGCCTGTTTTTCCTGGCCAAGTACATGTTCCTTGAACCCAACACGAGCGTAACGTGTCTTCACGTGGTTATGTCTCGTCTGAAAGGAGCGTAGACTAGAGTGCTTACGGAGTGCTTACGGAGAGCACCGGAACGCCGCTCCAGCTCTTCAAATATTGCAGTACCCATAAGGAGCCGTACACATGCCGCAGTGTTTGCGTGGCTGTGTCTTTAGTTGTAAGCACAGTGGCGATCTGTTGGTATTAGCATCTGGTTAGCTAGCTATGCTAACGAATTTAAAGAGCTTTTCTACAACCAGGTGGAAGAGAGCTCTCTTCTGAGAGGCTCAAATAACCTCAGCTCAGTGAGGTTAAGGCACACCTTGATATGATCATTATAATTACTAATGAGACATTGGAGACTAAATGAAAAACAGTTATAAAATACTATATGACAGTAACAAAAAAGTTGTTAAAAATAACAAGAATAGAGTTTAAAAGGGGAGTGATTTGTAAAATATCCAAAAAGAAAAATCTGCTTACAGTTCTGTTTCAAATGGGTGTTGAAAGATGTACCCATAGATCTCCTCATGTTGCTCTCAAAGGGCACCAGATTGATGCTTTTAACTTCAATATTTAAAAAAAAATCTTCCCCTGGGAGCATGCCCCCGGACCCCCCTATAGGAGGTTAGATCCCCCCCACTTAAATCATGTTCACATGGATACTAAATACATTTGCACACATCTTGTGTCCATATCTTTCTGTTTTGGTGGTCATGCCACACCGTGCACATGCATGCATGCGCGAGTCATGGTAAGATATCTGGATTAAGAGGTTGCTTTTTCTTTGCATAGCATGAAAGAAAGGCCAAATGAATTGGCTGTAATTGTTGTTTTTTTAAGCAGAGGTTGAGTTCAATAATTTGTACGGCCCTCGGAGGATGTTGTAAAAATTGAAAGGAAAAAGGTTTCCCACCCCTGCTGTAAATAATAATAAAAACCCATGATTTATAACTTAACATCTCTGTCTCCTATTGATCTGATTATATTTTAAAGAATAGCCAGTTAATTGAAGCATTATAGCACAGGCTTTTGTCAGATGGTATATTACGCTGTTTTTTTCCTGCTTCGAATAGTTCTCTCTTTTTTCACCATACCTGTGTTTGCATCACTGATTAGAACAGCTGAATAGAGATCGAGGCTGCTACGTTTAACCACACACACCTCTACACACATCGAACTACCAGAGTATTCCCCCTATTACTCTTTTTATGAAGGAGATGTCCGGTCACCAGGGCGCATGATGCATGATGTGTGTGTGTTTGTGCTCAGCTCGGCTCGGTGTGTGTGTGTGTGTGTTCGGTGTGTTTGTGTGTGTCCGACACCACCGGCATTTGTTTTCAAATGAACATGAACAGTCATTTACACAAATCTGGTTCTCCATAGTTATATGTGTATTTCCAAGTGAAAGAAATGCGTTTAATCTTAATCTCGATGAAGTGCTAAAGTCCTGCCGGAGTGCACCGGAACAAACGACACTATCATAAACAAATGCCCACACACATACACACACAGGCGACCAGACATATTCTTCATAAAACTAATAATATGGCGTAATAATCGGGCAGTTCGATGTGTTTTATTTAAATTAATAACCCAGCTAACACGCCACGTTGCCACCACGTGGCCTAAAAGTGGTAGTTTGGTGGCACTGTGCACAACGTGGTAGCCACGTGGCCCCAACGTTGTGGTTCACCACAAGCACCCGTCTAAGTGTGCACAACGTGGTAGCCACGTGGCCCCAACGTTGTGGTTCACCACAAGCACCCGTCTAAAAATACTGATTTGTTTAATGTTATAGATTTATTTATTTATTTCCTTTTTGTCATATTATGAGTTTGAAGGATAGTAATTTGTGCAAAAAATATTACTTGGGTGGTTTTACAAAGAAAATACCACGTTGTGGCCACGTTGAAATATAACGTATAAATACCACGTTGTGGCCACGTTGAAATATAACGTTTTCCTTTCCATGCAAGTGGGTGCACATACATATGATTTGTATGCAAATAGATGGAGTCTACTCTATTATGTAGTTGAATATTGTTCGTCCATTTGTTGCTGTTGATGTCAGTGGCGTTTTCTCCTGGAGGCCAAGGGAAGCCAGGCTTCCCCTGTTTTTTTTTTGTAGTTATAATTTTAATAAATAAATAAAAACACTTCGTTTAGTTTCGGAAATTCTTTGTTGTGTGTTGCTGCCGGCCCGTCTCTCCCCCATTCTCATTGAGTATTTTACAAAGAGTGAAACAGCGCCCCTCTAGATGTTACGGTGAAACAGTAGATTGCACTCTCTGTTGCGAGAGGAGGCCAGCCGAAATTTGCTTCCCTTGGTGAAAAAAAATGGAGGGATTGACCAATCAGATGAGGCTCACGTCATGCCCCTGCCAACCTGCGATTGGTCAGGGCCATGCCAAGGGAAGCCAGAGGCAGCTGGCTTCCCTTGCCTCACAATCCAATCAAATCGCATCAATTTAGTGGTGCAGTGACGCGTCCCAAAAAGCGGAAGTAAGCTGCGCTCGGTTTCCCTTGACAAAATAGCAATGGGATTTCTCCATAGGATTTTGGAAAATAGCTCGAAAAAAGGTCAGTGGAAAACGAACCTGTTAGGTAAATGCACGTTTTGTTCAGTCGGATAATATCCACATGTCTGGCCTACTTTTATAATTTTCAAATCATAAATCTAATCGATAGAAGATAGATAGCGTCACTGCACCACTCTCACCGCCGTTAGAAAGTAGCAAGGAACTGAAGCAAGTGCAATTATGGAGGGTGGAGATTCGGAGTATTTAATCAAAAATAATTGTACTAAACTTCCGCTGCAGCAGCAACAACAAATACAATCTGATGACAGGCCAATGCCCAAACTGGAGCTGTGTACAGCGAGGAACAAAGGAGCGAACCGGACGTAAAACGTTAAAGGTCTCCTGATTTAGTTTGTGAATGAATGCTTATTAGAGTTTCGGCTGGAGAGTGCGTGCGGACCTGTCGGTCAGATAACAGGCGTGTGTAAGTCCTGCATCTGTATGATACAAATGTGTGTAAAATGATACCGGGCGCTGTAATCACTCATCTGGTTACGTTATTACATTGACCACCACACCCCCAACCCAAAAGAAAGGACGTATTATTGGCTTCCCCTAATTTTTTCCCCACGCCACGCTACTGGTTGATGTTTATAACTATATGCTCTCACCAGCCTAAGAATTCAACCAATCACGGCAAATTTCGTTCGCACCTTTTCTCAGTGTTCTGGATTTACCACTTCACATCCTGGTCGATCCATACGCATACAAATTATATAGTCCCTCAAATATCCATCTATTCTCCCAGAAGATGGGATGTATTTTGCAAAACAGACAGTTATTCGATCGTTTTTCCCAGTTCGACACCCTTTCCTGTCCCTCGATGCCCCCACTAGCGCTGGTTAAAATTAATGCCGTTCAGCGACCTACAAACGGTTAAACGGATCTGCGAAAACGAGGAAACGCTGTCAATCTCTGGAACGTTAGGCCTAAACCGCGTTTTTTTTATTCAAGTCAAGAACTGTCAATATATACTTGCAGGTAAGGAAGCCATCCTTTTTTAAAGTTTTGTAATTCGGGTCATGAACATATGGGGGAGTGTTCTATGCACAGCTCTCAGCATATTTTACACTTTTTCTGCCGAAATTAAGCAGGTGCCTTGTGGCCTCATGTGTGGCCTAATCTCGGACTCGGCCTCCATGTTGTTTTTTTCAGCAGGGCCGCTGGGCTGTGTGAACAAAGCTTACATTAAATCCGTGGGAGATCTATATCTGGTTGAGATATGTCCCGACTTTTCAATCGATAGCGACTACCCAGTTAATAGACGAACGTACTCTATGGGAACAAATTAATAGAAAAACAGTTCAACGGAATAAGAAATATTAACCCTTTCAGTTTTCTTTATTAAATGTCATTTAATGTGGTGCTTCACTTCACCTGTTAATCTTTATTAAATAATGTTAATAGAGACGAAGAAGGGGAGATACTGGAGGCAAGTGACAGTGTCCCTGCTCTAGTTCTGGCCGAGCTACCAACACCTCCTCAACGGACAAATGGTAAATGAGGTTGGCACAAGGATCAAGTAGAGCTATATCCTCAACTGTTAATTTCAATTATTTTAATTTCAACATGAAGCTTGAGTCACAAAAGAAAAAAAACAGCATTTGCTTGTATGCTAATTTTATTCCCAGGAGGTCCAACCTTTTCTTAAACACAGTATCTAACTGGCTAACTATGGGCTATTTTGACCTATAGAACAATGATTACTTTTTGGTACAGACATTTATGCAGTACCAGGTAGATCAGTACCGGTAAATTGATATTTTGGGAGTATCTTCTTGCAGTGAAAATAAAGTATTGCTTTCATGTCCTAATCAAAAATGCATTAATAATGTTTTATCGATAACCACACTCATTAAATTCTGTTTAAGGCTGTTCTGCACCGAGAGCGATATCACCAAGTACCAGTACCCCTTCCAGGTCTATTTCTGGGCATAGAATCCAGTCTCCTGTGTGTCCTAACAGTGACACAAGATCAGGTATTTAGGACTATTGACATTGTGCATTTGTCTTCATATTTAAAAAAAAAAACGGTTTTGAGTAATGATATACATTGGTCCTCTTGAGAGACCACCCCATCTGCCAAGCCAAACCGATCTGTCATAAAGGGTGGTCTCTCATAAGAGGTTCAATAGCATGGGATGTGTAGCCATTGGTGCATGATGTTGCGGGCTCCCAAGAGACGTGGTCTTAAATATGAGGTCATTCAAAAGGGGCACCACTGTATTCACTTTGCTCCATTTAGCCTTTCGCTTTATATTAATTTAAGTATTCTGATATAGACAATTTATAAATTAATTGCATTACTATCTCTGTATACAGTGATGACTTCAAGTGCACAACTGTCTGAGGATCATCGTGGAGGAAAGCAACTGTTCCATACCAGGTAAGGAATCTCAGGCTTTGTAGTTTTACCCAAGTATTTACTGAGAGTAGTACGTACATGTATATCTCATTGCTCACCATGATTGGTCTAGGCCATTCATTGGTACAGTCACCCTGTGCTAAAGCATTTAGACTAGTACATGTAGTACATTAGACCAATCTGATATTAAGCTGTAGCGAATCTCTGTTACTACTCATGCCATGTAACTATGGCTTACTGTTGGCATGTACTGCAGTGAAGTAATCATTTCATGTTATGTTTTCAGCACCCCAACAACACCCAGAGCTTCTACATCTGCTGCAATAAATCCTGAAAGTGAGCCAACAGGTAACAAAGCCTAATGTAAAAGTTTTACTTCAAGAATATTTTTGAAATTTGTGATCCAGAAAATATTCAATTGTGATTTCCTCATTCTAAACATTGTGTTCTTTTGAGACAAATTGATAGCACGGGATGTGTAGCCATTGGTGCATGCTGTAGTGGTCTCCCAAGAGAGGTGGTCTTAAAATGAGGTCACTCAAAAGGGGCACCACTGTTTTCACTTTGCTCCATTTAGCCTTTCACTTTATATTAATTTAAGTATTCTGATATAGACATTTATAAATTAATTACATTACTATCTCTGTATACAGTGATGACTTCAAGTGCACGACTGTCTGAGGATCATCGTGGAGGAAAGCAACCCTTCCATACCAGGTAAGGAATCTGAGGCTTTGTAGTTTTACCCAAGTATTTACTGAGAGTAGTACGTACATGTATATCTCATTGCTCACCATGATTGGTCTAGGCCATTCATTGGTACAGTCACCCTGTGCTAAAGCATTTAGACTAGTACATGTAGTACATTAGACCAATCTGATAATAAGCTGTAGCGAATCTCTGTTACTACTCATGCCATGTAACTATGGCTTACTGTTGGCATGTACTGCAGTGAAGTAATAATTTCATGTTATGTTTTCAGCACCCCCACAACACCCAGAGCTTCTACATCTGCTGCAATAAATCCTGAAAGTGAGCCAACAGGTAACAAAGCCTAATGTAACAGTTTTACTTCAAGAATATTTTTCAAAATTGTGATCCAGAAAATATTCAATTTTGATTTCTTCATTCTAAACATTGTGTTCTTTTGAGACAAATTGATTGATGATTATGGCATCCTTTTCGCATTTTTTTCTCATTCCATTTACGTTTAGCTTGGGATCTAGCACTTGCCGTTGCTTGAAATATGTGTTTAACTTCAACGCAACATGAAATGTAATGAATCATTTGTCGCAATTGCCTTAATGCATTATACATGTATGTGGGTGAATAGATGCAAATTCTAAGCATAGTATTTAAAAATGTGGAATTGTGTTATCTTGCTACAGGATTCCAGAGCAGGATGCTGATGCGTATGCAAAACCTTGAAGAGTCACAGGGGGAAATCCTTAGAATGCTGCGCATCTTGACAAGTGCCAGCAGAGCAGCAGGAGAGGAGTTGGACGATGTACTACCAGACCCTGTCAGCAGTACTGAGGAGCTGGATAGGCTTTGTGAGAGGCTTACAGATAAGGCCTTCAAGAGACAATTGGTATGTTCCATTGTGAAAGAAAAACTTATTTTGTTAAGAATCGCTTAAATTTTATGAAGAAGTAACTCCATCTTCCAAAGAGACAGATAGGCAGACACCAAGACAGACAGGCAGGCAGGCAGGCACACATACAGACAGGTATACAGACAGATAGGCAGGCAGACAGACAGGCAGGCACACAGACAGCTAAACAGGCAGGCAGACGGACAGTCAGGCAGACAGGCACCTAAGCAGGCAGCAGGCAGGCAGGCAGGCATAGATAGATAGATAGATAGATAGATAGATAGATAGATAGATAGACATAATTGGGACCACTGAATTATTTCAAAACTGTAGTAGTTATATTCAATGCTGCCTTTGTAATATATATCTGACAATTTAGCATTTTCACTTGGATGTACTCAAGGGTTTTTTACTAAGAAAACTAATTATCTACATTGCAGACATGCTATATGACTTCCTTGGGTGGCCACAACATCGGAGACACCATCCGGAGGATGCTCTCCAAGTTGGGAACCAATGCCTTATGGTCAACGTATAGCCTCAAGGGAAAGAAGGGCAAGAACGCGTTGATTGACCTGTCGGTCACCAAGGTCCTCATCAGTAAGTGTTTAAGTCATAAATGGCATGCAATTGCTTCTTCAGTATTTTATGAAGCTCGCCTGATGCACTCCAGAGATACTCAATATAACATGTTGATTATCATTTATTATAACCGAAACGACCATTTTGGGGATGTTATGTTTCATGTGCATGAGTGGGTACGTGTCTGGGTCTGCATCTTCGTTAGTGGATCTTTCAAAAACTATGTGACATTCTAATGTACTTATTTGTATGAGTATTGGTCATCCATGGGCCAAGAACCCTCATGATTTTGGTGCTGATTCTATTTTTATATCTTTATTGTTGTGGCCATCTTGGATTTTCTTAATTTTTCTCCGGGGTTTGGCCATACTACCACGTACATTTTTCAGCTGTTCATGGGGGGTAATCATCTCGGTTAGCGATAATGGTCCCAGGTGGGTGATAATGGGGGATATTGATCCTACATCGGCGCTAATGGGGATATTGGTCCCAAGTGCGAGATACTGGTCCCCAGTGGGTGATCATGATAATGAGGGAAATGGTTCAGCAAGAAACCCATTTGTCTGGCCGTCTTGAATATTTGGTGCCAGTAAAGATTTGGGGGATGTATCCTGTGTTCGTCTGTGAATACCATTCTAATTACAAATATTAAAATATAAAACTGCCTTAGGATTATTTAGTTTAGATTTGTGAGGAATAGTTGTTTTAGTGTTAATTCTTTCACCAGTACATATACTTGTTACTCTTCCTTTCTTCCGTGCATTGCTTGGGGTTAGCAGTTTTGTGCTACTTTTCCTACAGGAGCATGCTTGAAAAACCATCCTAAAGCCAAGGCTTCCGAGGTGGAGGAGCAACTGTCCGAAAATCTCAAATATGCACCGAAGAAAAAAGGAGGGCCAAAATACAAGGTGATAGTGGATTCTAGTGACTTACTTAAATATTTGGTCCATCTCTCCAAATGTCTGTCAATAAAGCATTTACATATCACATAAATGTACCACTTTGACATATAGTATGTGTCATCAGTACTTAAATCTTTGCATTCTCACAAAGTTAGTTATCATTATCACTACTCATCAATTAGGAACAATTAAGGATTTTATTTTCTAATATACCATGTATTCCCTAATGTGCGTTCTTGCTTTTTAGGAACCTGCTGCAAAGAGAAGGAAGAGCGTCGCATCTGCAGTCGATGTCGATACAGATACAGATTCAGATTAACATTTCACATATTACGCCTGGTCATTGGTGCACGGACGTTTCGGCCAACGGACGTTTTGGCCAGGTATATTTGTCGGGGCGGACGTTTCGGCCAGCTTGTACAAAAAATATAATAACTGAATAAATAAATATTTTATTTCATTTAAATTCACCTACGTAGTAGATACATGTTACTGCCATTCATATATATAATAACTGAATAAATACATATAGCGCCACCAACGTAAATGTTCATTTAGTCTACAAGGTCTCGGTTCGAAAGCCACAAATGTTCAGCTGGCCAGCTATTATTGTATTACCTTGGACAATGTTTTATCAATTGTTAGGTTATTTCCTTGAGGTACTTAGAAAGTAGTTTAGGTAAACCTGTTATGCCTTCATATAAAGAGATTGCAATTGATATAATTTATATCCCTCTTTGTGTTACTACATTTGACCATGGCTTCATTATGTTCTTTTGTTCAGGAACATACAAATTAAACTGGTTACTTATACACCTTAAGTTTGCAGAGAATATTTAAATGTCCATAATTGTAGAAATATGATAAAAAATATCATTCTACTGTCTACATGTCCTAAAATTAATTATGGGTTTATGGAATTTCTTATTGATATATATCTATCTGTCAATTTGAATCATGTCATGATGTATTATGCATTTGAACCATTGAAATGCAAATAAAATTGTCTAAGAAGTGTATTATTAAAATTTGAGTTGCGTTGATTACTTTGACATAATTAAAGCTAATCGAAAGAAAATATAATTGCAAATAGAAAGTGGTCTAAAGGTGGTGTGAACGTTACATTTCAACGTTACATTTCAATGTGGAGACCACGTTATTTCAACCATACAAAATCACGTGGCCTCCACGTAAATTGCCACGTTGTCACAACAACAGCATCACGTGGCTGTAACGTGGCAGCCACGTGCAATTGTTAGCTGGAAAAGCGCGGCCTCGTTTTATTTAAATTGAGGCCACAAATTACATCTCGTGCGCACAAGTCAATAAAGCGTGGCCTCGTTTTATTTATTTTTCTCTCTATGAACCCTCCAGGGCTCCAATTTTGAGATTTTGTGCTATTTTGATTCCATAACATGTTTTCTTTCAGGCTTTTGGAACGAAAACGTACAAAATACACAATTAGGTGTTTATTTTACTATAGTTTGTCTATTTGCGTCTGTAGATTTCTCCTAAATTCACCAAAAGTTATCATTCTAACGTAACATAAAGTACCGCGACCGCTGTTTGCACCATGTCAGCAGAGATGTTGTTGGAAAGCTCCGTCTCTCCTGTAGTGATGGGAATTATGGCCCTTTGAAGGGAGCCGTATCTTATGGCTCAAAGAGCCGTTCAAAAGAGCCTTTTTTTTTAAAGGGGACGGGGTTACTAGGTTTATCTGCAAAATAATCACCAGGATAATGATTGACTGTATTGCCAGACCTAATGTCAATAATCTGCATTGTAAACATGACACAAAGTGGCGCCATCTCCTGCTCTCTCCCAAATGGAGCTTTTCCCTCTTCAAGCTACCTAACTTCACTCCTTCCACCTTTGAATTCCATGCCGTCACAGTAACCCATCCTATGGGGGACTTCTTGGAGGAATTAGATAATCTTCTCTCACACATCCCTGAAACTGGCCCTCCCGCTGTACTTCTCGGAGATTTCAACCTCCAGACAGGGAAGATAGAAAAACTAACATCTCTGTTAACCACCTTTGCTTTCTCACTTTCTCCATCCCCACCATCTCATAAAGCTGGCAATGTCCTTGAATCTCATATTCTCAAGGAACTGCACTACTTCTAACCTCTCTGTAAACCCGCTCCACACATCCGATCACTTCTTCATTTCATTCTCTCTACCCCTTTCCAAACATAACAAACTTATCTCTTCTAATTCTGCACCTGTCCACCTTGCCTCATCGGTGCTCTCAGCCCTGCCTTCCTCTGACTCGCTCCAACTCCTGCCTCCAAACTCTGCTGCAGAAACTCTCCTCTCTACTCTCTCATCTTCTCTGGACTCTCTTTGTCGACTCACATCTCAGCAGGCTCGTCAGTCCCCTCCTGCTCCCTGGCTAAATGACAAACTGCGTGCTAATAGAGCCATCCTTCAGGCAGCAGAGCGGAAACGGTGGAAATCCAAACACCATGACGACTTCCTAACCTATCAGGCTCTCCTCTCCTCTTTCTCTGCTTCGATCTCTCAGGCAAAAAGCACTTTCTTTCAAGATATGATCCATTCTTCCTATTCCAATCCCAAAAAACTATTTTCTATCTTTTCCACCCTCCTCGACCCCCCAGGAGCCCCTTCCCTCTCCTTATTTCAAGCTTTTATTTATGCAGGTGAATCCCAATGAGATCATTGATCTCTTTTTCAAGGATGACCTGCTGCAAGTAGGTTCCACATGAATACATATAAAACAGAAAAACAAAAAGGACATCCTACAGCATATTTACAGCGGAATATACATTCAATATTTTAGCAATATTTTAGCTGGCAATGAAAAACCTCTACAAAAGACCAATACACTACAAAAAGAGAAAACATATTGACATGGTGGACAGCTTACATAAAAAGGCTTCAAATGTATTTAGTATTGTATGAACATGTTTTAATTGGGGGGTGGGTGGACTTCACATCCTCTCGGTCTAGGGGGGTCTGGGGGTGCCCCGCCGGGAAGATTTTTTTTTAACATTTTAAAGTTAAATGCTTCAATATGGTGCACTTTGAGCACACAATTACTAGAGACTGATCTACTGTTGGGGGTACGACTCTAAACACCCATATGAAAAATATCGGTTTGCCTTTTTTTAATCAAATAAGTATGCAAACATTTCCAATAACCTACCATTGCCAATAACAAATAAATGTAGGCTAGCATATTTTATTTTTGTTGTTCATTTATATCTTATTTTACTAGTTAATATTTATTTATTTATGCATATTTTTAAATCTCTCCAGTTTTAAACAATATTTTTAGTTTACTGTCCTATAGTATACATTGGAATGATTTCAAACCTGTTTTTATTTATCCTAATAATTATAAAGGTGTGCCTTGGAAATATTTGTTTACATAAATTGTGATCAAAACGTTTGAAACCCACTGAGATAACTTAGACTAAAGTGAACTATCTAAAAACTCAGAGTCCTTTACCTCACTGTGCCTCTGTCTGATAGGAGAGCTCTCCCTCCACATTATTGTAGAAACAGCTTCTTATATCCGATAGCGCAGCAGAAGCTAACAACAATCCCCACCGGTGCACCCCCTCTCTCTATCTATCTATCTCTCTCTCTCTCTCTCTCTCACTTTGGCTGTGAACTTGGTGCCTGACTTTGGTGCCTGATGAGGCAACATCCCCCACTTTCATCACATACAGCGCCCATCGTACAGGGCAAATGGAAAATGTAACCGGGGTGAAAAGGGTGTTATCTTATCTTAATTATGAATGTTGTTACATCAAGGCTTTTTTCTTTATTATATTTGTATTTACTCTTGAGGAAGTGCAGATCCCCTTTCCTCCACCAGGGGGTGCTGCAGCACCCTCAGCACCCCTACTTCCCACGGCCCAGCCTTTACTCACTGCTGGGTCACCAGTCGCACCGTTCACCCACACACTAACCTCCTTTTCCCCTCTCTCTCCAAGTGAGGTTCTTACCCTCATTACCTCTGCCCGTCCTATCACCTGTCCTCTGGACCCTATCCCCTCAAACCTCCTTCAGACTATCGCTCCTGATATTCTGCCGTTTCTCATCCATTTCATCAACACTTTTCTAACTTCTGGTCACTTTCCAAACAGTCTCAAGTAGGTAAGAGTAAACCCTCTCCTAAAGAAACCCACTCTCAACCCGTCTGATGTTATAAACTACAGGCCTGTCTCTCTCCTCCCGTTCCTGTCTAAAACACTTGAACGTCTTTAAGTTGTCTTTAAACAACTCTCCTGTTATCTCCATCAGAACAACCTTCTGGATCCGCACCAGTCTGGTTTCAAGGCAGGTCACTCAACAGAAACTGCCCTCCTTGCTGTCTCTGAGGACCTGCACACGGCGAAAGCAGCCTCCTTCTCCTCTGTCATCATCCTTATGGACCTGTCTGCTGCATTCGACAAGGTGAATCATCAGATCCTCCTTCGCACTCTCCAAGAACTTGGAGTTTCAGGCTCTGCACTTTCCTTCCTCACCTCATACCTCAAAGACCACACCTACAGGGTTACTTGGAGAGGGTCGGAGTCCGACCCTTGTCAATTAACTACAGGGTTAGGGTTATGGTTCAGGGCTCTGTCCTTGGTCCCCTCCTCTTCTCTCTATACACAAGCTCGCTCGGATTGGTCATTAGCCCGCATGGTTTTTCATACCACTGCTACGCTGACGACACCCAATTAATTATGTATTTTCCCCTTTCTGAAACCCAGGTCGTCGCACTTATCTCTGCTTGTCTAGCAGACATCTCTCGGTGAATGTCTGCTCACCACCTCAAGCTCAACCTTGACAAGACTGAACTGCTTTTCCTTCTGGGAAAAGATTGTCCGACTCTTGACCTAACAATCGACATCGACACCTCTATTGTTTCCCCGACATATACTGCAAGGAATCTGGGTGTGAGCCTAGATAACAACCTGTCCTTCACTGCAAACAAAGCTGCTACAACCCGCTGCTGCAGATACACCCTTTACAACATCAGGAGGATACGACCCCTCCTGACCCAGAAAGCGACGCAGGTTCTGCTCCAGACTTTCGTCATCTCACGCCTAGACTACTGCAACTCCCTCCTGGCTGGTCTACCTGCATGTGCAAAACACTCTCACTCCCTGAACGTCCAGGAGCATGCAGTTGTGACACGCCGAGTCTCCTTCAGCTTCATAAACGGACGCAAAGAGCTTTCAACTGATTGCAATGTATTCCCATCAACGGCGGTATTTGACGCTCACGGAAGAACAACATTGGTCCATGTCGGCGGCATTTAAAGGCAATGTGAGCGTCAATTCCCATTGGATAAAAGAGGATTTTACACCCGGAAGTAAGTATTCTCTTTACTGTCGATTGATTTTACAGGGATATCTGCACTACTCATTAACTCAAACACACCAGATTATCCTTGTTAATTACACAACATTGATTGGTTTAAATTGTGTACAATGCTTTTGTATTTTTCCCATTCGATTCGGAGAAACACATTTTTTTTCGGAGTAAAGGATGGCTAGAATCAAAGTTGATGGAAGCTTGACAGAGATCAACCAGACAAGGATCAGGGTTCTTTTACATTAATTAAAAACCTGGAATAGTCATGGAAATTCAAAAGGCAAATTCCAGGCCCTGGAAAAGTTATGGAAAACAATATTTTTTCCAAAGTTTTGGAAAAGTCATGGAAATTTAACTAAAGTTGCATCAAATATAATTTATATTTTAGCTAATTGCCGAAATAGTAATACTATAATGATAATAAATACTGTATCGTATAATAATGAAACATACAATGTCATTTAACTGTCGAGGTATTTTGCTGATGAGAGATTTTAGTTGATTTAACCAACACACTCTCACTCCATAATCGTCCAGGAGCGACGTTTGAGTTGTGGCCCGTGGCGTGCAGTTGTGACGCTCCGATGCTCCTTCAGCTTCATAAAGGGACGCAAATAGCTTTCAACTGATTGCAATGTATTCCCACCTGCGGCGGGATTTGACGCTCATGGAAGCACGGCATTCGTTTGTGTCGGCTACCCTTAAAGGCAATCTGAGCATCCATTCCCATTGGATAACGGAGAATTGTACGCCCGGAAGTAAGTATTCCCCTTACTGTCGATTGATTTTACAGTGATGTCTGCACTACTCATCGACTAAAAACCACCAGATTATCCTTGTTAATTACACAACATTGATTGGTTTAGATTGTGTGCAATGCTTTTGTATTTTTCCCATTCGATTCGGAGAAACAAATATTTTTTCGGAGTAAAGGATGGCAGAACTACACTACCCAGAATAATAATAATAATAATAATACATAATATTTATATAGCGCCTTTCACGAAACCCAAGGTCGCTTCAAAAGTCGGGCAGGGGGGGGGAGTAGGGGAAAAGAATCCCCAGCTATCGTTTAGGACTACATCATGTGCTCTGTTTGACAAACCCCGTTTTTTTTCACCATTCATTCCAATGGCTGGCGTCTATGTCACGTGATCTTCAAATGTCTCCCTGCAGAAGAAAAAAACATGGCCGAACTTCGTTTTATTCTCGGTGGAAAATGCCTATTTTAAAGTTAGTTTGGCAATTAAAATGAGTTTTAATGTCATTTGAAGCGAGAAATATGAGTTGTTATTTCAGATTATGTGTGCAGTGGATGTACATGATCTTTAGTTTGCTAGTTATGACGAAGATTACTTCAGGAAATTGCGTCCATAGAACGTTTTCATTGTTAAAATAAAAAATAATAATACTTTATTCCGAGTGTGCTTGCTTTTCTCTTTGAAATTCATCACACACACTACACTACCCAGAATCCCCAGCTATCGTTTAGGACTACACCATGTGCTCTGTTTGACAAACCCCGTGATTAGTTCTCAAGCTCTGTGGTTGACCTCCAACTGCATTCCATATGAAAAAAAAAAGTTTTGTAAAAGATCAAATCATACTTTATTCAGCAGTGCTTGCTTTACTCTTTGAAAGTCATCACATGAATGCATTGTAATAAATGGTTCGGCTGCATTAAATATATTACACATCGGGCTCAGAATAGACCGGAAACTATTCTTTTACCGTTCAGTTTGAATTTCACAATAAAGTTAGTAGTAATATTTTGTTTTGATATTATTGTTTTTTATTAACTACTAGACCGCTGGGTTATATTAAGACCATATTTTCTGTGTTGCTGTGGGTTTTTTCCATCGCTCTTGTGTTACAAATATCAAAACAATAAATAAATATATCCGTCGTAAACTAAACCAGAAACAGCAGTATATTTTATTTTGTTAACACTGTAAACTTGACAGCTTTTTAACCCAAACCACCTACTGGTTAAAGCACGTTATTACAAGTTTAGAGTAATGCAATGCAGGTAGATTGTGTTGCTTTTTAATGACTGTTTAAAATGCCTTTTTCTTAATGTCTTTTATTATTATTAACTACTTGTTACTTGATGCTAGGGACGCTGCTATCGATATTATTTATGTTATGTTGTGTAACTGTTTAATGGTGTTATCTTTATTGCTACCCCCTTCCCCGTCAATGTATAGTGTTGGTCCACAGCGCAAACGTATTAGTTTAACAAAATCCGCGTCTAAAATTGTGGCATAGATAGCCTACGTTATTTTCCCCTGTGCAATTCTCCATTTACTCAACAATAACACATAATTATCCTTGTGTTTATTTATTTGTTTGATTAATAAACACAAGTTGGAGTCCGTCAGGACCGAGGGTCGGAGCAGCTCATTTGCTTTAGAGAATATTACACCCGGAAGTCAGTATTCTCTCCGCTTCGCTTGACAAACCCCATGATAGTCCTCAAGCTCTGTGATTGGAGAGTGTGCTCCGAGGGTTACGCCGAGCGTCGAACAGCACTTGAAATGGGATGGAACCACGGCAGACTGTCCAAAACTGGATTTGAATGGGTCCACCGCGTCCCCCCCTCCCCCACCCCGTTCCCAGAACTACACATGCTGGCTATTGTGTTTTGCAACATGTTCTCTATCTATGGCACGTCTCTACTGGGAGTTGTAGTTTTAAAAGACATTTTCGTATTTCCCATAATAATAAGTTGCCAGTATTAAACTGTGTACATCCCTGGAGGTTTAGGGGATAGGAAACACTCAAATTTAAAACATATAATTAATAAATGGGTGACAATTGCTTGTAGCCATCTGTTACAGCCGCTGCCTTCCTGGGGCTGTTATTGCCCATAATTGGCAGCATTAATATATATACCCACATGCCAGCTAAGGTCAGAAGAGCTTTATTTAACAGCTGGTCTTATGTTTGTGACCCCTCCTGTTTTTAATGGATAACATTACATTACATTAAATGATAATACTGAAACATGCACTTGTCAAGGTTCAGAAGCACATTTTTCCAAATATGGCAGTAGCCATCGATCATCTTAAGATAAGATATACTTTATTGATCCCAAGTTGGAAACATTTGAGTTACATCAGCATGTGTATCAGTTGTAAATATGCAGTGGTGTTTATTTGTAAATTATTTAGTATAATCACACAAATTCTGTGTTTTATATTTAATAATTCTGTGTTCTTTATTTATTGATTGTTCAATACCTGACAAGGCCGGAGATGAAATATCTACATACATCTTATAAGAGTATAATACATATGTATAATATCAGTTAAAATAAGTGCTTCAACATAGTTAACATTGCTGGAGGTATGCACAAATATTGATAGATGTCTTGTAATGCACTATTGAGGAACCTGTGACCCAAGTTTTTCATTCATTGCATAACTACACCGTTTCTGAATATAATATGTCAATAAACCTTAGAAAATCTTGAAATCTTGAAAGGGATGTGCAAAATAGTCATTATATACAGTCTTTAATTAACTATTAGTAGAGAATAACGAGCAATGAATATACTTTATAGGGATCCTATTAATATCTAATAATACAAATAATGAAATTCAATAAAATGCCTTCACCACTAGGTGTCCCTTTATATCAGCTGTACACCTTTATGGTGTAAATACAGCCTATCTACCAATTGGATCAAATATAAAAGTCAGACGAATTAGTGTTGATACTGCAAGGAGATGTATTGTGTGAAAATAAATATAAAGATGTGGTTTAATTGCTGATATATTTATGATCCACGTCACGTTTTCAGTGTTGGCGGCAGTTCCTCATGTTTGTCTAGAAGTCTTCTCATCAGGGCTCTATAAATAGAGAACTACGGCAGATATGTAATATTTAATGGAGCCGAACCGTGTGTTACAATGCCGTTATGTGATGACTTTCAAAGAGAAAAGCAAGCACACTCGGAATAAAGTATTATTATTTTTTATTTTAACAATGAAAACGTTCTATGGACGCAATTTCCTGAAGTAATCTTCGTAATAACTAGCAAACTAAAGATCATGTACATCCACTGCACACATAAGCTGAAATAACAACTCATATTTCTCGCTTCAAATGACATCAAAACTCATTTTAATGGCCAAACTAACTTTAAAATAGGCATTTTCCACCGAGAATAAAACGAAGTTCGGCCATGTTTTTTTTTCTGCAGGGAGACATTTGAAGATCACGTGACATAGACGCCAGCCATTGGAATGAATGGTGAAAAAAAACGGGGTTTGTCAAACAGAGCACATGATGTAGTCCTAAACGATAGCTGGGGATTCTTTTCCCCTACTCCCCCCCCCTGCCCGACTTTTGAAGCGACCTTGGGTTTCGTGAAAGGCGCTATATAAATATTATGTATTATTATTATTATTATTATTCTGGGTAGTGTAGTTCTGCCATCCTTTACTCCGAAAAAATATTTGTTTCTCCGAATCGAATGGGAAAAATACAAAAGCATTGCACACAATCTAAACCAATCAATGTTGTGTAATTAACAAGGATAATCTGGTGGTTTTTAGTCGATGAGTAGTGCAGACATCACTGTAAAATCAATCGACAGTAAGGGGAATACTTACTTCCGGGCGTACAATTCTCCGTTATCCAATGGGAATGGATGCTCAGATTGCCTTTAAGGGTAGCCGACACAAACGAATGCCGTGCTTCCATGAGCGTCAAATCCCGCCGCAGGTGGGAATACATTGCAATCAGTTGAAAGCTATTTGCGTCCCTTTATGAAGCTGAAGGAGCATCGGAGCGTCACAACTGCACGCCACGGGCCACAACTCAAACGTCGCTCCTGGACGATTATGGAGTGAGAGTGTGTTGGTTAAATCAACTAAAATCTCTCATCAGCAAAATACCTCGACAGTTAAATGACATTGTATGTTTCATTATTATACGATACAGTATTTATTATCATTATAGTATTACTATTTCGGCAATTAGCTAAAATATAAATTATATTTGATGCAACTTTAGTTAAATTTCCATGACTTTTCCAAAACTTTGGAAAAAATATTGTTTTCCATAACTTTTCCAGGGCCTGGAATTTGCCTTTTGAATTTCCATGACTATTCCAGGTTTTTAATTAATGTAAAAGAACCCTGATCCTTGTCTGGTTGATCTCTGTCAAGCTTCCATCAACTTTGATTCTAGCCATCCTTTACTCCGAAAAAAAATGTGTTTCTCCGAATCGAATGGGAAAAATACAAAAGCATTGTACACAATTTAAACCAATCAATGTTGTGTAATTAACAAGGATAATCTGGTGTGTTTGAGTTAATGAGTAGTGCAGATATCCCTGTAAAATCAATCGACAGTAAAGAGAATACTTACTTCCGGGTGTAAAATCCTCTTTTATCCAATGGGAATTGACGCTCACATTGCCTTTAAATGCCGCCGACATGGACCAATGTTGTTCTTCCGTGAGCGTCAAATACCGCCGTTGATGGGAATACATTGCAATCAGTTGAAAGCTCTTTGCGTCCGTTTATGAAGCTGAAGGAGACTCGGCGTGTCACAACTGCATGCTCCTGGACGTTCAGGGAGTGAGAGTGTTTTGCACATGCAGGTAGACCAGCCAGGAGGGAGTTGCAGTAGTCTAGGCGTGAGATGACGAAAGTCTGGAGCAGAACCTGCGTCGCTTTCTGGGTCAGGAGGGGTCGTATCCTCCTGATGTTGTAAAGGGTGTATCTGCAGCAGCGGGTTGTAGCAGCTTTGTTTGCAGTGAAGGACAGGTTGTTATCTAGGCTCACACCCAGATTCCTTGCAGTATATGTCGGGGAAACAATAGAGGTGTCGATGTCGATTGTTAGGTCAAGAGTCGGACAATCTTTTCCCAGAAGGAAAAGCAGTTCAGTCTTGTCAAGGTTGAGCTTGAGGTGGTGAGCAGACATTCACCGAGAGATGTCTGCTAGACAAGAAAATCTTGAAATCTTGAAAGGGATGTGCAAAATAGTCATTATATACAGTCTTTAATTAACTATTCGTAGAGAATAACGAGCAATGAATATACTTTATAGGGATCCTATTAATATCTAATAATACAAATAATGAAATTCAATAAAATGCCTTCACCACTAGGTGTCCCTTTATATCAGCTGTACACCTTTATGGTGTAAATACAGCCTATCTACCAATTGGATCAAATATAAAAGTCAGACGAATTAGTGTTGATACTGCAAGGAGATGTATTGTGTGAAAATAAATATAAAGATGTGGTTTAATTGCTGATATATTTATGATCCACGTCACGTTTTCAGTGTTGGCGGCAGTTCCTCATGTTTGTCTAGAAGTCTTCTCATCAGGGCTCTATAAATAGAGAACTACGGCAGATATGTAATATTTAATGGAGCCGAACCGTGTGTTACAATGCCGTTATGTGATGACTTTCAAAGAGAAAAGCAAGCACACTCGGAATAAAGTATTATTATTTTTTATTTTAACAATGAAAACGTTCTATGGACGCAATTTCCTGAAGTAATCTTCGTAATAACTAGCAAACTAAAGATCATGTACATCCACTGCACACATAAGCTGAAATAACAACTCATATTTCTCGCTTCAAATGACATCAAAACTCATTTTAATGGCCAAACTAACTTTAAAATAGGCATTTTCCACCGAGAATAAAACGAAGTTCGGCCATGTTTTTTTTTCTGCAGGGAGACATTTGAAGATCACGTGACATAGACGCCAGCCATTGAAATGAATGGTGAAAAAAAACGGGGTTTGTCAAACAGAGCACATGATGTAGTCCTAAATGATAGCTGGGGATTCTGGGTAGTGTAGTTCTGCCATCCTTTATTCCGAAAAAAGATTTGTTTCTCCGAATCGAAGGGGAAAAATACAAAAGCATTGCACACAATTTAAACCAATCAATGTTGTGTAATTAACAAGGATAATTTGGTGTTTTTTAGTCGTTGAGTAGTGCAGATATCACTGTAAAATCAATCGACAGTAAGGGGAATACTTACTTCCGGTTGTACAATTCTCCTTTATCCAATGGGAATGGACGCTCAGATTGCCTTTAAGGGCAGCCGACACAAACGAATGCCGTGCTTCCATGAGCGTCAAATCACGCCGCAGATGGGAATACATTGCAATCAGTTGAAAGCTATTTGCGTCCCTTTATGAAGCTGAAGGAGCCTAGGAGCGTCACAACTTCACGCCACGGGAGCCTAACCAAACATCGCTCCTTGACGATTATGGAGTGAGAGTGTGTTGGCTAAAGCAACTAAAATCTCTCATCAGCAAAATACCTCAACAGTTAAATGCCATTTTATGTTTCATTACTATTCGATACAGTATTTATTATCATTATAGTATTACTATTTTGGCGATTAGCTAAAATATAAATTATATTTTATGAAACTTTAGTTACATTTCCATGACTTTTCCAAAACTTTGGGAAAAATATTGTTTTCCATAACTTTTCCAGGGCCTGGAATTTTCCTTTTGAATTTTCATGACTATTCCAGGTTTTTAATGAATGTAAAAGAACCCTGATCCTTGTCTGGTTGATCTCTGTAAATGAATTTTGTCTGTCAAGCTTCCATCAACTTTGATTCTAGCCGTTGGTTTTTTATATAATGTTCTTATGCATTGTGTTACCTTCTTATTCAATCCAAATCCATCCAATGTTTGATACAGAAATTCCCAGTTTACCAGATAAAACGTTTTTTCCACGTCAATTACATGTAACTTGTTAGACGCTTTTATCCAAAGCGACTTACATACTCAATACTGTGGACAATCCCCACAGGAGCACTTTGGGGTGAAGTGTCTCAGGGACACAACAACATGCTGACTGCAGTGGCGTTTGAACCTGAACCCACTGCGCCATACGCCTCCTGTCAATGCTTACTAGTATGGTACTTCTTAGTCTTTTGTGCATGGTCCACTATATGGAGAGTTCTTCTAATATTATCTTGTGTTTGACGTTGGCTTACGAATCCTGTCTGGTCTTCTTCTATAATTTCTGTTATAAAAGTGTTCAGTCTTTTAGAAATAATTGTTGTGTATATTTTATTATCCACGTTCAAAATTGAGATGGGTCTGTAGTTTCCACAGTGTTCTTTATCCCTCCCTGGTTTAGGTATGACTGAAATTATTGCCTCAGTCCATGATGGTGGCATCTTGTTATTTTGAATTGTCCAATGAAAAGAGAATAGTAGAAGCGGTGCCAGCTCTTCTCTAAACATCTTGTACCACTCCGCAAGGTATCCATCACTACCTGGAGATATTTTTTTTTTTAATGTACTTATTGCGTTATTCACCTCCTCTATTGTGATGTAAGAACATTGTTTTGTATGTTGCCAGTTGACGGTAAGTCTAGTGAGTTTAAAAAAGCAACAAATTTCCTCTGTATCTGCGGATGTCGGTTGTGTATATAATTGCCTGTAGTAATCCTGACAGATTCTTTCTATATTCTCCGGTGTATACGTTAGCACGTTTGTATCTGGTTCCCTAATTGTATTTATAGTGTTAATGAATTGTTTTCGTAAACATTTTGCTCATAGTTTAGTGGCTCTCGGTCCAGTTTCATAATAGTTTTGTTTCACAAACTTGTTCCTCTTCTCAATTTCATCAAGTAGTAAATCATTTATCTTTGTTCTCAAATGTTTGATTTCTTGGTCTGTTTCTGATTCTTTTGTATTCTGAAATTCCCTTTCCAATTCACTTAATCTTTTTGAATATTGCCTCTAATTTAATATCTTTTGCATTTGCAGTTTCAGCTATCAATTTCCCTCTGATGACCGCTTTCATGGCATCTCATAGGAGTGTAGGGTCTACTGTTCCATTGTCATTCTCCTCTATGTATTTTGTAATATCTGCTTTTATTCTCTCCTTTCTTTGTTCACTATTTAATATTCCAGCGTTGAGTCTCCAGACAGTGTGTTGTGTCCTGTTATTTAAACATATTTTTAAGAAGACTGGATTGTGGTCCGACACATCTGCCCCTCCTATCCTACATTCCTTTACCCTGTGAATGTCATTTACGAGAAAATAATCTAACCTTGAGTGGACCTTATGGGCGGCCGAAAAATGTGTAAAGTCTTTTTCCAAAGGGTGTAGGGTTCTCCATACATCTATCATCCCGATTTCTTCCAGTGATATATTTACGAATTTTGATAATTGCCGTTTGGATCTTTTGTGACTAGTTGTATCCTTAATATGGTTCATGACAACATTCAAATCTCCACCGCAAATTAAGATTCCCTTTGTTTCTACAGCAACATCGAACAGAGATTTAAAAAAGTTGTTATCGCTTCCTGGAGGTGCATATACATTTATCAGTGTTATTGGTTCATTTTCTAATCTTCCTTTAACTATGATATACCTTCCTTCTTTGTCTTTGATTTCTTTATCATATTCAAATTGGGTTTTATTGGATATTAATATTGCAACTCCTCTTCCCCTCCCCTCGTTATATGAACTATAGTATACATTTCTGAAACCGTACCTTCTCAGTTTTTCATGTTCTAATTTGGATAAATGGGTCTCCTGAAGGAATATGATTTGTACATTTTCCTTTTTCAATTTTCTTATAACCCTCTCTCTTTTCTTTGGTGTGCTTAGACCATTTACATTCAGCGACACTATATTGGTACCGTTAGACATCCTTACGTTTTACTGCTTCCTCGATATGTGCTCCCGAAACCACTCTGCAATATGTAAACATGTACATTATGGACAAAACACAAACCAGAAATAAAAAGGGCTTCCAAATATGTGGGAATCTTCCATCACAGTGCGTGGGGAAAGTCCTCCTCTTCAATGAGGGCCTCAAACGATTAGAATGAATGAGTGAATGAACGAATGAGGTCCTTGGACCTCAAACTAGACCCAAAAAAGGGGGGTCCATAAAGTCCAATCATGTCCAACATCACTAACTCATCATCTCTAGGCCGTCTCATATTGTCTTCACTTAAATAAGCGTTGAGTGGCTTTAACAGTTTAACTTTATAGCCATACCTGCTTTTGTATTCAGAATTCTAACCTCGTTCCTTTAGTAAAGAGTCCTAAGCTCTCAGCTGGTAGGCTTGTAGCTTTTCTCTCACCCGGTGCGCTGCCTTCTTTCTCGGCTTTGCCCCCTTCACTGGCTGCCACTCCGTCCCTCCTTGCAGTCTCCCCTCTGCTGTAGATTAATTGTCATCTTCGGGAGTTTCCACCGAGTAGCCTCTTTCTTTCATATCTTGTGCAGCCTCTCTAGCGCTTCCATATGTCTTTACTCCGTTGTTCCAATGTATGCGTATTTTTGCCAAAGGTGTCTGAAAGCGAATTCCCTTTTCCTTCAAGATAGTTTTAATACCAGAGTATGCCTTCCTTTTCTGCATGATCTCTGTCGCATAATCATGATCAAAAAAGATTTGCCTGTCTCCTACTTTAATCTTTTTCTACCATGCTTTCTTTAGAATAATTTCCTTAGTCTCGTACGTTTGAAAGTTCACTATCATTGATCTTGGAGGTGCACTCGGGGGCGGCTTTTGCCCGTGGGCTCGATGGGCACGTTGGATCTGGAGGAGGGGTCTGTCGGGGAGTTTGAGTTCAGTGCTGAGGAGTCGTTCCAGGTATTTACCGACGGAGCTCCCCTCTGTATCCTCCGGTATGCCAAAGACCCTGATGTTGTTTCTTCTTGTTCTTCCCTCCACGTCCGTTAATTTGTCTTGCATCTGCCGTGTATGATCCGACATTCCCAACAGTGCACCGTTAGCCACTGACTGCCACTCTTCTAACTCAGCTATGCGTGACTCGGCTTCGCTAACACTCATTTTCTGTGTCTGTATTAGTAGTTTTAGATTTTCTGTGAGCATACTGTATAATTCTTGCCGGAGATTATTCATTTCTTCTTTCATTTCCTTCTTCAGTTCATCTTTAAATGTGGATAGCTGGTGTCGTAGGTCCTGCTTGAGCTCTTGGATATCATTGCTGATAGCTGCTAGCCCGGCACGTAGCATATCTGTGGTATCCTGTGGCTCTGCTGTCTCTGTTAGCTCTTCGTCGTGTTTGCTAGCTTCGGCGGATTCGTCCATTTTGGGTTGTTCTCCTACTTTGTCTTGCTTTTTGTTAGCTTCTACTGAAGCTTTCCGAGTAAATCGCCAGAACGTCGACACCTCCTCATCTCCACCGCTCCCATGTTTTCTTTTGTGTTGCCATAAGTTAGTCTCTCTGCGTTTGTGCGCTGGGCTAATGCTAATAATGCTAATGCGAGGATAATAAAATGGCAGCGGGGCGTGGTTTGCATCTCACTGGGTTCCACTCATTCTGTGCATGCACACCACTGAAAACAAATTGGCAGATTGGTCTTACATTAATTAAGATATATGTATACCCCTTAGGGCATGAACAACCTAATTACATCATAATAAAACCGTTTGGGTGTGTATGATCAGAGGGTCAGTGGTTTGATCCCCAGCACTCAACATGTCAAAGTGTCTCAGGGCAGACTCTTCAGCGTTAATGCTCCTGTGTGCATGTAGTGTACGTAAAGTGTATGTAAGTATCTTTGGATAAAGGTGTCAGATAAATGCAGTGGTGGATAGTCACAAAGTAAATTTACTTAGGTACTGTATTTTTGTTAAAAAATATAGAAAATATAAATAAATTGTTTAAAAACATTGATATTTATTCATAGGTTAAGATATCCAGCAGCAGTAGGCTATATAAAGTAATTTAAATTAGCTCTACATGTACCAGCTGTGATAAACACACTAACACATCATAATCCAATCATACGATTCTGAAATGGGCACAGTAATTTTGCTCTTGGTACTTTAAGTATAATTGAACGCCGAAACTGTTTTACTTTTACCTAAGTATTATTGAAGAAGATTCAATTTACTGTCATTACGTAGTAAAGGTAGTACTATGTAATGAAACGGTTTCTTTGCATTTGACCCATCCTAGTGTTAGGAACAGTGGGCTGCTATTATGAACTGTGCCCGGGGAGCAGTGTAGGGAACGGAGCCTTGCTCAGGGACACCTCTGTAGCACGTGGTCTTTTCGGGACTTGAACTGGTGACCTTCCATTTGCCAAGCCAAGTCTCTATGGACTTTGCCACCACCACCCTATCATATTGAATGCAATACTTTTTCTCATAACACATTATTTTTACAATTCATTGTTTCTTTGACTTAGGCAAGACATCTGAGCACTTCTTCCACCGCTGGCTAAATAACATGTAATGTAAGGATGCATTCACACCGAATAGTCCGCTTCTCTGGTGCGCACCAGACCACAGTTTGTTACATTGTTTCATTTTTCAGAAGGTTCGGTTTGCGTTCACACGGGCAAAACTCAAACGGATTATAAACTTTAAACAAAAGTCATGTGCACGGAAATGCTGTTCAACCATTGCTCAGACATTAAGGGGGAAAAAACGCAAATCCCGTCAATTTCTACCGGAGCCTCCGCCATGGAGCATCGGCACTTTCGGCAGGTTATTCTCATGCTGCTGTCAATCTGGAGATCAACAGACACTAGCGGCCCACGCATATTATTATATAATCAGACAACGTCCGTTAAAAAATATTATAACACATATAATGAGAGACGTTCTGCAGTAAGGAGGTGCGTTTCACCGACGACAGGTGTTCTTAATTTTATGTAGTTGACGGAGCATTTTTACTTTACACGACACTGTTCAACACTTCATTCTGCTTCACTCTTTAACTAAACTACCACGGATGTCTTGAAAGACTCTTTCGCTAAAGATTTTTTAAGACACCCGCGTTCTTGTGACACGTAAATACTACGCTTCCTATGTTTTGGTGCGGACTGCGTTCACACCAGCAATGAACTGCTCCAGAGTTCGCAAGCAAGCGTTCCGAGACCACCTATTTTAGCGGACCAGAGTCCGGTTGTTTAGTTCACTTAAGAGGTCTCGGACTGTGTTCACACCGACCCAAATGAACCGCACCAAGCGGCTAAATGCACCAGGGTTCGATTCAACCGGACTACAACCGGATACGAGGCAGGTGTGAACGCACCCTAATATAACTCTTTGTAGGCACTATTTCCAGTGTTTCTACCTCAGCATGCGGACCAGTGCTGGGATCCCTACAGACTTGAATATGGCTAGCAGCCCCTCTCTCTGGTGGGACAGGCAGTGCAGCACGCTGGCCGCACAACGGGCCGTCTCCACGTCAGCTGCTGTTGTCATGGCGCGCACCACAGCGCCTACAATGGTGTGAGACTGCACCAGCACCCGGCGACTGGCCTCCTTACGAGTCAGCTGGTTGACTATCATGACTGCTTTGTTCACCACAACCTGGGGAGGAAATAAAGTAACAGTGTCAAATATAATGCCTAAAGAAGGGGTCCAAACCTTTTTCACTGAGGGCCACATACAGAAAAAGGTGAGGTTTATTGCCTCATATGTTCAGTTAAGTTAAGATAACAAAATTAATCAAATGTAGGTAAATTATGCTTGATACTTGAATATGCTTTAAGAAAACAAACAGCCTCCTTCAAAGCTCACCAGAGGGTTCACTTTATTTTGTTACAAACAGTGTTGCAGCTCATCCCTTAAAAAAGAAGCCTCAGAATGCTTTTAATAAGGGGGAAAATGAAGGGTATATTTCAAGCTGGTTATGGATATAAGTAATACATTTGTACATATATATATTTGTAAATATATATTTAAGAAGTACAATATAGGAAAAGCAAAAGTTTCAGGTGTGGGCCATGTTACATTATACTTTTAGAATTTGCAAAGAGCCAATTGAAAATGGACTAAGGGCCGCACTTGGCCCCCGGACACCCCTAGTCTGACAGCTTAGTTCAGGGGTGTCAAACTCAAGACCTGTGTACCAAAGGCGGCCCATGACTTCATTTTATGTGGCCCGCAAGAGCTTGCAAAGAATATAATACGTTTATTATACGGTTACATGCCGCTTTACAGAAGCACGTTGTCCATAAACTGCATGTCCCACAATGCATCACATTTTGTGACATGCCCACTGAAGAGACTTGCAATTATTGGCAATTATGTAATTTAATACATTATTTTATATATAATATGTATTTATATATCTATATTTATAAAATCTTAAAGTTACAACTGGCCCTTTGAGTGCAACCGTAATACTGATGTGGCCAGTGATGAAATTGAGTTTGACACCCCTGGCTTAGTTGTTAGGTGTGTGTGCGTACCGGGTCATTGTCGGCCAGCAGCTTGGTGAGCTCCGGTACGGCCCGGGTGGCCAGCTCTGCGTCGTCCTGGTAGTTTATCAGGTGGACTATAGCATTCTTCAGCAGGTGAGAGGGCTCAGCAAGACGCTGCACGTTGCTCTGTTGTGAAGGATCTGATTGGACGGGCATGGCTGCCTCCTCCTCAACCAGGGTCTCTGGAAACATGGCCGCCCTGACCCGCTGAGCCCGGGTTAGAGATAACTGAGAATCTAAATCTGTCATGGGAGAGAAAGAGAGACAGTCAGAGTGTGGTTGTGTGTGTGTGTGTGTGTGTGTGTGTGTGTGTGTGTGTGTGTGTGTGTGTGTGTGTGTGTGTGTGTGTGTGTGTGTGTGTGTGTGTGTGTGTGTGTGTGTGTGTGTGTGTGTGTGTGTGTGTGTGTGAACAGATAACTAACTGTGGTTCTGCAGCCAATGTATGTGTGTGTCTGAAGTCAAAACAATGCTCAGTAATTACATTCAAGCAGCAGTGTAAACCCCAACAGTAGCCTACTACAAACTCATAAGTATTATGGGTACTGCAATCAAAACCAAATATCAAGTCAACCGAACAATAAACGTATACGTTCTTTTAACGAAAAGTGCTGTTTAATTTAATGTGGATCATAGTTTATGAGTGAATATTCAAATTTGAATTATAACTTCTGAGTGAACAGTCACGCAGTGTCTGACGTCCTTACGTCATGACGTTGCGACGAATCGAGAAAAATCCATCCAACATGGCGGTTCTTGCAAGCGAAGGGATTGCACACATGGTTTAACTTGTAAGTAGAAATAAGTAGAAATAAGTAGAAAAAAAAAAGTAGAAATAAGTCGTTAAAACAGTTTTTCTTGTTATAATATTGTAAGGATATACCACCCGAAGATAATATGTGATCGTTAGACCCCATTGTTAAATTCAGAGTTACGTGCACAGCGCAGTTACCGGCTGCTTTGCTCTATTAGTCGAATGTCTGACTGCCGGTGTTACCGTTTAACTGGTGGCGCGGCGAACTCGTGATATTCTAAAACGGTAGGAATGTGTCGTACTTTGAGGAGACATTGTCGAATAAGCAGGAAATACACATTTCGATTGCTTTTTATTTGTGTCGTTTACATTTATCTTTTGGTATATTTGGCTGGATAGGAACACTTTGATGCACATTCAGTATCAGTGTGTGAGGTTGTGGTTGCGATTGCGATATCCGGACGCGTACAGCGTGGACTACAAAATGAAATTTAGGTGACTGGGGATATGTGTTCAAAACATTGCAAGCTTGAATAAATAATTTAAACCATTTATTTTTGCCCGACTTATTACTGAATATCGTTCTTAATGTGATACCAAGTCCATCTGAGACCTGTGTACACCTTCAGACAACCTCCAAGTGAAGCCCACGTTGTTTACTCACAGTTTGAAAGCAGCGTGGAGAAGTCTTCAGCTGTGGAGCTGTGATCCGCCCAGGTTAACTTGTGATATGACTTCTGTTCTGCGGTTATCTAACAGCGATCATGTTTAATATTAAAGACTACACACATGTATCCCTTATCAAACGGTATTCTGTACTTTGCAGCACTTATCCACATAAGATGTGGCAGTTTACTTGGTTAACTTTCGTTTTGCATCGATACAGCAACACAAACCGAGTGACGAGGATACTCACATACGTTGAGAACTACACAAATATATTCATAATTTTTACTCTGGTGTGAACAGGGTGACCAGATGTCCCGCTTTGCGCAGGACTGCGCAGCATTTTCACGACTTTTGGTGCGTCCCGCAAATTGAGACGATGTCCCGCATATTTCATTTTGATTGGCTAAAACGCTTTTCTAAAATTAGCTTTATTCAATGGCTGTTGAGAAAGCAGGGAAGGCTATCATCACGGGGGTGTGTTTGCTGTCAATCAAACTGTAACACACGGTGGGTGCTGGTCAAGTGTTAACCAATGAGAGTAACTCACTCACACACACCCCGCCGCGGCCCCGCCAAACAACAACAACGAAAGTCAGCCAATAACACAGGCGACACAGCAGGTTATGGAACATGGAGGAAACTGAAACTACAGCTCAGAATAAAATAAGATGCACATACAACAAACACTGGGAAGACACTTACCCGTGGCTGAAGCCAGTGCAGATTAATTGAATAATTGTTCAATTTCACATCGTGGTGAATACGACATCATAAGACACAGAGAATGCGATTCTCCCAAGAAAACGTGTCGCTCAAAAAGAGACATCCCACTCTATGAAGACATTCCTACTCAAGTGTTTACCATATAATGCAACACTCCCAATCATACAGGTCAAATGACTGTGGTAACAAGCTAGCGCCGACCATTTTTCCAGACTCTGAGATAGTAAAGAAAATGTCATGAGTAGTAATATTAATCCCGCTTTCGTCTCATTAGTATGCATAAAAAAGTGAAAGGTCACACCTCCCCCAATTATGCAAATGAGCTAAGTCCCGCCTCCCTTTGTTCGAGGTGTGATATCCCAAGTAGGTGTGATATCCCAAGTAGGTGTGAGATCCGTCGATAGGAGGGGGTGATGTGTATTCACATGTGTGAAAAGCCCCCACTGTTGCGCCTTATGGTGTATAATACAAAAAAATGCTGTTTCAATCACATTAGTATGCACAAAAAGTGAGACGTGGGCCCGCCCCCATGTGTGTGTGTGTGTGTGTGTGTGTGTGTGTGTGTGTGTGTGTGTGTGTGTGTGTGTGTGTGTGTGTGTGTGTGTGTGCAGAGGCGCGGGAAGGTATTTTGAGTGGGGGTGCTGAGGTGCCGGACTCCAGTGAACACTATTACGGGCACTATAGAGCACGCACAAAAAAACTCCCCACACGCAAACACACAGTAAACCCGCGACTGTTAAAATGAAGGCTCGATAATCAGCTCACGGCATATAGGCAGGGGTAAAGTGCTATTTTTTACGAGTGGGGAGTGGACCTCACCTCCTCTAGGGGGGTCCGGGGGGATGTTCCCCCGGGAAGATTTTTTTTAAATATTGAAGTTAAAAGCATCAATCTGGTGCACTTTAAGAGCAACATTAAGAGATCTATGGATACTTCTCTCAACACCCAGATGAAACACAACTGAAAGCAGATGTTCTTTTTCTTTATGGATATTTTACAAATCACTCCCCTTTCAAACTGTATTCTTGTTTTACTGCCATATAGTATTTCATAACTGTTTTTCCTTTATTCTCTTATTTTTTTTATAACTATAATGATCATATGAAGGTGTGCCGCGGAAATAATCTTTTGAATAATTTTTGACCAAACCGTTTGAGACCCACTGAGATAACTTAGACTAAAGTTAACTATCTAAACACTCAGAGAGTCCTTTAGCTCACCTGAGCCCCTCAGTCTGAGAGGAGAGCTCTCCTCCAGCTTGTTGTGGAACAAACAGCTCCGTGTGTCCGTTAGTGCAGCTAGCTAACCAGATGCTAACAACACGGTCCCTGCTGCTGGCACCGGTCCCTCTCTCTCTCCCCCTCTCTCACACACACTAAATGCGCTATTTCCGCACACACACAGAGCCGCGACCTTGAATGACACAAGCATACTTTTATTTCCATGCAACTCTGATTGGTCTGGTTTCTTGCCTCTGTTGCATTCACTGAACACGGGAAATTACAGTCCTGCCGTCCTTTCTAGTGTCTTGATGAGGTTCACGTAAAGCACGGTTAATGTATTATATTATTGAGGTAGAATTGTCCGGGGCTACAGAAAAAACATTCGGGGCAGGCCAAATATTATTTTACCAACAATGGGGAATGTATTGGCTACATATTACACAGATTATGCACAGCGGGAGCAGCAAAAACCGTCAAATAATAATTCAGACAGGGGAGCTCCGCACCCCCTGCCTGCCGCTAGGGGGTGCTGCAGCGCCCTCAGCACCCCCCTTCCCGCGCCCATGTGTGTGTGTGTGTGTGTGTGTGTGTGTGTGTGTGTGTTGTGTGTGTGTGTGTGTGTGTGTGTGTGTGTGTGTGTGTGTGTGTGTGTGTGTGTGTGTGTGTGTGTGTGTGTGTGTGTGTGTGTGTGTGTGTGTGTGTGTGTGTGTGTGTGTGTGTGTGTGTGTGTGTGTGTGTGTGTGAGACGGTGTCCCCTAACCCCTGCTGTGGACCGGGGCTACATCAAATCTTATTTTAGCCTCATAAAGAAAGGCCCACCATAAACATAATAGTTAAAAATAGTATTGATGTATGTTACCACTTTCCTTCTTCATCAGAGAGCCCCTTTCTAACGGGAGTCTAAGCTAACATCTACTCTCGTCTCAAAGCCTCCTTCCTTCTGCCGTGATGCAGGCAAATGCTGCCCCTCTCTACTATAAAATCACCATACAATTGTATTGTCCTATCTAAATTAGATTAAGGTTTTAATATGATTTGTGTTAATTAGTTTACTAGCTATGAGGAAGTATCTCTCTACACTGCAAGGATTAGACTGATGGTTGTAATTTTGTTGAGCCATTGACCTGGCTAAGGGTTTATAAGGATATCTAGTTTCTACAGAAAGAGAAAGGTGATGATGAACCACCCTGGCATTTCTTCTCTGCGTTTTCCTGACCTGGATCTGATCCTGAAAAACTCTGGTAAGTACTTCATATAATTATTAAATGTTGTATGTTGTGTTTTAAACAACCTCTGTGTATATATTGTATTTATTGTGTATTAGCACTCTGATTCATAAATGGTTTTTAAGTTTTGGGGAGACTGTTAACTAATGTTGAAGTACTTTAGTGGATGGGATGGAGTCTCACACAGTGTTTGTGAAGGTGTGTGTGTGTGTGTGTGTGTGTGTGTGTGTGTGTGTGTGTGTGTGTGTGTGTGTGTGTGTGTGTGTGTGTGTGTGTGTGTGTGTGTGTGTGTGTGTGTGTGTGTGTGTGTGTGTGTGTGTGTGTGTGTGTGTGTGTGTGTGTGTGAGCCTGGCCCTGCCCCTCCTCCCCCCCTTCCTGCCATCTTATCACTAGAGAGAGGGGGGATGGAATTTAAAAACAGTTACCTTACACTTGTATTTGTTCTCTCTAAAACAAAGTGTCTGTAAAGGTGGGGGAGACCGTCTCCCCCCTTCCTGCCATCTCTCTGTTTCTGCTGATGTGTAAAATATACAAAATAACGTTTTATATACTTGCTCAATTGTTAAAAGGTGATGAAGTTTGCAGCGTAAGCCAGCCATCAGTGTGTCTAAAAGTATCTTGGCAAGAGAAAAAAGCCAAAATCCGCCTAGGCCATTAAAAAGAAACCGAATTCCTTACAAAGTACTTCATATAACACTGTTTCGATGAAACAATGCAGTCTTGATAACTTGACTTGACTAACATTACTTTTTTAAATATATGTTTTTAGATGCTTTACTTTGATTTCTTTCATGTTATTTTAACACAACGTTACTTTTTTCATATTTTTTCAACATCGCCCCCAAGTCTATCTCCAGACTCAAATCACAGCTTTGAAAAAGTTCAGTCAGAGCAGCCAAAAAACTGTCCACGTTTCACAAATGAACACACATGCAGACTTGACTACTTGGCAGTTGATTAAAGCAGATTTGTCCTTTTTCATCTCTCAAAGGTTTGGGTCCTGTTCAACACTGGGTACAGAAATATATTCAATATACAGTCATATGTACGTAAATATTTTTTAAGTTGTAAGCACTTAGAAATATACATTTGATTGCATTTAAAGTGGTTGTAGACAACTTATCATAATGAAGTATGTAATTTGTAATGGATGTATAATAAAGACGACATTAGCATTTGAATTGGCTCCCTATAAGACTCGCTTTCTCTATGAAATTATGTCTGACTCTGAGTAGTGTTCTCCCTTTCACAATAAAAGCCCAAACACAATACTTTCTGAATCACTGCAGGAAATATTGTGCTAAAATGCAAATACAAATAGCTTACAGTAGCTCCCAAGTAGTTGAACAATTGGAAAACCGCAAGGACTGCGGAAACACCTACTGGCAAAGGATTGCGGATGCAAATTATGCAAAGAGGAAGAAAAAACATTATATCTAAAGCTAGATAACACAATCTACGTATTGACAGTATGAGTACAACAAAAACAGTACGCATGTTGATGCAAACGACGATGTTCAGTAAACGATCAATCAAAATCGAAGGATCCAATGTATTTTTAAATGGAGCAGAAATAGAACTAGTCTCCCAGTTCAAGTATCTTGAACAGGGAGTGTCATATGGGACTCAAACTTGACTTTTAAGAAACATATCAAGAAAGTATCCAATACCATTAAATTCAACTTGCAACATTTTAAACAAATTAGACCTTTTCTTAACTGTCAATGCTGCAAAGTCATACCTCCACTGTATGATTCTATCCCACATTGAATACTGTTTTACAAACTGGTCGTTTGCTTGTGGCACACACCTGAAACCCATAGAACAGCTGTTCAAGAGAGCTATCCAAGTGTTCGACAGAAAGCCACATTCATACCACCACTGTACCATCCTTGAAAATCACAATTTCTTGAGTTTTGACAATTTTAAGTCTTTTAAAAGTATGTGTTTTTTTAAAAATAATATTTACATGGGCTGGCCCCCCTCCCCTTAGGGGAATTCATCCACAGAAACACACTGGATGCAGCACTAGGTCAGAAACCAGAGGAGACTGTGAAGTCCACCACAGACGGACCACCTTTGGACAAAATGTATTCGCCATTAAAGGTAGCTCATTGTGGAATAGCCCCCCAACTGAGATACAGGATTGTCCCACTCTCTTAAAGGTCAACTTAAAGAATGGTTGAGCAGCAAAAAGACGTGTAATCACCGCTAAATAAATGCACTTTAACACAGGGGTATCTCCTCTTGCACTTTATGTAGCACTTTTATCTTATCTTGCACTTTATATATCATAGCTGCTACATTGTACTGCCTTGTGGTAAATGCTTGTATGCTGCTCATGCTCTTTCTGCATATCATGTATTTATGTTTTGCTGTATATATAAATGTCATGTTCTTATATGCTGTATGTGACGGGACTACAGATGGAAATTAGCTCAAAGCTAAAATCAAGCTCATTTACACTTGTAAGCATTATTTTTGTTTTAAAGTGTTCATCAATGTGCACTACGGTGGCCCTGAAGAAAATTCAACATTAAAATATGTTATCAATGTCCCCATTCCCAGTTTGTTTGGGAATAATTGCGATGTTTACTATGTTTTGGTAGCTCTTAACAAAACTGAATTTTTGTGTATGACAACTTTACAACTGGTAGAAAGTTAAGTACTTTTTCTGAACCGATTTTCTTTAAGAATGTGACTCTTAACACACCATCCCCCCAAGAGCCAGACATACTCATCCCCTTTTCAACGCCCCCTACAGCAGCTCAGGTGTGAAACCCCCATACAGAATGTCAGTCACTGTGTAAAACTTTTATTTTCTTAAAAGACTGTGACTCTAAAAGGCAAGTTTGTGATTTTAACACTGTTTCGATGAAGCAATGCAGTCTTGATAACTTGACTTGACTCACATTAATTTTTTTAATATATGTTTTTTAGATGTTTTACTTTGATTTCTTTCATGTTATTTTAAGATTTTTGAAAATAAAATACTTTTGAATACATTTTCTTTAAAGGCACTTTTTGATTTTAACGCTATTTCAATGGAGCAATCCAGTTTTGTTGACATCAATGCTTTATTCTCTTTTCTTGTGTTACTAAGATACTTTTAGTTACACTTTAATGGATGCAAAACTTTATAACCTGGTAAAATATTCATTAATTTGTAAGGAATTTGGTTTCTTTCTGTTTCTCTAAAAGGTAAGTTTGTGATTTTAACACTGTTTCGATGAAACAATGCAGTCTTGATAACTTGACTTGACTAACATTACTTTTTTTAATATATGTTTTTTAGATGTTTTACTTTGATTTCTTTCATGTTATTTTAAGATTTTTGAAAATAAAATACTTTTGAATACATTTTCTTTAAAGGCACTTTTTGATTTTAACGCTATTTCAATGGAGCAATCCAGTTTTGTTGACATCAATGCTTTATTCTCTTTTCTTGTGTTACTAAGATACTTTTAGTTACACTTTAATGGATGCAAAACTTTATAACCTGGTAAAATATTCATTAATTTGTAAGGAATTTGGTTTCTTTCTGTTTCTCTAAAAGGCAAGTTTGTGATTTTAACACTGTTTCGATGAAACAATGCAGTCTTGATAACTTGACTTGACTAACATTACTTTTTTAAATATATGTTTTTTAGATGCTTTACTTTGATTTCTTTCATGTTATTTTAACACAACATAACTTTTTTCATATTTTTCAACATACTGTGATATTTTGTTTTTGTCTTTCTCTCCTTTTTCCATTATATTTTTGAAAAACTACATAGTGATTTTTAGCAAAGATACTACATGCAAATAATACATTACAGATGTATCGATTCATTTCAGACAGTTTGAAACGCGAGGGCCGTGATTGGTACGTGATCTGCCCTCGCTCAAGGGAAAACCTCCAGCTTGACTTGAGACCGCCCCCCTTGATAGATAAATGTAATTATAATGAAGCCAGCTACAATGGATCATTGATCCACCAGGGGGTGCAGTGGGGTTCCACACTGGAGCTCATGTGAAATAAAGTCAGATACAGTACGCTGGATGTACAGCGGAACTTTGTTAAGATCCGTATGTCACGGATATCATACTACTGTGCTAAATAAGAGACATGTAGTCATTTACAAAACATCACCATGTTGTTATTTAACATAACAACATTTAACAAAATAATTTTGTTATTCGAAAAAAACGAACGGGAGGAAATGCAGCCCGGCTCTCGATTTTTAATCGTAATTTAATCATCATCTTCACCACGATCATTTATGTTTATGTTTGCCGAATTGACATGAAATCATTGACACATATGAATATACTGTATTCAACTTCATTAAAACGTTATTAACGTGCCTAAACTCAGTAATTCACCAAAAATATGTATATTTTAATGGAGCTTCGTCGGTCGATCAGGATCCCAAAGCGTAGCGGAGGGATCCTCATCTGGATGAAGGGTGTTATTTTCCCCATAAGGAACAAGTCGCTGCAAATTATCCCGCTTATTACACGGCCACATTCTCAACAAAGTAACGATATGACTCCCAATATTAATTTAAATGCTTTTATGGATTTAGAAAATGTTTTTATTGATTTAAAAAATAGTGGTATGTATTGATTTAAAAAATTGTTGTATGTATTGATTTAAGTTGACATGCATCCGCTAAGAAAAATAGTCCGTTGTTACCGTTTTTTAAACGGTCTGAATGAAACGGCAGCTCTCAGCTGTGTATTTACACAACTAATGGCCCATCAACCACAGCTCTCTCCCCCCCTCCCCCCTTGATCTTTCTTCTCCAGCAGCTAAATTAACGGTAGGTTACTCTGAGTGACAAGCTTACAGTTAGACACAACACTGTCATTGCAAGTGACCCTCAGTTAGTTGACTTTTATGTTCAACTGCTAAATTCGTTACTGATAAAAAAGGGCTTCTACTGTACCTAATTACCTTAACACTAGAACCGCCAGAGATTTTTGTATAGGCCTACCTAAACCCGTCAAATCCCGCTATTAGAATGCAATTTGTAACAACATAGGGTGCTACATAACACACTTTCAGGAAAAGTCACGGACTGGGAGACTTTAATATTTTATTGAAAAAAAGTTACATTGCACACACACAACACACATCACACAAATTGACCCGATTGACGGTTCTAGTGTTAAATAAACTCACTAATTAATGAAACCAGTTCAATACGCATTATTCTTATTATTATCATTCTTTATGAGCGCTGAAGTAGTCTTAAAATCAGATCTGTTTTTTAAATGAAATCTGACGGCAGGCAGTTAGCTCTGATCACCTATGATAAATGCGCCGCACCTAATCGTTGGCCATTCAGCCACAGACACTGTTCGAAATGGGGGGGAGCTAAGGGGAGCTTGGCTCCCCCGAAGAGGGAGGGAGCTCCCCTGAAGGCTGACTTTGAGATAAAAAGGGGGAGCCCAAAACAATTGTGTATATTTGTGTCACACAGATTAGAAATGTTGAGTTTCTGTAATTAACAGTTCTTGAAATAAATAATAGTTATTGTTCATTACAGTTTCTGAATATTTGTTTTATATTTGTGAATATGTCTGGGTGTTGCCATCTGTACGTGGCGGTGCTGCATTCTTACTTACGTTGCTATGGTTATGGCGGTGATGCCGGCACGGTATTTGAAATGTTCATATTGATATTTTTTTAACTCTGGCTTTGTAATAAAAAATATGGCAAAACAAAAACAGCCAAGCGTCACAGCTTTTAGATTCACAAGCAAAGAAGCGAAGGAGTCTAAAAATGAGAACGTGAACGGAAAACAACTTTTAGTTGGCCGGTTGTAAGCGGCGTTAGGGTCGAGCTTGACTGCTCCACAACGAGGGAGAGGCCTGCCGATGCGGAGCCTGAAGAGGCTTCAACAACGGCCACATCCGCCGGCATAGTGACACCGTCTGTATTAGTAGAAGAGTGTTTTTATAGCAATTGATCGCATCCGCGCTGCTGCGCCAGTCAACAGAGCGTGCGAGTGACATATTTAGTAGCAGGATGTGCTCTGAAAAATAGGGCTCCCCGAAAGCAAATGGGTAATTCGAAAACTGACAGAGCTCCCTCTATACAAATCAAACTGTAGACGGTATGAAAGCACCTATTGTTTTAAATAATGGTCGGAATGTGACATGTGAGCCTTCTGAATTACCGTGGGACAGCACATTCTAAACTAAAATGTTCAATCAATAAAGTAACATCTTATCTTATCTTAATAATATCTTCATATTAATAATAATAATAAATCATACAGTATGTGTGTATGTGAAAGGGAGCAGGAGGAAGCAAACACAAAAATATACAAAAAATATACTGCATATTAAAGCAAACGATTGTAAAGGTTAAAGTATGAGCATAACACATAAAGAAGTGTAATGTAAACATTTACTGTATAATTATGATTATTTAATATATAAAGACTATATATTATTGAATTACAAGATTAGATATACTTTAGTTGATCTAAAATATTGATGTGTTCAAATGCTCTTCAAAACACAACTGAAAGTCCATGAAACTTGTCTTTCTGTATTTGTGAATGAAGCGCCGTCTCCTGGTTAAAACCTGAAATTGAAAATCTGGCAACGCCCTCTTGGAAAATAGTGGGAGGGCTTAACATTCCTCTATACTGGTCTTTGACAGGTCGTAGGCAGGAAGCTGTAAGCTGGAGTCTGAAATGAAGTGCTAAATCTGTATACAATATTACGACTTTTTGCGATATTTTCAACACAATCTACTTGTACCTTTTTTGTGGTTGTAGGGCTTCAAGATATTTTGCATGTCATGCATAAACACGGTGTCATCTTTTCCTTCAAACTGACGTGCTGTCCGTTTTACAAACAAGTTATTTTTCTGCTTCTTCATCCTCTGAATTTTCCTCCCCCATCCCTCTTCCTTCAGCCAGCACAACAACAACCAAAGTGGATCTGTGAAATGAAACACCTCTTCCCAAAGCGTGACTCCCCTATTGAGGGCATGCGTCTAGGGCAGTAGGGTCTAAACCGATTGGCCAGATATACTAACATGCAGAACGTACGGTATGGTTGAAAAAGACTAACCATTTATCCAGTTCAAGCTGTCTTTAAGATGTGACATCGCGCTCTGACTATTTCCCTTAAAATCGTGACAAACTATTAGTTATTCTTAAATTTGACCTCTTGCTGCTCGGTTGAAAATGATAGATGAAAAATAACTTTAAAAAAAAGAGTCAAACAGGGAGGGACATTATACTGGTGAAAAAACTCGATATTTTGTTTTTGTCTTTCTCTCCTTTTTCCATTATATTTTTGAAAAACTATATAGTGGTTTTTAGCAAAATACAACTTGCAACTAATACATTATACAATATTACGACTTTTTGGGATATTTTCAACACAATATACCTTTTTTTTGTGGTTTTGGATTTTTTCTTTTTCGATACATTGACTTTTTCTTTAAAGTAAAATAAAAATGGGGAACTACTATGCAAAATGCTCGGTATATATTGATCAGAATGTAGTCAATACCCTTTTAATAAGTGTGGTGATGAGGACGATTGAAAACAGATTGAGTAGTGACCCCCGTGTAAACAGAATGGCTGAAGTTTGTAAACTAGAAGACATTTTGGATATCGTTTGTTCTGACAGTACTATTCCTGGTCATTGGGAAACGATTGTAAACGAAACATTTAAAGTGGTCCTGGAATCTTCATTTTCCGAAACATTCTGTAACATTATCGAAGAAATGAAACAAATATCAAAGTGTATCCTGTGCCCTCATTGTATGCTCTGTTTTGTAGATGTAATGCATCTTTGTGTCAAAAACAGCATACACATGAATATTTTGACTGAAGTGAAAAAAATCCATCATGATATTTCCAGTAATAGGGGGAATTCTAAGCTGGAGACGGTCCTGGGGATGTTACAATCAGTATAACTATGGATTTTGTGTGTGAAAAAATGTAAGTGTATATAGGAAAAAAAATGTTTAAATAAAAAAAAGTGTTTTTTACATTTTAAAAACTGTTGTCTTCATTATAGCAAGGGGAGCGTGTCTGATACATGTGTATTACAGTCCTTCACATGCACTGTTGTCTTCATTATAACAAGGGGAGGGTAACAGGGAAGATGTATGATAAATTTGTATTGAAACGTGCGTATTATACCCCCACAGAAACACAGAAACACGGAAACACAGAAAACACTGAAACAACAGAAACACAGAAAACAAACAGAAACACTGAAACACCGACACACAGAAACACCGAAATACAGAGACACCGAAATACAGAGACACAGAACCACAGAAACACGAAAACACAGAAACACAAACCACAGAAACATGGAAACACAGAAATACAAAAACACAAAAACACAGAAAACACAGAAACACAGAAACACAAACACTGAAACACAGAAACACAAAAACACAGAAAACACAGAAACACAGAAACACAAAAACACAAAAACACAGAAACACAAAAACACAAAAACACAGAAACACAAAAACACAGAAACACAGAAATACAAAAACACAGAAACACTGAAACACCGACACACAGAAACACCGAGACACAGAACCACAGACACACGAAAACACAGAAACACAAAAACACAGAAACACAGAAAACACAAAAACACAGAAACACAGAAAGACAGAAAACACAGAAATACAAAAACATAAAAACACAGAAACAGTGAAACACCGACACACAAAAACACCGAAAACAGTGAAAACACAAAAAAAACAGGCTTGTGTGCTAGTATGGTTTTTAAATAAACACACCAGTATTTTAAAAAGTCGATGGGAGGCTGATACAATTTGACTTCTTAAAATGAAACAAACATACAGGGGGGCAAAGTACAAACACTCTGTTTTTCTGACTAAATTAATCCTGGCAGGTTTTATGTAAAGTATAAGTGTCTGCAGTTAAAGATGTATCTGAGCAAGACACTTATACTTTACATAAACCTGTCAGTGTTTCAGTATTTTTGTGTTTTTGTGTTTCTGTGTTTTCTGTGTTTCTGTGTTTCAGTGTTTCAGTGTTTCAGTGTTTCAGTGTTTCAGTGTTTTTGTGTTTTTGTGTTTCTGTGTTTTCTGTGTTTCTGTGTTTTTGTGTTTCTGTGTTTCCGTGTTTCTGTGGTTCTGTGTCTCTGTTTTTCGGTGTTTCTGTGTGTCGGTGTTTTTTCAGTGTTTCAGTGGTTTCAGTGTTTTCTGTGTTTCCGTGTTTCTGTGTTTCTGTGGGGGTATAATACGCACGTTTCAATACACATGTATCATACATCTTCCCTGTTACCCTCCCCTTGTTATAATGAAGACAACAGTGCATGTGAAGGACTGTAATACACATGTAAGAGACACGCTCCCCTTGCTATAATGAAGACAACAGTTTTTTAAAATGTCCTATAAACACTTTAATTTTTTTACACACAAAATCAATAGTTATACTGATTGTAACATCCCCAGGACCGTCTCCAGCTTAGAATTCCCCCTATTACTGGAAATATCATGATGGATTTTTTTCACTTCAGTCAAAATATTCATGTGTATGCTGTTTTTGACACAAAGATGCATTACATCTACAAAACAGAGCATACAATGAGAGCACATGATACACTTTGATGTTTGTTTAATTTCTTTGGTAATGTTACAGAATGTTTAGGAAAATGAAGATTCCAGGAACACTTTAAATGTTTAGTTTACAATCGTTTCCCAATGACCAGGAATAGTACTGCCAGAACGAACGATATCCAAAATGTATTCTAGTTTACAAACTTCAGCCATTCTGTTTACAAGGGGGTCACTATTCACTCTGTTTTCAATCGTCCTCATCACCACACTTATTAAAAGGGTATTGACTACATTCTGATCAATATTTACCGAGCGTTTTGCATAGTAGTTCCCCATTTTTATTTTACTTTAAAGAAAAAGTCAATGTATCGAAAAAGAAAAAATCCAAAACCACAAAAAAAAAGGTACAAGTATATTGTGTTGAAAATATCGCAAAAAGTCGTAATATTGTATAATATATTAGTTGCATGTTGTATTTTGCTAAAAAACACTATGTAGTTTTTAAAAAATATAATGGAAAAAGGAGAGAAAGACAAAAACAAAATATCGAGAGTTTTTTCACCAGTATCTTCAATCTTTTTTTAAAAGTTATTTTTCATCTATCTTTTTCAACCCAGCAGCAAGAGGTCAAATTTAAGAATAAGTAATAGTTTGTCACGATTTTAAGGGAAATAGTCAGAGCGCGATGTCACATCTTAAAGACAGCTTGAACTGGATAAATGGTTAGTCTTTTTCAACCATACCGTACGTTCTGCATGTTAGTATATCTGGCCAATCGGTTTAGACCCTACTGCCCTAGACGCATGCCCTCAATAGGGAAGTCACGCTTTGGGAAGAGGTGTTTCATTTCACAGATCCACCTTGGTTGTTGTTGTGCTGGCTGAAGGAAGAGGGGGGGAAATTCAGAGGATGAAGAAGCAGAAAAATAACTTGTTTGTTAAACGGACAGCACGTCAGTTTCAAGAAAAGATGACACCATGTCTATGCATGAAATGCAAAATATCTTGAAGCCCTACAACCACAAAAAAAAGGTACAACTAGATTGTGTTGAAAATATAGCGAAAAGTCGTAATATTGTATAATGTATTAGTTGCATGTTGTATTTTTGCTAAAAATCACTATGTAGTTTTTCAAAAATATAATGGAATAAGGAGAGAAAGACAAAAACTAAATATCACAGTATGTTGAAAAATATGAAAAAAGTAATGTTGTGTTAAAATAACATGAAATAAGTCAAAGTAAAGCATCTAAAAAACATATATTTAAAAAAGTAATGTTAGTCAAGTCAAGTTATCAAGACTGCATTGTTTCATCGAAACAGTGTTAAAATCACAAACTTGCCTTTTAGAGTCACAGTCTTTTAAGAAAATAAAAGTTTTACACAGTGACTGACATTCTGTATGGGGGTTTCACACCTGAGCTGCTGCAGGGGGCGTTGAAAATGGGATGAGTATGTCTGGCTCTTGGGGGGATGGTGTGTTAAGAGTCACAGTCTTAAAGAAAATCTGTTCAGAAAAAGTACTTAACTTTCTACCAGTTGTAAAGTTGTCATACACAAATATTCTGTTTTGTTAAGAGCTACCAAAACATAGTAAACATCGCAATTATTCCCAGACCAACTGGGAATGGGGACATCGATAACATATTTTAATGTTGAATTTTCTTCAGGGCCACCGTAGTGCACATTGATGAACACTTTAAAACAGAAATAATGCTTACAAGTGTAAATGAGCCGGATGTTAGCTTTGAGCTTATTTCAATCTGTAGTCCCGTCACATACAGCATATAAGAACATGACATTTATATATACAGCAAAAAATAAATACATGATATGCAGAAAGAGCATGAGCAGCATACAAGCATTTACCACATGGCAGTACAATGTAGCAGCTATGATATATAAAGTGCAAGATAAGATAAAAGTGCTACATAAAGTGCAAGATAGACCCTCCAGAAAAACGCGATTCTGCGATCGCAGAATTTACCGCATAATCAGCAAAATGGCGCAGATTTTTAAAATGCCGTATTTTTATCAAAAGGCCGCATAATCCCCGCATTTTTCCACACAAAGTTTAGGGGAAAAAAAGTTAACTCGTCTTGACGTGACGTCATCAGCTCGCGCATCAACGAATGTAAACAACACTGTATAGAGTGAACGTGTGGATCTCACACGATAGAGAAAACACCAAGATGAAAAAATATAATCCATCTCATTTACCAACGAACATTTCTACTAAAGACCGGGCAAAATGTGGGGGAAACTATTCTGCACCCCGTGCAACTGTGTGTTGGAGCATAAGAGAAAATCGACGATGACGACCCACTTTGATTCATTCAAACATTCAAAAATGCTTTCTGCTGCTTCGGACAAGAAAGCCAAACGACTCACGCTCACCGAGGCATCAACCTCCAAAACCCTTTCGAGGGCTACAAGAAACGAAGTGAGTAGCCTACAAGATTGAAGCTGGTCAGATAACGAACGAGTAAATGAAAACAGAATGAGGTGGAGAAGTGTGTGTGTGTGTGTGTGTGTGTGTGTGTGTGGGGGGGGGGGTGTGTGTGTGTGAGATTAAAATAGCCCAATTGCTTTTACAATAAATAAACATTGAATGTGTTTAATTGAATAATAAAGGGGTTAAACGTTAGTGGCAGGTTGTGTGTGAGAGAGAATAAATAAGACAGCTCAATATTTAAAAAAAATGTTATTCGTTTTCCCCGCATATTTAGCATATTTCGCAACTTTCCGCATATTTCGCAACTTCCCGCAATTTCACCGCATAAAATCACATAAAAACCCCGCATATTTAATTGCATAATCAAGGATTTTAGCCCGCATAATCAAGGAATTTAGCCCGCATAATCAAGGATTTTTGCCCGCGTTTTTCTGGAGGGTCTAGCAAGAGGAGATACCCCTGTGTTAAAGTGCATTTATTTAGTGGTGATTACACGTCTGTTTGTTGCTCAACCATTCTAAGAGTTGATCTTTAAAACTATTGAGAGTGGGACAATCCTGTATCTCAGTTGGGGGGCTATTCCACAATGAGCTACCTTTAATGGAGAGGACATTTTGTCAAAGGTGGTCCGTCTGTGGTGGACTTCACAGTCTCCTCTGGTTTCTGACCTAGTGCTGCGCCCAGTGTGTTTTCTGTGGATGAATTCCCCCAAGGGGAGGGGGGCCAGCCCATTTAAATATTATTTAAAAAAAACACATACTTTTAAAAGACTTAAAATTGTCAAAACTCAAGAAATTGTGATTTTCAAGGATGGTACAGTGGTGGTATGACTGTGGCTTTCTGTCGAACACCTGGATAGCTCTCTTGAACAGCTGTTCTATGGGTTTCAGGTGTGTGGCACAAGCAAAGGACCGGTTTGTAAAACAGTATTCAATGTGGGATAGAATCATACAGTGGAGGTATGACTTTGCAGCATTGACAGTTAAGAAAAGATCTAATTTGTTTAAAATGTTGCAAGTTGAATTTAATGGTATTGGATACTTTCTTGATATGTTTCTTAAAAGTCAAGTTCGAGTCCAATATGACACTCCCTGTTCAAGATACTTGAACTGGGAGACTAGTTATATTTCTGCTCCATTTAAAAATACATTGGATCCTTCGATTTTGATTGATCGTTTACTGATTATCCTCGTTTGCATCAACATGCATACTGTTTTTGTTGTACTCATACTGTCAATACGTAGATTGTGTGATCTAACTTTAGATAGAATGTTTTTTCTTCCTCTTTGCATAATTTGCATCCGCAATCCTTTGCCAGTAGGTGTTTCCGCAGTCCTTGCGGTTTTCCAATTGTTCAACTACTTGGGAGCTACTGTAAGCTATTTGTATTTGCGTTTTAGCACATTACTTCCTGCAGTGATTCAGAAAGTATTGTGTTTGGGCTTTTATTGTGAAAGGGAGAACACTACTCAGAGCCAGACATAATTTCATAGAGAAAGCGAGTCTTATAGGGAGCCAATTCAAATGCTATAATAATGTCGTCTTTATTCTACATCAATTACAAATTACATACTTCATTATGATAAGTTGTCTACAGCCACTTTAAATACAATCAAATGTATATTTCTAAGTGCTTACAACTTAAAAAATATTTACGTACAAATGACTGTATATTGAATATATTTCTGTACCCAGTGTTGAACAGGACCCAAACCTTTGAGAGATGAAAAAGGACAAATCTGCTTTAATCAACTGCCAAGTTGTCAAGTCTGTATTTATGTCTGTTCATTTGTAAAACGTGGACAGTTTTTTGGCTGCTCTGACTGAACTTTTTCAAAGCTGTGATTTGAGTCTGGAGATAGACTTGGGGGCGATGTTGAAAAAATATGAAAAAAGTAACATGAAAGAAATCAAAGTAAAGCATCTAAAAACATATATTTAAAAAAGTAATGTTAGTCAAGTCAAGTTATCAAGACTGCATTGTTTCATCGAAACAGTGTTATATGAAGTACTTTGTAAGGAATTTGTTGTTTTTTTAATGGCGTAGGCGGATTTTGGCTTTTTTCTCTTGCCAAGATACTTTCAGACACACTTTGAGGTATGCGAAACTTTAAAACTAGAACACTGATGGCTGGCTTACGCTGCAAACTTCATCACCTTTTAAAAAGAGATTAAGTATATAAAACGTTATTTTGTATATTTTACACATCAGCAGAAACAGAGAGATGGCAGGAAGGGGGGAGACAGTCTCCCCAACCTTTACAGACACTGTGTTTTAGAGAGAACAAATACAAGTGTAAGGTAACTGTTTTGAAATTCCATCCCCCCTCTGTCTAGTGATAAGATGGCAGGAAGGGGGGGAGGAGGGGCAGGGCAAGGCTCACACACACACACACACACACACACACACACACACACACACACACACACACACACACACACACACACACACACACACACACACACACACACACCTTCACAGACACTGAGTGAGACTCCATCCCATCCACTACAGTACTTCAACATTAGTTAACAGTCTCCCCAAAACTTAAAAACCATTATGAATCAGAGTGCTAATACACAATAAATACAATATATACAGGACTGTCTCAGAAAATTAGAATATTGTGATAAAGTTCTTTATTTTCTGTAATGCAATTAAAAAAACAAAAATGTCATACATTCTGGATTCATTACAAATCAACTGAAATATTGCAAGCCTTTTATTATTTTAATATTGCTGATTATTGCATACAGCTTAAGAAAACTCAAATATCCTATCTCTAAATATTAGAATATCATGAAAAAGTATACTAGTAGGGTGTTCAACGAATCACTTGAATCGTCTAATTAACTCGAAACACCTGCAAGGGTTTCCTGAGCCTTGAAAAACACTCAGCTTGGTTCAGTAAACTAAATCACAAGTATGGGGAAGACTGCTGATCTGACTGCTGTCCAGAGGACCGTCATTGACACCCTCCATCAGGAGGGTACGACACAAAAAGAAATTTCTCAAAGAGCAAGCTGTTCACAGAGTGCAGTTTCAAAGCACATCCACAAAAAGTCTGTTGGAAGGGGGAAATGTGGCAGGAAACGCTGCACAACCAAGAGAGATGACCGCAGCCTTAACAGCATTGTGAAGAAGAGTCGCTTCCAGAATTTGGGGGAGCTTCAAAGACAGTGGACTGAAGCTGGAGTCCAGGTATCAAAAGTCACTGTTCACAGACGTGTCCGGGAAATGGGCTACAATAGCCGTATTCCCATGTTCAAGCCACTTCTGAACTCAAGACAACGGAAGAGGCGTCTGACTTGGGCTAAGGAAAAGAAGCACTGGACAGTTGCACAGTGGTCCAAAGTCCTCTTTTCAGACGAAAGCAAGTTTTGTATTTCATTTGGAAGTCAAGGCGCCAGAGTCTGGAGAAAGGCTGGAGAGGAGCAAAATCCAAGTTGCTTGAAATCCAGTGTGAAGTTCCCACAGTCAGCGATGGTTTGGGGAGCCATGTCAGCTGCTGGTGTTGGTCCACTGTGTTTCATCAAGCCCAGAGTAAATGCAACTGTGTACCAAGAGATTTTAGAGCACTACATGCTTCCGTCTGCTGAAAAGCTCTATGGAGATGAGGAATTCATTTTCCAGCATGATCTGGCACCTGCCCACAGTGCCAAAACCACCAGTAACTGGTGTACTGACCATGGCATTACTGTCCTCGATTGGCCTGCAAATTCCCCTGACCTGAACCCCATAGAGAATATGTGGGGTATTGTGAAGAAGAAGCTGAAAGACACCAGACCCAACAATGCTAATGAGCTAAAGGCCGCTATTGAAGCATCCTGGGCATCCATAACACCTCAGCAATGCCACAGGCTGATTGCCTCCATGCCACGCCGCATTTATGCAGTAATCCGTGCAAAAGGATTCCAAACCAAGTACTGAGTGCATTAATGGACATTTTCAAATGTTTGATTGTGTTTTGCTGTTATAAATCTTTTTTTTTTACTTGGTCTGAGGAACTATTCTAATTTTTTGAGATAGGATTTTTGAGTTTTCTTAAGCTGTATGCCATAATCAGCAATATTAAAATAATAAAAGGCTTGCAATATTTCAGTTGATTTGTAATGAATCCAGAATGTATGACATTTTTGTTTTTTTAATTGCATTACAGAAAATAAAGAACTTTATCACAATATTCTAATTTTCTGAGACAGTCCTGTACATCAATACTATTTTTAACTATTATGTTTATGGTGGGCTTTTCTTTATGGGGCTAAAATAAGATTTGATGTAGCCCCGGTCCACAGCAGGGGTTAGGGGAGACCGTCTCACACCCACCCACCCACCCACCCACACACACACACACACACACACACACACACACACACACACACACACACACACACACACACACACACACACACACACACACACACACACACACACACACACACACACACACACACACACACACACACACACACACACACACACACACACCACACCACACACACACACACACACACACACACACACAGGGGTGGGCCCACCTGTCACTTTTTGTGCATACTAATGTGATTGGGTCCTGCTTGTTTCACAAACCGTGACAGTACGAACCGACCTTTCGAGCAGGAGATATTGGAGTTAACCGTTGCTTTGGCTGTCTGCTCTAGTCGATGGTTGGGAGCGTCCAGGGGTCAGCAGCGAGAGGATGTTCGGGCTGAGGCACACCAGAGGGCAATGGAGAAACCAGGTTTAGTTAAATTCTTACCTGGCTGGATTTTGGACTTCCTCTCAGTGTGTGATTCCCGGCCAGCTAGCCCCAGGCATGCTAGCTCCATGTCTCCCAATTCCCAACCTGGCACCATACGCCTTGGTGGGTTCAGTCTGAATTCAACCCGTGCTTCTGCCCCAGTTCCTGCTCCTGTCCAGTAGTCATATTCTGGAACTAGTCTGGCTTATGGAGGTCCACGGAGTATTCAGGCGGCTCCTAAGAGACGCAAGGCCAGGGTTCCGCGCCCAACAGCCATGGTTCCGGCTCCAGCGCCAGACCCAGCAGCCGTGGCTCCGTGCTCCAGTGCCGGCCCACGCAGCTTTGCTTCCATACTCCATTACCTGGCTTACACAGCCAGGGTCCAGGCTTCCGCTCCGCGCCCTGCAGCCAGGGTTCCGGCTACAGAACCGGACCTTACAGCCATGTTTCCGGCTCCAGAACCGGACCTTACAGCCATGTTTCCGGGTCCAGTGCCGGCCCACACAGCCATGTTTCCGGCTCCAGAGCCGGCCCACACAGCCATGTTTCCGGCTCCAGAACCAAACCTTACAGCCATGTTTCCGGCTCCGGAACCGGACCTTACAGCCATGTTTCCGGCTCCAGTGCCGGCCCACACAGCCATGTTTCCGGGTCCAGTGCCGGCCCACACAGCCATGTTGCCGGCTCCAGAGCCGGCCCACACAGCCATGTTTCCGGCTCCAGAACCGAAACTTACAGCCATGTTTCCGTCTCCAGAACCGGACCTTACAGCCATGTTCCCGGCTGCAGTAACCATGGTCCCGACTCCGGCTCCTCGTCACCTGCTGACTCATCGGCCGACGCCAGCTCCCCGTGTCCTGATGGCTGTCCGTCCGACACCAGCTCCCCGTGTCTTGTCGGCATACCGGCCGACTCCAGCACCTCGTCTCCGGTTGGCTGTCCGTCCGACGACAGCTCCCCGAGTCCTGTCGGCGTACTGGCCGACTCCAGCACCTCGTCTCCGGTTGGCTGTCCGTCCGACGACAGCTCCCCGTGTCCTGATGGCTGTCCGTCCGACGCCAGCGCCCCGTGTCTTGTCGGCATACCGGCCGACTCCAGCACCTCGTCTCCTGTTGGCTGTCCGTCCGACGCCAGCTCCCCGGGTTCTGTTGGCGAACCCACCCACTCAAGTGTCGTTGGAGGTCCCGCAGACTGCCCTTCTGCCGGGGGTCCTGCCAACCCCATGTCCTGAGCCGTTGGAGGTCCCACAGACTGCTCTTCTGTCGAGGGTCCTGCCAACCCCATGTCCTGTGCCGTTGGAGGTCCCGCAGACTACTCTTCTGCCGGGGGTCCTGCCAACTCCATGTCTGGTCCCGTTGGAGGTCCCGCAGACTACTCTTCTGCCGGGGGTCCTTCCAACCCCATGTCCTGAGCCGTTGGAGGTCCCGCAGACTGCTCTTCTGCCGGGGGTCCTGCCAACCCCATATCCTGTGCCGTTGGAGGTCCTGCAGACTACTCTTCTGCCGGGGGTCCTGCCAACCCCATGTCCTGAGCCGTTGGAGGTCCCGCAGACTGCCCTTCTGCCGGGGGTCCTGCCAACTCCATGTCTTGCCACGTTGGAGGTCCCGCCGACTACTCTTCCGCTGGGGGTCCTGCCAACTCCATGTCCTGTCGCGTTGGGGATTCCGCCGACTGCTCTCCTGCCGGGGATCCTGCCGGTCCTGTGTCCTCTTCCATGGGGGATTTTGCCGACACCGGCTCCTGACCGGCCTCCGGAGCTGTCAGGTCTTCACCCCTCCATGGACTCTGCCTTGCCCCCGGGCCGTCCGCCCGAATTCCCCTTTTTGAACTCTGCCTTGCCCCCGGGCCGTCTGCCCGAATTCCCCTTTTTTTAACTCTGCCGGGGGCAAGGCAGAGTTTTGTCATTGTCTATATATATATCATAGCCTTGAAATAAAGGAAGTTTCAGTTTGTATCTGCATTTGGATCCTGCTTGTTTCACAAACCGTGACACAAGTAGGGAATGAGTCCTTACCCCAAGTGAAGGAGTTCAAGTATCTCGGGGTCTCTCGTTCCAGAGTGAGGGAACAATGGAGCGTGAGATGGGTCGGAGAATCGGAGCAGCGGGAGCGGTACTGCAGTCGCTTTACCGCACCGTTGTGAGGAAAAGGGAGCTGAGCCAGAAGGCAAAGCTCTCTGTCTACCGCGCCATTTTCGTTCCTACCCTCACATATGGTCTTGAAGGATGGGTCATGACCGAAAGAACGAGATCGCGGCTACAAGCGGCTGAGATGGGTTTTCTCCGCAGGGTGGCTGGTGTCTCCCTTAGGGATAAGGTGAGAAGTTCGGTCATCCGGGAGGGACTCGGAGTTGAACCGCTCCTCCTTCGCGTCGAAAGGAGCCAGTTGAGGTGGTTCGGGCACCTAGTTAGGATGCCACCTGGGCGCCTCCCTAGGGAGGTGTTCCAGGCACGTCCAGCTGGGAAGAGACCAAGGGGTAGACCTAGGACCAGGTGGAGGGATTTTATCTCTTCGCTGGCCTGGGAGCGCCTTGGGATCCCCCAGTCAGAGCTGGTTGATGTGGCCAGGGAAAAGAAAGTTTGCGGCTCTCTGCTGGAACTGCTACCTCAGCGACCCGACCACGGATAAGCGGGAGAAGATGGATGGATGGATGGATGTTTTACAAATCAGATATTAATGTGTAGTAAAACATGACAAATAGTATAGCAATATCCTGTACAATTATGTAAAAACATGAATAAAACTACACATCTTCAGATGTTATACATACATAAGTGTCCTACACTAATAATACAAAGTTATTATTAGTATGCTGTGTGTACCTTGTGTGCACCGCCTAGTGGTTAAAGCACGTTATTGAATTATTTTTCTTGAATAATGTTATTTTTAATGAATAATGTTATTTGATGAAAAAAACATTAAGAGTACATACTTTCATAGGGGGAAAGTAGAAGGTCAATGATAGAAATATAGAATATATAAAAATCAAAAAGATACTGTAAGTGATCTCAACAATAAAACAGTTTAATGCTGTATGTACAAAGATATTAATAGGAGGATGAGCAAAACAGACAAACTAATTAAACTTTATTAACATATTAAAGAATACTTTTGGTTAAGGTCTTCTTTCAAATAAGAAAAAAGCTTTGGGGGTATCTATCTACAGATAAATATTAAGCCTGACAAATATACTTAACGTCTAATATATTGCTTTCCTGCAATGTTAACTATGTTGAAGCACTTATTTTAACTGATATTATACACATTAATTATACTCTTATGTAGATAGTATAAGAAATGTGCAGAATTGGAAAGTTTAATGGTGGAGGTCTACACACATATTGATAGATGTCTTGTAATGCACTGTTGAGGAACCTGTGACCCAAGTCTTTCATTCATTGCATAACTACAACGTAGTTGTGTGTATATGTCAATAAACCTTAGAAAATATTGAAATATTGAAAGGGATGTGCAAAATAGCAATTATATACAGTTTTTAATTAACTATTATTAGAGAATAACGAGTAATGAATATACTTCATAGAGATCTGCAGATAAATATTTAGTCTTCTCAAGCACCAACTATCAAATATCTCTCCTGATTGTTGGCACTTGACAATCACCTTCCCTGAATTGTACTCAGGTGTAACTAAAGTCTGATGTAAGGGTTGTTTATATTTCACATCATTAATCAGAATCTGCAAAGTAACTAAAATAAATGTAGTGGAGTAAAAATACCAGGTTAACCTCTGAATTGTAGTGGAGTAGAATTACAAAGTAACAATGAGCTGTCAAGTGGGTATATATTAATGCTGCCCATTATGGATACAAGCGATTTTCACCCATTTAGTAGGGTACTTACATGTTTTAATACTATCAACTTCTAATTTTAGGAAAAACGAAAACGTCTTTTAAAACTACAATTCCCAGTAGAGACGTGCCAAAGAGAACATGTTGCGAAATACAATAGCCAGCATGTGTAGTTCTCGGGGGGCGTTCAAGTCCAGTTTTGAATAGTCTGCTGTGGTTTCGTTCCATTTCAAAGAGCTTGACGCTCGGCGTAACCTTGGCGCACTGCCACTCCAACATCCAATCTCAGAGCTTGAAGATTAATCACGGGGTTTGTCAACGGGACTGTAGTCCCAAACGATAGCTGGGGATTATGGGTATTGTAGTGTCTTCGGCCATCTTAAACTTTGAATTTTTCTTTTCGGATATCATATCTTATTAACACCATATCCCAGCGTGCATTGCGGCTAAAACATCCAATCAACGGGCTTCAAGCTGAGGATCTTGCGTAATCAGGTCAGTGGGTTTGTGGTGTGTATCGCTCGAAATGTCCCGTCTGTTTCCGGTGACTTTATTTACGGCTAAAAAGCATGCAAAAATGCCCAAGATTATAGAATCAAAAGAATAAATAAAAACAAGGATAATTGTGTGTTATTGTTGAGTAAATAACAGTGTGTTATTTAGAATAGAATAACAAATTAGAAGGAAAACAATATTTAAAAAAATACAGATTTCAGCATTTTGAGGCTCTGAGCCCCATTTCTTTTCCTCAGAGACGGCAAAAACAGTCAGACATTATACGATTTAAAATAAAAACAAATAAATAAAAAGATAGAACACTGGCATGTAATTTAGGTTAGAATAAATAGAATGGTTTTGAATAATAGATGAGAGTAAAATCTACGTCACTTTACAGCCCCGCCTACTTTTGGGGAAACCAACGCTGTCATTTGAACGGCGATCAAGCCTGAAGCCACAGAGATCTTCTGTTACTGTCCTTTCTTCTTAGAGGAAGTACAGAAAACACGTAACTCTGGATTTCTTTTAATGTATGAGGTGCAATAAACGACAAAGTGTAATAGATTTAAGTCATGGTTGATGACCTTCCGGGTCTGTCCAGCAGAGGGCGCGTGTTGCTTGCCGCGGGTGCATAATACATAAGACTTGAAGCAAGCTAACATCGTCTCTGTTTCCTTTGTCTTATATTTTCCCCATATTAGGTGAGTTCATCCGTGAGAAACGTTATATATGTAGACTGACTGTGTATAATATTAATGTGAATAGTGATAGTTGTTAGAGGTATTTTTGGAGGGTTTCTCTAGGTTCTGTAATTGTTGTAGCTGTGTATGCTAGCTTTGCGAGCGCCGTTAGCTATGCTAGCGCAGCTAGCTATGATAGTGTAGTTTAGCTCCAAGAAGGGGAGTTTGGGTGTTAATTTGGATATGTATGTTTGTACTGTGCATTTAAAAAGTGACATCTTGTGTGTTAAATTGGATGTATGTTTGCAGTACGCGCATTGTTAGTGGTTGTTTTATATCAAGAATCCATGTTCTGTATTATACAGCGTGCTATGTGTACCATGTTGTTGGCGGGCATAATACATAAGACTTGAAGCAAGCTAACATCGTCTCTGTTTCCTTTGTCTTATATTTTCCCCATATTAGGGGCATAACATTTGGAGGCGCTGCTGGGAGATTTGATTTGAGGACCATCCCTGAGTTGTTAGTGGAATCCTCTGATCAATCATCCCCTTAAACAACCCAGTCATCGGAGAAAGGAGCTTGGAAAGGCAGTCGAGGTCGTTTTCAGACAACGTTGGTAACCTGCATCCTGAAGTGTGAAAAGTCACCACTAGGGAGCAGCAAAAAAACCTAATTAAGTAAGATAAACCCTCATTTGCTATTTCTGCCCACTTCTCTGATACAATGGAGGCTGAATTGGAGAAGCTGCAGCTGGACATTACAGGTGCATTGTATACACTGACTGTAGAACAACAATTAAAGTGTGCAATGAACTGGAGATTTCAGGACCGGATAATGTGCATGTGACTGGTAAATCTCGCAGTCAATTAATTTCTCATGTCACAGAGCATAATGAACGTGAAGAAATGGCCGAGCTAGAGGATGAAGGCATGTCCGAACTTCTTAATGTGCAGGATATCATAGACAAAGCCAACATTACAACAAATGTACATGACAGTGTCAAAAGGGAAGATCTCCAGAAGGAGGTAGAGGCACTAAGGTTGTCATTACAAGAAAAAGAAAATGCAATGCATGACCTAATGAACACAAGCATGAACCACCCTGCCGGGTTCAGCCCCCCAGAAAGAAATCTGGCCCAAGTACTCCCCAGTAGTTCTATGTGGCGCAAAGATCTTAAGATCGCCGGCCAAATAGGCGAGCCAGGACAAAAAGATAGGCTCACATTTTCTAGTCTGGCCAGACAAATTGAAAATGGCTTTAGTAAGGGCTACCCAGAGTCAGAGATCATTGATGCTGTAATCCGTGCCATCACACCAGGCCTGCAGTTACGGAGTTACCTTGAAGGGAAGGAAAACCTTACACTGCCTGCCCTTCGCCGAATTCTCAGGTCTCATTACCAGGAGAAAGGTGCCACAGAGTTATACAAACAACTCACCTCTGAGGTTCAGAGTAGTAAAGAAACGCCTCAAAACTTCCTGATTAGAACTATGGACATGAGACAGAAAATCCTGTTTGCTTCTCAAGAAGCCGAGTCAAACCTAAAATATGACCCAGCACTAGTCCAGAGTCTCTTCATGCATACTGTCCTGACTGGTCTACAGAATGACAATATTAAAAGTGACCTGCAGCCTCTCCTCATGCAGATAAGTACTTCGGATGAGCTGCTGCTGGAGAAAGTGAACATTGCGTACACCAATGAAAAAGAGAGACAGGATAAAAAGAAACTTGCTGCCCCATCACGAGTAACAAATGTGAATACAGTCAAGTCCACTGAAGTTCCGGTGGAAATGAAAAGCACCAGCCAGCAAAACACAGTTACTCTGCCCACTGATCTGCTGTCAGAAATCAAAGCAATGCGCTCTGACATGGTGCTGTTGCAAGCCCTGAGAGCTGAGGTCTCCCAAATCAGAGAAACGATCCAAACGGCCACATCTGCACCCCCACAGCATCCCTCACCAAGCAGAGAACCAGCTAATATTTCCGCCCCTTATCCTGTGTTTTCACCCCAACAACCCTCTCCCTATAGGGCTGAATTCAATGCCAACAGCGTGTACCACCAGCAGCCACCAGCAGCAGTGCAGGAGTACCGACCGGCATTCCACCCGGCACGAGTAAGAAAAACGGCTCAGTTTCAACAAGGGTATGCACCGCAGCGATACTACCCAGCACCACGCCCCCGACCTAGGTGTGTTTCCTGTACTCATGCAGGCGAAGAGTACTGTCAGCATTGCTTTAGGTGTGGAAGCAGTGAACATTTCAGAGCAGGTTGTAAGGCACAGAGGGTAGAGGGACCCACTAGGCGGAGCCCTTTAAACTAAGAGGGGTTGCTCCCATGGGACATGCAGCAACCGGCCACACAGATAAGTCCCAATCTTGTGCAAATTGCAATGAAGAGAAAAAGAGTAGGGAACTACAATACTGTTCAACTTGCAAAATTACACTGTATTGTTCTAAAGAATGTCAGGAGAACCATTGGCCTGCACACAAAAGGCATTGTAAGACATACACATGTTCAGGTATTAAGAAAGCGACACAGTCACATGACAAATCCAAGCACAAACAAAATATTGCAAAAGAAAAAACAGCTACTGTGAGAGAGTTAGTAGGGAAAAAGTGCCTCATCAGGTGTTTCCTACACGAACAGAAAACTCAGGCCCTCTGGGATACAGGCTCACAAATTTGTGCTATAGATGAGGTATGGAAAGAAAGCCATCTAACTGATGTACCGCTAAGAGATGTAGCAGAGCTAATTGACCCTATAGACTCTTTACAAATTGAAGCGGCCAATGGTACAGAAATGCCATATGTTGGTTGGCTTGAAGTGTCCTTTAAACTTACTGCAAGTGATACCGAGTTGCTAATACCCATGCTAGTGCTAAAAGGTAACCAACAGCAGTGTCCCATTATTGGCTTTAATGTCATTGAGCACCTTGTGATAGCCAGTCAGCCAGGCCAGAAAAGACATGGGGATAAAGAGAAGCTTGTACAGGCAGTAAAAATGGCCTTTCCTCATCTTCGAAAAAACAAAGCAAAAGCCTTTATTAATGCTGTGAGTGTAGGACAGACATGTGACTATAACGTAAGAACAGCAAATGAGAGAGTTAGTGTGCCTAAACGTAACTCCATTCAACTCGAGTGTCGAGTACAGGCTCCATTTTTCAAAGAGGATAAAACTCTGGTTTTTGAGCCAAATGAGAACCCACAATGGCCTGAAGGATTAGAGTTTTGTGATACTCTTGTGTCCGTGAAGGCAGATACAGTCCCAAGAATTATTGTTAGTGTGCAAAACACAACAAATCATGACATTACGATGGCAGCAAGAACTATTATTGGAACTGTACAGTCAGTCAGATCAGTATATCCTGCAAACATATTTAAAACAGACCAAAAACCTGCTGCATCAATCCACCATGTCAACGCCCAGATCTCCAGTGAAAGCCCCCCTGTGCATGAGCAGTGGGATCCTCCTGTGGATTTGACTCACCTTGATGAACACCAGAGACAAATAGTCAGTCAGATGCTAAGAGAAGAATCAGACTCATTTTCCAAGTCTGATGACGACATAGGCTGTGTGGAAAACTTGCAAATGAAGATTTCACTACAAGATGCTGAGCCAGTGTCAAGAGCCTACCGCTCTGTTCCAAAACCCTTATACAAGGAGATGAAAGATTACTTACTGGACTTGATAGCACAAGGGTGGGTTGAAAAGTCCATGTCTTCCTACTCCTCTCCAATCGTCTGCGTAAGAAAAAAGGACGGAACTCTACGTTTATGTATTGACTACAGGGAGCTCAACAGGAAAACCCACTCAGATCGCCATCCCATCCCCAGAGTACAGGACATTATGGATAACCTGGGAGGAAACACACTCTTTTCACTGCTGGACCAGGGTAAGGCATACCACCAGGGTTTCATGGCCAAAGACAGTAGACACCTAACAGCCTTTGTGACCCCCTGGGGCCTTTATGAGTGGGTACGAATCCCGTTTGGACTCATGAATGCCCCTGCAGCATTCCAGCGCTGCATGGAAGAGTGCTTGGAGGGCTTAAGGGATGAAATATGTGTGCCATATCTTGATGATGTTCTTGTGTTTAGCAGGACATTTGAGGATCATATCAATGCTGTCAGAAGGGTGCTGCAACGGCTGAGGGAGCATGGGATAAAACTAAAGCCCAGAAAGTGTGACCTGTTTAAAACACAAGTACGTTACCTTGGAAGAATTGTGTCTGCTGAGGGAAATAGAGTGGACCCTGCCGATACTGCTGCAGTAACGGCCCTGAAAAACAAACACCCAGGAACTATCGGTGAGTTAAGAGCAATAATGGGACTATTAAGTTATTACAGGCAGTATATCAAAGATTTTTCACGTATTGCCTGTCCCTTGTATGACCTGCTTAAAGCACCTACAGAAACTGAAATGCTGAAAAAAACGAAAACAAAAAGAAACAGTAGAGGAGTTTCATCCAACACACCCATCAAATGGACTGACATGCATCAGTTAATATTGGAACAGTTGATAGACTGTCTCTCGCAGCCTCCTGTTCTAGGTTTCCCAGAGTTTTCACAGCCATTTGTCCTCCATACCGATGCTTCCAACCAGGGATTGGGGGCAGTATTGTACCAAAAGCAAAATGGAAAGCTTCGTGTGATTGCTTATGGTTCACGTACTTTAACAACAGCAGAGAAAAATTACAATCTACACTCAGGCAAATTAGAGTTTCTTGCCCTCAAATGGGCAATCACAGAAAAATTCCGTGATTACCTATACTATGCACCATTCTTCACCGTCTACAGTGACAATAACCCACTTACATATGTACTGTCCACTGCCAAACTGAATGCAACAGGTTGTCGATGGGTAGCAGAACTGGCAGACTTCCATTTCATAATTAAATACCGTCCTGGTAAGGAAAACATTGATGCTGACAGTCTGTCCAGAATGCCTTTGGACGTGGAAGTATTCATGGATGAGTGTACAGAGGAAATGTCATATGATGTGATTGGAGCAGCTACACAAGCAGTGGAGAACCAGGATGAATCCAGTGTGTCATGGTCCATGGGTGTCTCATTAAGTTGTGCAGCATTAACTGTAGACGCATCCATCATTCCATTGACAATAGGACAGATCAAACATGACCAAAGAAATGGTCCCAATGTTGGAGCAGTGATTCAGTACAAGCTGGCAGAAAAGAAGCCATCAGGCTCAGAACTCAAACAACTTAGTTCACAAATCTTATGTCTGCTAAGAGAGTGGGACAAGTTGGAGATGAATGAGAGTGGAGTGTTGTACAGGAGAACTTCAAACAGAACACAGCTTGTGCTTCCAGAAAAGCACAAAAGTACAGTATTAAAGGAGCTCCATGATGAAATGGGCCATCAAGGTGCAGACAGGACTACATCTTTGGTACGGGACCGGTTTTACTGGCCCTACATGCAACGAGAAATCGAAGATTATGTCATGAGGAGATGTGTGTGCCTCAAGCACAAGAAACCAAGCCGTCAGACAAGAGCGCCACTGACGAACATTGTCACCACTCAACCGTTTGAGCTTGTCTCAATTGATTTCTTGCACCTTGACAAATGTAAGGGTGGTTATGAATATATTCTTGTAATTGTTGACCACTTTACACGTTTTGCCCAGGCCTACGCCACGACTTCCAAATCAGGAAAAACAGTTGCAGAAAAAATCTTTAACGACTATGTGCTGAGATTCGGCTTTCCGACAAGAATACACCATGATCAGGGTGGTGAATTTGAAAACCAATTGTTCACACAATTGAAAAAGTACTGTGGAGTTGCTGGGTCGAGAACCACTCCCTACCACCCACAAGGAAACGGACAGGTCGAGCGGTTTAACCGAACATTACTCCAGATGTTAAAGACCCTCACAGAGAGACAAAAGACTAACTGGAAAGACTCACTAAATAAACTGATTTACTCCTACAACTGTACTCGTAGTGATGTAACAGGTTTCTCACCCTTCAACCTGTTGTACGGACGCTCTCCACGGTTGCCAGTTGATATGCTGTTCGACTTGACCGTGGAGCAAGGGGACAGTAATCATCATCGTTACATGGAAAAGTGGAGGCAGGGCATGGAGGAGGCATACGAGATCACAAGAGAAAATGCTCACAAAGCTGCTATGAGAAGCAAGACACATTATGGCAGTAAGGTGAGAAGCTCAGTATTACAGCCTGGTGATCGTGTATTAATCAGGAACATGACACCTCGCGGTGGTCCTGGCAAACTGAGAAATCACTGGGAAGATGCTATTCACACAGTTGTGCGTCAAGTGAGTCAAGATATCCCTGTTTATGAACTCAGACCTGAGAGAGGGACAGGGAGATCAAGGGTTTTACATCGTAATCTTCTCCTCCCATGTGACAACCTGCCGCTGGAAACTCAAGTACAGCCACGTGCAAAGAGAAAGAGTGTGGAGAGAAATGAGGAAGCGGAGCAAACAGGGGAGGAGGAAGAGGATGATGAGTATTATCTAGCACCACTTAAGCAGCAATCAAATCCATGCCCACCTGAGACAGTGAATCCTGCGTGCACTAGTACACCTGTGGAGCTTGAATGCATACACTCTGAGGAAAACCTGTCAGCTGAGCCAGAGAAAGAACAAGAAATGGCACACGAAGTTGGGTACTTGCCGGAGGGGGAGGACAGCTACGTTGAGGACAGCTATGTTGAGGATCTACCTGTGGAGAATGCTGTCCCATCACCTGCTCAAAGTGACCCCAGTAGTAAGGAGCTTCAAGGGCATCGACGACAATGCAGACGACCAAAGGTCTTCACATATGATAGGCTTGGCTCACCAGCCTGCTACAACATAAAAGCACCACCTCTGCATACAAACTTAAAGGTGCCATGGACACACACTGTACCACCATACCACTTTCAGCAGTACTATGGATATGAGGGTAGTGACATTGCACACCATTGAACTGAGTAAATGCACATACATTACACTCAAAGAACACATAAAAAGGAAAATGGACGGCAGAGGTCACATTCAAAGTGATTGTTGACATGAGATACATTTATGGGCTGTGTTTTCACACAATATATCATTACATGACACTGTTACAGTCAATCATATCTCACTCACCTGTTTTAAAGGAGTGTAGTTCACTTGGACATGCTGCACAGGCAGAACTGTTAACAAGGTAGCAACGGACTATGTTGAAACTATGTGTGACAAAGGAGGTCAAAAACAAATGTATGAAAAGAGTTCCAGACTGTAACATTGCACTTTATAGGTAAATGTACTAAACATGTTTAGCCTGAAATAATGCATATTGGAGACCGTTTCTTCTGGCCACATATGCAGCAAGAAGTAGAGCACTCACACACACAACATACATTCAGGGACTGTAAAAAACAAAAACAAACGGAGAGCTTGTGAACATATGTTTGTCATACAATGATGGACTTTCTACTAAGCCAAGGGCTTAAATGTGTAAATTGAGTGTGTGCACTTTTGCCAGACTGAACAGTGAGCGTGGTATGTGTTTAATAAATGTTATAGATGTTGCTGACATGTAGGCATAATATTGTGGATTAGAATGTCGGGACGACATCTGTTTTGAAGGGGAGTGTGTAATAGATTTAAGTCATGGTTGATGACCTTCCGGGTCTGTCCAGCAGAGGGCGCGTGTTGCTTGCCGCGGGTGCATAATACATAAGACTTGAAGCAAGCTAACATCGTCTCTGTTTCCTTTGTCTTATATTTTCCCCATATTAGGTGAGTTCATCCGTGAGAAACGTTATATATGTAGACTGACTGTGTATAATATTAATGTGAATAGTGATAGTTGTTAGAGGTATTTTTGGAGGGTTTCTCTAGGTTCTGTAATTGTTGTAGCTGTGTATGCTAGCTTTGCGAGCGCCGTTAGCTATGCTAGCGCAGCTAGCTATGATAGTGTAGTTTAGCTCCAAGAAGGGGAGTTTGGGTGTTAATTTGGATATGTATGTTTGTACTGTGCATTTAAAAAGTGACATCTTGTGTGTTAAATTGGATGTATGTTTGCAGTACGCGCATTGTTAGTGGTTGTTTTATATCAAGAATCCATGTTCTGTATTATACAGCGTGCTATGTGTACCATGTTGTTGGCGGGCATAATACATAAGACTTGAAGCAAGCTAACATCGTCTCTGTTTCCTTTGTCTTATATTTTCCCCATATTAGGGGCATAACAAAAGCAGCTTTTTGGCATGTTAAAACTATTATTTTCTGCCTCGAGAGTAACAGCTGGCGAAATTACAGCCTCGCCTACTGATTTTAATTTAACCATATATCGAGCCCGATTGCCAATTTCAAATCTTTGCTCTAAAATTATATTTATAAATGACTATTATCATTATTATAAGCAAGACAATACATGGCAAAGTACGGAGCCCCTAAAGGGACATGGAAAAAAAAAAAAATGGAGAGAGAAAAAAAATAAAGTCAGGAAAACGGATTCGTTTCTCGTGCGCACGAGAAACAAATCCGTTTTCCTGACTTTATTTTTTTTGAGAAAGTTACCGATGCACCAAGGAGGAAGTGGAACACACATTAGACAACCATTTCATTGCAGACTGTTATGTTTACGTGGGGAAATGACAGAGCATACATTATTTGAGATATACTGTATACTATATTTTGAAGTCAGACTTAATTTTATGGACATTTCGGCCAGGGGTGTAGAGCTATTGGTTTAAGCACCGGATTGGCAAAACAGGAGAGTTTGTAAACCAGTCTGCTTTGATCTATGAATTAATGTCCGTGACTCGCAGAGTACCTGCTTCCCCCGCAGATTTTTTTACAGGGAAACAAACACTCAGAACACACACACAGAGCTAGTGGCGGACTGCCCCCCCCCCCCCCCCCCCCGTTGACAGTTTACGTCGGCTGGGCAGGGTGAGATTCCCGGGCTGATTTTTAGTCCCAGTCCGCCCATCATGCGTCCTGATGACCGGCGATCTCCTCCATAAAACTAATAAAAGGGGGAGTAATCGGGCAGTTCGGTGTGTGTGTAGAGGTGTGTGTGGTTAAAACGGCCTGTGGTCACTCTTTATAGCTGTTCAATGAAGGTAAACACAGAAGGCGGTGCGTAAAAGCTCTTTGAGCGCTCGTGCTGCTCTTCTCTGAGTTACACGTCCCGCTGCCTCCTGGAGTGACCACACACCCCTGGCCAAAATGTCCTTAAAGTGAAGTCTGAGGACGAAATATATCTCAAATAATGCACTGTCATTTCCCCACGTAAACATAACAGTCTGCAATGAAATGGTTGTGTCCTGTGCGCTTCACTTCCTCCTTGGCGCACCGGTAACTTTCTCCCCAAAAAAAAGTCAGGATAACGGGTGAGTATGTTATCCTGACTTTTTTTTTTCTCTCTCTGTTTTTTTTTTTTTTTTTCATGTCCCTTTAGGGACTCTGTAGCAAAGATATGTAGAAAATAAACGTATTTAAGATACGTTCATAACTAACGTAACGTGGGAGAAAATATGTTTCTAGAAGATATGTAGAAAATAAACGTATTTGAGATACGTTGATAACAAACGTAACGTGGGAGAAAATACGTTTCTTGCTAAACGTAATTGAAAATGCAGTTTAGTTCTGTGGGAACGTAATTTTTAGGAGACAGGGTTGCCTTGTCCCACATTTGGTTTGTTGGGACCTGGTCACCCTAGGTGTGAACATGTTTTCGTTTCTATCTTAAAGTTGTTGCTTTTATCTTTGTGGTCTTTTTTTTTATATTTTGTATCTATTTCTGTGTAACTTGGTAATATTAATATGACTTCATTGTTATTGTTGTCTTTCCATCTGTCTGTGATGATTACACTGCAAAACGAAACACATGGCCTGATTAGCATATTTTATATTTATATTATATAACCTAATGTGTGCACTGGAATACATTTATATGTAAAATGACCACTTATCACAACATAATGTAGGCTCGAAGGCTGATAAACTAGGATATCTGATCTCGGTGGGTCTAAATGAGGCTTGATACAGACCTCAGTCAGTATACTATTTAAAAGCAATTGTCTACTATAATATGTATATTATATGGCTTAAAGTGTACATACATTCGCTCACATTATAAATGATGGTTGGCTTGCATTTTTCTGAATATTTTAAAAATGTTAATGTGTGAAATTGAGCTGTGATGATTGTTAGAAATTAAAATCAATGTTGATATGGCATAATTTAAATTAAATACACTGTATTTAATTTAAATCTGTTTTATTCTAAAAACTGAAGATTCACAAATGACTTCCGGTTTTCTGGTAGTGAATTTTGTCATTTCCGGTTAGCATTGGCATGTGGCGAAATGCTACGTTTTCAAAACCGTAAATTGAAGGTGAAATGACGTGTGATGTTGTACCCTAAACACACTGGGATCAACACTCATTTTACTGACGCTGAATAACGTTTATCAGGGAATGTTTAAATAACCACAGACACCAGAATGATGTAATTTAGCAACAGAAAAAGGAAGGAATTGCATTGGACCCGCCCCCTTCGACGCCGGCCAATAGGAGAAGACCTCAGATGACAACAGGAAGAGCGTGCCAAGAATCGGTCTCTTTTTCCTGACCTCGGCTGACCAGACGCATGGGGAGAGAGCCTCCACTCGCACATTTCATTTGTACATCACCGCATCTTTTGTGTAATTAAATGCTGTTAACTTTTATAAGCTTCCCTTGACTCTTTTCAGTCTGTCCTGCTCTCAGGGTTCAAGAATTACTAACATGATCCAAGATGTCGTGTTGATTTGTGGCTCACTCACAACGCGCAGGACTTGAGTGAATTTTGCTGTTGGGACTCGGGTTTGAGTCCAGCATGAACTTTTTAGTTATTTTCATGTCAATGGACACTGAATTATATGTTTGAATAGAGGATTCATAATATTGTTCGCGGAGACCAAAATGAATGACCAAGCAGCATTTTAAAGTCTAAATATCCCTACACATGCAGCAATGACATTTCTGCTGCTATCTTTGCAAAACGAGTAAACAGTCACATCTTATCTGGATAAGTGCTTCAAAGTGCAGAATACCGTTTTGATAAGGGATACATGTGTGTAGTCTTTAATATTAAACATGATCGCTGGTTGATAGCCACAGAACAGAAGTCGTATCACAATTTAACCTGGGCGGATCACAGCTCCACAGCTGAAGACTTCTTCAATCTGCTTTCAAACTATGAGTAAACTACGTGTGCTTCACTTGTAGGCTGTCTGAAGGTGAACAGGTCTCAGATGGACTTGGTCAGTGGTGTAGTGGGGATTTTTTTACTGGGGGGACGCTATTTTAGGTCATCCCAAACAATGCCACACAAGTGCGCACACGCGCAGTGCACTCACTAAACGGTAATAATACTTTAAACGAAAACACATAATTATTTCTCAGTCCGTTTTTCACAGATACTAATACATATTGACTTTCGTCTCGACACCTTGGGTTTTGAAGACTGATAAATCCGAAATGGATGAACAAACTTTGCAGCCCAGTCAGGGGCGCCGCCAGGGATTTTGGGCCCGATGAAAATATATCACATTGGGCCCCACCACCAGACCCAGGCCCACCAAGCACAATTGCTGTAACCACACCTCCAGAACCCAACCCACTCATTTATGCTTTAAATAACTCTACCTGTACAGGCTTTCCTCTATCTTGTAGTCCAATACTAACCGCACAATACTTACTGACACCCAGCTGTGAACATATAACACTGGGCAGACGTGCAACATTCTACAGTAGAATTCACAATTTGATATAAGACTAACATTCCTGACAATAGATCTCAATAGTCATCTTTTATGGTGTATATGACTTTTTAATGACATTTCTGAATGGAACATTCATAAATCTAAATAAATATAACTTAAATATACATGACCTCTTAAATTAAAATAAAGTGAACATTAACACCAATATTATCATTTATAAAATGCTATAACAAAAAAAAAAACATAAGCAGAAGATTTTTTTATTAATTAAAATACATACCAACTACAAAATAAGCGGGTATTAAAATGTAAACGGACAACAAAACGCAAATGGAAGTGAAAAGGCCTGATGGTGGTGCTAAATTAGAGCCTTTTACCTGTTCACAGTCTTTTTCTCATCATGCATCTTGTGTGATCCAATATCGCTACCATAGCCTTGCCCTTCAACAGTTATTGCGAGCCCTGGCTCAGCCTTACTCACCAAGAGTCTAGCGCCTAGCCTTCTTACAGGCTAAGTCACTGATCAAGTCCTTGAAGTCCAGCCTTCTAGCCAACTGGCTTTCAATGGACAGCATGGCAAGACTGCAAAGCATTATGGGGGGACAGCGCTGCGGAGCCTGAATATGGATCTGTTGGTCCTGGCACCAGGGGGAGGGACAACTGATTTAGTATGAATAGCTGCTAAAAATGTACCTGCATTTATTAAATGTCAGCTAAAAGAGGAGTGAAATGAAAAACCTCTTCATTTTCTGTGAAGATATTATCAGTACTTAATGTCAGCAAAACATTACAATTATTATTTACAATGGACTAAGCTTAGCTAACAGACTAATTTCCACCATGGACCACCCACCTTTTCTTTTGAAAAACTGGGTGACATACTGTCGCCCTTTAGCCCCACTCTCTTGTCTTTCTCTCCTTTCTTTTCTTTCTTGAAAGCCTGACTTTGTGAGTGGTTGAGACATGGCACACACGTAAGTACTTACATCCCTGCTCCTCACATGCTCTCACTCTTTGCCAGAAAGAGCGGTGCCTCACAGCATTTGGAGGCAGGACCAAACCATTACATGTAAATAGAGAGGGGTGTACAGAGGCTTTGGATAATTAACTTTTGGCAGAAAAAAAGTGAAATGAATCGTAAGCGTAGTGATTACATTACCAATTTAACTTTATATTAATGTTAACTGTTGATGATTGATGAAAGGTTACTTAAAAAAAAAATCTTAATGTTCTAAAAATGTTTGGGGCCCCTGTCAGTCACGGGCCCTTAGAATCGTCCTAACCTTTCACCCCCTTATGGTGCCCCTGAGCCCAGTTTCCCAGCTTTGCAGTCTATCCACGGGTATGCCTCTTGTTTCCTCCGCCACATCTCCTCCGTCCATGCATCTGGGAAAGGTGAGCTTGAGCTAGCTAGGGGAACGTTGCTAGCGCAGTTAACGTTAACGTTAGTGGTAGCATTATCCACGTCTTTAGGCGGCTCTTCTGATGATGTACTAGTAGCAGCTTCACTTGTAGCTTCGGTGCTGCTAGCCTCTTTCTTCTTGTGAATTATATTCTTTTTTAGAAAATAAGTCAAGTAAAACATGTTAGCCTGCCAGCTTTTTCGTTAGCATTCTTGAGGGAAAGAGCTGCTGCAAAATCGGCGAGCTGGGTCGCAGTGGGTGTGTCAGTGACACACCCCCAGTGAGTGGGTGTGTCAGTGACACACCCCCGAGGGGTCAGGAGCGTGATGATGAATCATAATTTTTTAAGGAAATCGTTTTTATTATTACAGTGAAATGTATTATGTTTTTGTCATTATTACAACAAATACACACTTGCAACTGATACCACTGGCAATGATGTTATATTTATTAGACTATTAAAAAAAAGATCATGCTCCAAATAAGTGGGGGTACGGCGTACCCCCGCGTCCAACGCCCACTACACCACTGGACTTGGTATCACATTAAGAACGATATTCAGTAATAAGTCTGACAAAAATAACTGGTTTAAATTATTTATTCAAGCGTGCCATGTTTTGAACAGACATTCCCAGTTACCTCATTGTCATTTTGTAGTCCTCGCTGTACGCGTCCGGATATAGGCATCGCAACCACAACCACACACACTGGTACTGAATGTGCATCAAAGTGTTCCTATCCAGCCAAATATACCAAAATATGATTGTAAACGACAGAAGAAGTGATCGAAATGTGTATTTCCTGGTTATTCGACAATGGCTCCTCAAAGTACGACACATTGCTACCGTTATAGAATATCATGAGTTCCCCGCGCCACCAGTTAAACGGTAACACTGGTTAAGTACTGTAAGGACGTTAACGTTAGAGCAGCAGTATGTTAACTTTAGCTAGAAACTCCTATTAGTCAACGGCAGCCCTACTGTTTAAAAGTGTGTTACTTAATGAAGCTCAGCGCAAGTTCAGTCAGGAAGACCAATATCCTCTTTTTACACGTAATTTCAATACTCTCTCATCTCTCAATGAGTGATCGGGGGTGTTACTCCCCAGCTAGCCAATCACTTCCCCCCATTCTCACAAGCCTATCATTGCACCCGCTAACCCCTTTAAATCTGCTCTTCCCTCTCCGTCAGCTGTTATTTCAGGTGGCAACGCGCAACCCTCCTCCACCCCTTCGCCTCCTGTCTCCTAATACAGGGCCAAGCTCAAATCTTCTCCCTTCAGACCGGACCGAATTACTTATCACCACCACCAGTGTTTTGACCCCGGGGGGTTCATCGGAGCGTTTTTTTTCCCCTCCTGAATGATCATCCTGCAAACCGGGGCCTAATCGCCAAAGACCATTTCATTCACTTGTTATAATCTGTCAATCACTCTTCAGTCATATTATATGTCCCGGTAATAAACATGTATTTCATACATCACGTCTCTCCTGATTGAACTGGTGCTTATTTACGCTATTATCTGGTAAATGTGATATCATTCCTGAATACTCCTGAATTAAGCTTGTAGCTAGCGAGAGCTGTTTTCCACAATTACGTTGATGCTAGTGACAGTAAGCTAACGAAAACGGCAAGCTTGTATTAAAACTCTGCACATTTATTTTTGCCGTGGGGTGAAGCTGGTGCATAGCCGTGAGACTCCTCAATATTCAAGGCAACTTATTGCTAACCGATAATGTGTTCTGTTTTTTCAATTCATTAATTTCGAACTTTCTTCCAGTAGCTTTATTTATTTAATTAGGTATTCAGAACATTGAACAGAACTGGCCTTTCTACAGTAATCCGATCATCATGGTTTGTTGAAGTTGCATGGTTGAAATGGTTCCGCTATTATCTGGTAAATGTAATGTTATTCCTGAATTAAGCTAGTAGCTAGCTAGAGCTGTTTTCCACAATTACGTTGAGGCTTACACACAGGCATGTTTGCTAGTGACAGTAAGCTAATGAAAACTGCAAACTTGTATTAAAACTCTGCACATTTATTTTTGTCGTAGGGTGACGCTAGTGCATAACAGTGAGACTCAAGATTCAAGGTAACTTGAACAGAACTGGCCTTTCTACAGATCCGATCATCATGCTTTGTTGAAGTTGAAATGGTTCAATGGCGTGGAAGTGCAAATTGTGTGCTGTCTCGTCAGTCACCCAGGCTCAGTTATTTAGGCACTATCGTTTGAAGCATAGCCAGTACTCAAGAGTTAGCCCTTTTTTCCATGTGTCTACGACTCTTGCATTGTTTACATTTCAATCATTTATCATTGCAGGAAGTTGAGAAAAGTGAGAAGAACCTCATCTTGATAGAAAAGCTCATGCAGACGACTTTTCGTTGCCAGGAGATCGTTCAGGAAAATCCCTTGGTCGGGGATTTTTTAGAGAAGTGGCCGGCCCTCCGGAAGGAATCACAAGTAAAACACAGACGCTCTCAGACGTTTTAATCTTTCTCTTTTCTGCCCCTTGTCACGTCTTTCTCATAGTCTGCACACCGTTTCCCAATGTTGCTTGCAAAAACTGCCTACTTTGCACACAATGGAACAGTGTTGTTGTTCAATGTTAATATATTGTAAAACAATATTTATTTTTATAATATAAATAATAATACAAATTAAATGAATACTTTGAATACGATCATGTTGAAATATATTTTTACGGAAACAACAAAACAGGTTGCATCACTAATAATCTTTATACATTTGTGTGTTCCTGTAGGTTTGTGCCGAGTTTCACCGAATCACAAATGTCAACCTACGGAACCAGTTCTTTTCTGAACTAGACAGACACACCCTGCGACTGATTGCCTTGTACAGGCAGAAGGCGTTACGCACTGGCAAGGTATCTGAGGCCCTGCGTGAAATCCTAAGGATTTGTGATCCTTGAAAAAACATGATTAGGATCACTTTGATATCTGATCAGATCAGGAAATCCAATCCAAGCTTTAATCTGGATCAAATCTTTAAAACGGGTAGTTCAAACCGTCAACACAGGTTTGGGATCAGTTTGATCCCAAAAAACTGGATTATCCTTATCCCACCAGAGGGGTATATTTTTCAAAGCAAAATGTACTGTACAATTTATTTTAAAATATGTTTCAATTTAAATAAGATGGCAACGTTTGTTAACTGAAATAATACACAATTTTTAGCCTTCATGGGAAATACATTTTTTTTTGAAGATATTTTTACTTTAATCTAAATTACATTTGTGATTGACAATCTTTGCTGTGATACTTTTATGAGCATAAACATTTATGTCATCAACATTTGGTTGAAAACAACATAGGCCACCACAAACGTGAGCAAAACTGGAAAAATAAAATGTATTTCCCATGAAGGCTAAATATTGTGTATTATTTCAGTTAACAAACGTTGCCATCTTATTTAAAAACAAGTATTTATGAAATGTAAAAAGAAATTGGGGTTAAACTTCACTGTAAATATAAAATGTGAAGAAAAGTCCTGTGCCGCGGAGCGAAAAAATCATTGACATTTCCCAGACATCCTGCTTTTTCCTCAAAACGTTTTTAAGTTCTGCGACCTTGGAAGTGCTACCACATTTATACAGTATACAGAAGGAATGTGGAGGAAAATAGGTCCAACTTTCCTCAGGTAAACCAAATACTGAACGAGGACTGCAAAGGCTCCTGACAGAGCGCTCCTCTGTTTTTTGAATGTTTCTTGCTATATACTGTATTTTCTTGTTGCGTACATATATATCGCAGTGCTGGATGAGGGCAACAGAGCGATTCACTACACAATTTAGAAATATCTTTATGATTGAGTTGAGTTGGAAACAAGTATTGATGGACTGAGATTTATGTGAGCTTTATCTTGTGTGCAGACAATTATGCAAATATCTGCATCTTGTTTGTAGTTGTTTTAATTCTATTGAATCCTATAGTATATCCTTGGTTAAAACAAGGTGACTCATTTGGGACACTTCCCTTCAAGAGGCATCTCCAGATTTCACTTGAAGGACACTCAGGCAAGTCAGCACTTTTTTTATTTCAACACAAATATTTGAAGAACATTCTTCTGAAACACACTCCAGACTCACAAGATGTGCCTCTAAAATGTTAATTGGTCCCAAACAGTATTGGGACCTTTCAGATGCACAACTTGATGTAGATAATTAGGGTGATAAGTATGTATTTAAGATGTACAAAATGAAGCAGTGCAATAATTGCAGAGATTAACATAGCAGCATACAACCATCTGCTGCTGAACCTGGAGGATGTTTCTAAAACAGCTGGGTGGTGAAATAATATTTCTTGTTGAGCCCAAGGTGCTATCATCATTAAAGACATTTTGGAGTTGTGTCTAAAGAGGAATACTTGCTCAATATATTATTAAATAATCTCAGAGCTGATGACAGACAAGTGAATTCAACCCTATGAGTGTCAGCCTAACGGAGCATCCACACAGCAGCGTGCGTTGACGCTTGGCGGTGGGCGTGTCTGAAGCTTGGGGAGTCAACGCGAGCAACGCAACCAACAACCAATCACATGAATCTCCCGACCCCGACATACAAAGCAAAAAACATTCCATGCTAGCTATATATACTGTCTATGCCTGCTAGCTGTCCATTCAATGTTTAAACGAGGTACACTGGATATAAACTCCCCAAACAGGCGAAAACCTACCAGTTTCACCCACTATCTCTGCCACCTCCCTCCATGCCTGGCTCCTCCGGTCTGTATCCCGGTAGATGAACAGAGACTGATCATACAGCACCGGGTGATTCACTAGCGCAATGATTATTTTTCTCCTCCATTTTATGGAACATAGAAATGACCTGCGGTATGGCTCTCGCAGCATACACGCGGTTTGATTGGCTAGCAGTTGTACTGGCAGATTTTAATAAACGGGATTTGATTGGCTGACGCTTCCGTCGAAGCCTCGCGAGCAATGCGAGGAACGCGTAGCTACGCTCAATGCAGTTCGGCGAAGCGTGACGTCACCCCATTCAAAGTGAATGGGCAGAAGCGTTGAAGCTTCAACGCACGCCCTTGTGTGGACGGGCCGTAAAGGCCAATGGTACTTTGAAGAATGTACTGCAAGCAATGGAGGAAACTTCCAGTAGGAGTACAATGGCACTTTCAGAGGACACTTTTCCAGGTTTTAATCAAACGTAAGGAAAGAAAACAATCAATCACATGTTGTCTGTGGACAATCTTCCTCTTGAAATTACACTTTTTATTGGATATATCAGCAATCAAGATTTGATTGAAATTCCAACTTGTTTCCAATGTAAGTAATGTTCAGGGTGTTCATTTGTCCAAATTACTGCATGCATCCACATTTGTTGTCAATATAATGTGCACCTCATTTAACAAATGTGCATCTATCTATGAAACACAGAAGTCTGAATATTATATTCAAACTGTCACCTTTGAAGTATTATTTGAAGGATTAAAGTAACGTGTTATGGCAGGAAAGTTCAATAAGGTGTATTTCTGGTATATTCATTTTAATGTCACCTTATATAGAATGTGTGTTAAACTCGTGATTTCTGCATTGAGTGACTTCTGCCTAGCAGATACCAAGAAGAGGCCCCTAGGGTCTCTCTGTTAATTATCAATAGTCCTTGCAATTAACAGGGGAATTCCCAGATACATTTTCAGATAATGTAGTTAAAGTCTTGTTAAAGTTAATGATTCATTTCCTGTAGACCCCAAAAGAGGCCTTGAGAATTGGATCACACAGTAAACGAGACCATAGTCCGTTGTTCTCATTTTTAAATGTATTCATTCCAGAGAGCTGATTTGGGGTGAAGGGAACTTCAGGGAAGGCCTTAGGCCAGGGGTCGGCAACCCGCGGCCCACGGGCCGCATGCGGCCCTTTAAGCCCTCTGCTCTGGCTCCCTTGAGCTTAGACAAAAATAAGAAGGAAATAAAATAAAAGTATTTTTAGGACTATTTATATTTTGTTGCATGGTTGAAAATGTTTCGTATCTTGTATTTTGAGGTGATACTCTTTGACACATAAATAAAAAACAAAACGGTTTTAATTAGGTCAACTAAAATATGCGTCACATCCTGCTACGGTCCCGCGCGAGCGCCTTTTCCTGCGGGTGAATAACCTTACCCCCGGCTCGATGAGCGAATGGATAAATCAAAGAACGGTACAGGAGAAACACAGGATTTAATTCTGTGTGGACAGAGTTATATGCTTTCACAGCAAACGATGCTGGTTTACCGGTATGTTTGATATGTAGAGAGAAGTTGTCAAAGGTGCTGCACTGCAGTCTTTACGTATCGAGGAACAACGGGAACAACACGGAGAGGAAGACAGCTGACGATCTTCAGTCATAATCATAGGTCATAATTCAATGGAGTATGTAATTTATTTCAGAAAACACTTTTTGTTATATTCCATGGAATGCTCTTAACATCCCGATAGCAATGAATATATGAAATGCTTTGACAATAAATACATACAAAAATTAATCTCTGGAAGCCGTAGCGCTGTAAAAAGCACGACCAATCATCTGAGCTGGCCCGGCTAAAATAACTGGATGGCCTACCTGCCTGTCAGCCTGTCAGCCTTCCATCTGTGCACACATTTATCTCGTGGCCTCATTGGTCATGTGTGCGTTCGTGTGTGTTGGAGGAGGGGCTCTGTGAGGAAGTCTGAAGGAAGAGGCATATTTTTTCCGGTTGTGTATTTTCAAATTCTAGCGCACTCGAGCTGGTTTCTCCATTCTTACCTACCCTACCTTTAACTATTTTTAGGGTGCAGCTATATGTTTTATTTATTTCAAAGTGGGCCCATTTTAATAATATTTGTTTTCCTTCAAATGTGCAGAGGACTCCCCAAGTGCTGTGTTTAATTTATTTTAAAGTAGGCCTGTGTATTATTTTTAATTCTCCTTATAGGGGGTTCTTTGTTTCTTATTAGAGGTTAACAGTTTTATATAATGTAATAAATAGCCTAATAAATGCAAAAAAAATGTAGTTTTTTTCTGATATAACAATAAATACAACTTTATTAGCTATCAATCTATGAAATATGTTTTGCGGCTCCAGACAAAAAGATGTTTTGGAAAAAGCAGCAAAATGGCTCTTTTGGTCAAAAAGGTTGCAGACCCCTGCCTTAGGCCATGGGAACAGTTAAGCTTTGTCATTTACCTAATCCTAAAGATGTCATGAGATGATGACTGGTAAATCTATACAAGCATAGCCTTCAGAGGAAAAACAGGTGACTGTTGTGTGATAAGATACATGATAGGATGTGTGTGTGTGTGTGTATGTGTGAGTGTGTTGAATATGTTTAGGGGGAATGAGTATGTGTCCTGTCAAAGAGTCCTCTGTCACGACTCCAAATCATTGATTTGGGGACTGCCTGAGGGCAGAGGGACACACACACACACACACACACACACACACACACACACACACACACACACACACACACACACACACACACACACACACACACACACACACACACACACACACACACACACACACACCCAGAAGTGAAGCCGACCACTGGAACACTGCCAACTCACTGGCTAGCTCGCTCAGAAGTGAACTCGCCAATAACAAATAGCTAGGGAAGAGCAAGCGACAAAACTCCTCCCCAACTGTGTATAAATGTTGTGATCATTTTGAAGATCTTGTTTTTGACTGGCCGTTCGTGAGAGGTGTCTCACGCGGTAGTAGAACCTGAGCCCGGAGTACTCTGCAGAGGGCTTCGTGATTAGGTGAAAGTTTGATGTATTGTGTGTTCCACCATTAAAACAGATTATTGTTTAACCCTTATCCTGGCTGCTTTGACTTTTCCTTCTTTTAAAACAAACTCATAGAGGAACGCGCGGAGCAGAGGTTCTGCACCAACACGTTCCAAACACAGTGTTGGGGTTTGATGAAAGGCAAGACTTTTACATTAAGGGCCATGATTGGCTGCTGGTTAATGGTGGATTTCTGCCTCCCAATGAGGAGTGAAGTTCAAGGATCTTAGGATCATTCCAGACGAACAAATGAAAAATCAAGCACAATATTGATAGACCGATAGGTGCAGGGGCAGCAGTATTAGTGGTCGTTTATGGACTATACAACTGGGTTCCTGGGTTCAACCTTTGAGATAGTAGCCTATAGAGAACCGCAGTGACGCGTCGTAAAACCCGGAAGTAAACTTATTCCGGTTCCTTCGCGAAAAACCAATGCAAATTCTCCATAGGATTTTGGAAAATAGCTCGAAATAGGGTCTGTGGTTGACACACATTTAAGAGAGGGATCACGTTTTGTTCAGCCGGATAATCTCCACATGTCAACCCTACTTTTATAATTTTTGAATCATAAATCTAGTCGCCAAAAGCGAAATGCTAACGTTATGCTATAAACGAACTACAAGCCAGTACAGCAGCAGGGTCGCACGACTTCAACGTCACGCCAACTTAAGATCGTTTCAACTGACTCGCACTGAAACTGCACTTTGAACACTTTAAATATATTAAGATTTCAAACTGTATACCCCGGTTATCTAGGCCCGTTTTGTTTAATGTATACCACGTTTATCTAGGCCCTTTTTGTTTTATGTATACATGTCACACTGTGGGAAACGATATTTTGATATTTCTGGATGTATAACACATGTAGAATATTTGACAATAAAGCTGAATTTGACTTTCGCGTGCTTGCATATTTTAACAAAGCTTTTCATTTTAGCCACACTGAATTTAACTAGAAGTCATGGCTGTGTCAACTACCAGTCTGATATCGTTTTACAAAGATGACAAGAAGAGTGTAGATAGAGGAGAGAACCACTACAAGTCGGGACACGTTACAGTGCAGCCTAGATGAAGTTGTGCTTACCGGTGTTGTCAGGGCTAGCATGAGGGACAAGGTTTATAGTGTCGGTGAGTAGTGATAGCAAGAGTACCGTTAACCTTTTAAGACCGAGTTAATTTATTCACATTAATTCCCATCAACAAATCAATTGTATGTGTCACATGAAATCTTTATTAGGCAAGGCAAGGCAAGTTTATTTATATAGCACTTTTCAACACAAGGCAATTCAAAGTGCTTTACAAAAAATGAAAGACATTAAGAAAATGGCATTTAAAATCAGTCATTAAAAAGAAAAGCTAATAAAATAAACATTAAAAGAAAAAATACATGGATAAAAGTTACAGTGCAGTCTAAGATATGAATAGTTCAATTAAGAGCAGCGACAAAAAGAAACGTCTTCAGCCTGGATTTAAAAGAAGTAAGAGTTGCAGGTTTCTGGGAGTTTGTTCCAGATATTTGGAGCATAATAACTGTATGCTGCTTTACCATGTTTAGTTCTGACTCTGGGGACAGAAAGCTGACCAGTCCCTGAAGACCTGAGAGATCTGGATGGTTCATCATTTAGCAGGAGGTCAGAAATGCATTTTGGTCCTAAACCATTCAGTGCTTTATAAACAGCAGCAGTATTTTGAAATCTATTCTTTGACACACAGGAAGCCAGTGTAAAGACTTCAGAACAGGAGTAATGTGATCCACTTTCTTAGTGTTAGTGAGGACTCGAGCAGCGGTGTTCTGAATCAGCTGCAGCTTTCTAATAGATTTTTTAGTGAGACCTCTGAAGACACCATTGCAGTAGTCCAGTCTACTGAAGATAAAAGCATGGACACGTTTTTCCAAATCCTGCTGTGACATTAGTCTTTTAATCCTAAATATGTTCTTTAGGTGATAGTAAGCTGATTTAGTAACTGTTTTAATGTGACTGTTGAAACCAATAACTAATTTAACCCGCTGACAAGAGAGGCCACCTCCGAAGATCGTGACTGGCTGAGGGACAGACTTGGGGGCAGGTTCTCAGGAATTTCTTGGCTTCTCTCCCCCGAGCCAGAAGAGGAACACTACAGCTCCTGAAATTATCAAATCTATTGGGCATCAGGGACCTGAGGCAATTGTGGCAAGCATGGCATTGTCTGAAGAGCAACAGAGGGCAATTCAGGTGGCTACCACTGGTCAGCAAACCAACCCAAACTGGCATTTGTTCAGGAAAGGAAGGTTGACTGCCAGCAACTTTGGAGCTGTCCTGAGGTCAAAGCGTGTGACTGCTTCCTTTATTGCCAGGGTGCTAGGGCAACAACAGGCCCTTGATGGTGTTTTGTCTGTACAGTGGGGGACTATGAATGAATGTGAGGGCGTCAGGGCATTCACCACTGCAACTCAGATGCAGGTCCATGAGTCAGATTTGTGGCTCTCCCTATCAGGATTGTTGGGGGCATCTCCGGATGGTCTGGTAGGGTCTTCCGCTGTGCTGGAGGTAAAGTGTCCCTACGGAGCCAGGGAAATAACAATTAGTGAAGCATTGCAAATCAAGGGCTTCTTTGTCAGTAAGGAAGGAGAAACATTCAGCCTGCGTGAGGAACATCCTTACTGGCATCAAGTGCAACGTCAGCTTCACCTCACTGCAAGGAAGAAGAAATACAAAAATTGTGAATTGTTTTTAATTTACATTTACTCGCCTTTGCAATGTTGTGGTTGTTAGAGTGTTGGGTTTCCTGTCAGCTCGTCTGTTGGGAAGATATAAAATATAGTTTCATGGAAGTCACACCGTCACATATACTGTAAGAGCATTAAGACATACAGTACATAGGCTAAAACAAAACATCTAAAGATATAACCTTGCACTTTAATAAGTCTCGTGAACATTTTCACTTTTTTGACATTTTTATAGATGAAAATTGAAATAAAGAAATAAATGGTAGATTAATCCATATTGAAAATAGGTGTCAGCTGCTACACTAATTATAATAGTTATATTTCTTAATTAATTAAGATAAGATATTACTGTATTGATCCCAATTTGGGAAATGTTTGTGTTGCAGCAGCATAACAAGAAAAACTAAATATAAGTTATTATATATACAAAAGTATGTGAGGGATGGAATATTAAATTGAATATAAATGTAAAATGTACATGTGATTTTACGTCCAAGAGAAGCTATGGAGCAGAGAGTTCTCTGCCAGCCTGAGGTGATTTGTTATTAGTTCAATATGTCAAACTGATTTCCCTGACTACAATCTTTAGTTACATGGTGAAACGTTATGCTGCTTATACTAATAAGACTTATCATATAAGCCACACAGGTTTTAATAGAATGTATTCATTATCTTTACTTATGTTGCGGTCTTTTTAGCAGTGCCATCTCTATAACGGCGATACTTGTCACTACCCATTATTTACATTTCACCGTGACATGGACAAACATGTAACGTCAGCTTACCTCATGGCACGAATCCAGACTCTCCTTTGGAAAACATTGGCCGGGAAACGATAGAACAAGCACGTTTCATGCGAAGACCTGTGGCTGCAACCCAGAGCAAAGCAACAAACCATTGCGTAGCTAACTAGTAGCGCTAGCTTTAGCTAACGTTAGCCAACGAAACGAACTGCCTAGTAAAATTGGAAAACACTGGTAATTAATTATTCTATAATTTGTAAAACTACGGTGATAAAAACGACAATTTCAAAAATACAGATTCTAATGGTCAGATATAGATATACAGATACTAAAGATAGGCAGGTACTTGCTTTCAAGCAGAACACAGGGGAAAAAAAACTTAGCGGGAGTGTTTACGTGTTCGGCGTAATGACGTACAACGGCCTCGACAATTTCTGTACACTGTAAATTGTAATTGTTAACCTTACTTAAACAAAATAGTGACATCAACTGATATCTACATTATTTGTTAACTTAACTCAATATAACAAAGTTAAAACTACTTTCTTGTGAGAGAAGTTATTTAACTCATCAGCTTGAAGTAACCGTTACTTTAAAGTATGAGTGAGCAGCTCTCTTTGAACACACGTGGACACCACTCGGAGAAACTCGACAGAACTCGGAAGGCTTCGGCGACTACACATGCGCAGTTTGCCACAGAGACGTCAGACCGACGTCATGGGTCATGGAACGAAGCGGGAAGAAAGCGTTGTCGAGAGTCTGGACATGAGAAGCAGAGCCGTATGAGAAGGTACGTTTTAACCAACAATATTGTGCTAGAGTTGGGAAGTTAGCCAAAATCATTCAGGGTTAGCTATCGTTATTTTTTGTAATGAGTCATCCTCTTTAGTCAGATGAAAACCGACTTTTACCGCGTTTAAGTAAAAATCGTGGTAAGGCTATAAGGTAAGAGGCTAAGAGCTAACTTTGAAGCTAAGAAAGTTAGCCCGTCATGTAGGTCATATGCCGTGGAATTAATTCCGGTAAAATAAATGTATTTGAAGAAAACTTGTGTAAAAGCAAAAGCAGCATGTTCGTTAACGGTTGAAACATTTAGCAACTGCTGCATTCCCTGTTAGCACACATTAGCCACTGCTGCACTCTCCTCTACCGCCATTTTAGGCGTTGCTATTGTTCTCACTTTAGCCTGTTAAGCCGGGTTGCCCCCGCGGGACGCAACATCTTGCAAAAAACAGCGTCTGAGGGCTTCTTAACATTTAAAAACCTATTAATGATGCATACCCACTTCACGGGAAGAAACTCAGCTAACAGACGATATTAAAGCCAAAACGACACCAGATGTCACTGTAGTGTATATTTCTGTATATTTTTTTGAAAATCTAGCGTATTCATCATTTTCCTACACATTTATTCACTGGTGTCTCTAACCTGCAAGTTGCTCTTTAACAATTTTTACTTGCTCATCATCATCAGTGAGCTATTTTTAGAATGTGCAAGCTACGTTCGTTTTAGGCAGGCTGTGTGTCCTGCTCCTCTGTGACATGACGGCTTGAGGCTAAACAAATAATGATAAACTAATTTGAAAGTGTGTGGGACACAAACGGGATTTTGACTTTTGTTGTTTGACTTTTTACACTTTGTTGTTCTCCTCCTTTCCTCCGCTCTTGTCTCTGACAGTGAGTGTGTGCATTTGTGTGTGTGTGTGTGTGTCGGGAGGGGAGCCCCGCCCTTCAGAAACAGAGCTGAGGAGAGAACGTGCAAAGCAATGCAGTGGACACTGAAACATGCACATAAATTGGATAAATAACATAAGCGTTTAGTTTATTTAATAAAAGAGCACATGTTCAATGCATAAAGTGACCGTAGATAGATTACTTCAGTTGCAATTTGCATATATAAAAAATAAATTAGAAAAAGACATTCTCCTCAGCTCTGTTTCTGAAGGGTGGGGCTCCCCTCCCGACACACACACGAGAGCACACACTGCGTTATAATTAGGAAAAATACCATCATATCATTTGTTGTCATACCGCACAGTCCTACCGCGTCCTAAAACACTAAAAACTAATATTTTACATGCAATATTTTAACACAAGCTGCCTTATAAATGAATTAATTTAATTACAATTAAAAAACGTCACATTTAACTACATACTGATATATATATACGGGCGGATTGTATATTTTCAAACATTGTAAAATAACACAAGACGATATTAAAAAACATTTCTAAATTATTTCTAACATAGTTGCAGGCCTTATTTGCATTATTAGTTTGGTAAAGTGTTATTCTATATTTTGTCATGGTCTGGAAATGCATGAAAATTCATTTCAGAATTTGTGCAGAAACCCTGTATAGTTTGAATGCAGTTTAACTTATTGTGTTTTTCAATTTTTTGTCTGTAGGTATTGATCTTCAGAGACAGAAAACATGCATTGGAAGTGTAAGTACTGCATATGTTCTTGTGAAAAGAGGGCTCAGCTATTGAAGCACTATCGCTTAAAACATGGAAGCTATGCCAGAACCACTCCAATTCCATGCCTCTACAAAGATTGTCTGTGTTCATTCAAGTCATTTAATGCCTTGAAAGTCCATTTAACAAGACATCACTTCCATGATATGCAGATGAGCGAAGCTGGTGAAATCCCTGTGATATACCATTGTCCTCTTTGCGATTTTGAAGAACCCTGTACAGAAGTCGTTTTCTTCACCCATTTGCGCCAACATCTTAAAAAACAGGAAATGGTGAAATGTCCATTTGAAAACTGCACTTTTGAGAGCAATGTGTACTCCACATTTAATGCTCATAAATGTAAAGAACATAGTCATCCAAGACAGAAGAAGTTGAAGCCTGACATTGCTGTGACCAGTGCAGCTTACAATTCAGATCCAAATCTGTCTCAAGATGCACCACAAGATGAGGCTCTTCACAATGATCCTATCGTTTTTTTTCAAGAGGAAAATGAGGAAGAGGCTCAAATTGAAAATCTGGATGATTTACCGCATCAACTGGAACACAATTTAGCCTCTGTATTTCTAAAACTGCAGGCAATCTTGCATATATCTGACATTGCAGTACAGGAAGTAATCCAACATCTGAATCAGATTGTTCTTTTATCAGAGCCTCTTTTGCATAATGCCATTAAGAACATTCTTGATGAACATGGTGACACTGACAGTGATTCTGTTTTGAGGGAGATTACAAATGCTGTCAAAGAGAATAACCAGTTCCTGAAAATGACTGATGCTGGCAGGTCACTCTCCACAGCTTGTAAAAGAGCATCATATTTTGAAAAGGAATTCCCTCTAGTGATGCCAGTTGAATACAAGCTTGGACAAGAATCAAAATCACTAACTTATGTGCCAATCATGGAAATGTTACAAAAATTGTTAAACAGAGCTGATGTTTTAGAAAAACTTCTCAGTCAAGATGCCTCTGTTGATGGATACAACACTTATAGAGATGGCACACACTATCGTGAGAAGGCTTTCTTTAAAACTGAGACCCTCCGGATTGTCCTTGGGCTTTACATTGATGACTTTGAGATAGCCAATCCTCTGGGCACTTCAAGAAAGAAACACAAACTGTGTGGTGTGTATTGGGTCCTTGCCAATCTTCTGGCAAAACACAGATCTTCTCTTCACTCTATTCAGCTAGCAATGTTATGCAGAGCAAGTGCAGTCAAACAGTATGGCTAAGCTGATGTCCTTCACCCACTTTTAAAAGACCTGGTTACTCTTGAAAAACACGGTGTCTATGTTGAACAGTTAGGCGAGTGTGTGAAAGGAACTGTACTCTATGTGTCAGCTGATAACCTAGGGGCTCATTCTTTGGCTGGTTTCCAGGAATGTTTCACAGTGGAGCACCCTTGCCGATTTTGCATGGTGAAGAAGAGTGACATTCAGCTGAAAGAGGTCCGTTCAGGAGAATTTGAGCGCAGAACCAGCCAGAATCATGACATGCAAGTTTCTCAAGTTTTAGAGGATCCAACTTTGGTAAAACAGTATGGGGTTAAAGGTCCTTGTGTTTTAAGAGAGAATTTGGAACATTTCCACACCGTCACTGGGTTTCCACCTGACCTAATGCATGACCTTTTGGAGGGTATCGTCCCGATTGAGATGTCTTTGTGTATTAAGGATTTGATCTCCAAGAAGTACATCTCTGTTGAGTCCTTGAATGAAGCCATCAAAAACTTCCCTTACAAATTCACTGACAAAACTGATCAGCCTCAGACCATCCCAGCTACATTTGCTTCTAGAGGTACCATCGGCGGGAACGCCCATGAAAACTGGGCCCTGACAAGACTTCTCCCACTCATGATTGGATTTGATGTCCCAGAGAATGATCAAACATGGGAAATTGTGATGCTTTTGAAGGACATACTAGACCTGGCAGCATCATTTAGATTAACGGAAGATTCTATTGATTTTCTCGAGGCCAAGATCTCAGAGCATAGAGGCTTACTTTTAGAAGTATTTCCTCATTTCAGATTGCGCCCCAAGCACCACTTTGTTGAGCATTATCCACAGCTGATGAGAATACATGGGCCACTCAGAGACATGTGGACAATGCGCTTTGAAGGCAAACACAAATTTTTCAAACAAGTCATTCGCAACACAAAAAACTTCAAAAACGTCACACAAACTCTGGCTGTCAGGCATCAAAGAATGATGGCATACCATGTGGATTCCTCCTCATTTTTCAAACCTTCTATACAAATGGACAAGGTGACAGTTTCATTGGTTTCATCTTTCCCAGAGAATATTCAGAACTTACTGAAACAGAAGAATGCAGCTCAGAACACTGTCTTTGTTGCATCATCTGTGAGCATTGAAGGCATCAAATACAGTCCAGATATGATTGTGTCTGTTGGTGCTTGTTCAGCTCTACCAGATTTCAGGCAAATTGACAAAATCATTGTCATTAACAGTGATGTATTGTTTTTGTGCAAACATCTGACAGCATGGTATAATGAGCACCTGCGTTCTTATGAGCTATGCAGTCATGGGTCATCACTTTCGGTGCACATGTTGTGTGATCTGAATGACCCGTTTCCTCTGGCAGCCTACAAAATTAGAGGCAGAACATTTGTGACCCTTAGACATTATATTATGTGCTGACTGGATGTGATTTGAAGTATCAAACAGGAATTTAACTTCATTTTTTGGAATCCTTTTTTAGAATCACAACAAACAATGGGGACACGGACCATTCTACGAGTAATTGTGCATGACGGTGACATTAGGAAGATTACACTGAATGAGAAACCTCAGACACTTGAATCACTTGTTGAACAGCTTGAGGGCAAGCTGGGTCTTCAATACAAGTTCTGCCTTCAGTATGAGGATCCAGATTTCAACAATGCACTCGTCAACCTGGCTGACATTGCTGACCTGCCTGAGCAACCCACCATAAAGATCCTCTCCCTGGTGCCAACACCCACACCAAGCACTGCTGACACAGAGACCATGTCTATTTCCTCCCCCGAAAGTCGGTCAAGTCTTACAAGGTCTCCATGGCCAGACAACTTTGAAATTCCTTCTTTTCCTGTAGACATTGAATACAGATTACGCCAAGCAAATCTCCTCTATATGAGGGACAAGAAATATCTACAAGTGCCCAGGGACATGAAGCATGAGATCCTCGAAAAACTTGCTGAGTCTATTTACAGCTTCAAGGCATATCCCTGTGATGAAGAATACCTTGATGTTGCAACTGCTCTTATTCAAAAACATCCATGTCTCGCTGAACCAGGCTCCTCCAATGGATGTAATGGCTGGAAAAATAGCGTCAAATTTAAGATGGGTAATTATCGCACAAAACTACGCCGAGCTGGGTGTAATGATGTGGCCATAAATGAAGGGAAAAGAAAAGGCCAAGCGCCTCAAAGACCTTTCAAAAGACCCAAGCGGTTTGAAGTGAACTTCCTACCCAATTTACCTGATGGTGAAGATGAGACTAGTATGGAGTCCAAAATAACGGAACTTGTGGAAGAGATGAAAAAAAGATCTCCAAATGCCACTCTGTTAAACAAGAACATGGACTCTACTTTTGCCCTGAGAAGAAGGGAGTTTGTGACCTTGGAGCCACCAGTAAAGGACATCATGGAAAGATGGCCAGCACTCTTTGCTGAAAGTCAGGTATTTTGAAACTGTTTACCTGTTTTAGGATGGTTTAAATTCGAATATCATTTTATCATTTTGGTTATGCACATTTTATCAAAACACAGGGGGGGAAAAATGAATTGCTTATTGTAATTCAGAGTCCCAAAATGTCTGCACAAACAAAAGCAACACAAAACAATTACACTGGGCAGGAAACTAGTATTGCAAAGCCCTCCAGATATACAGATTTACAACACTTCTATATCTGATTGTCTCAAATTGTCCTACTGAAGTGACATGATTCTTTGTAAAGCACTTTATATGGGGCCATTATTCTATCAAAACATCATATATCGAAATCTTTAAAACAATCTGTAAATGTGTCCTAAGATTTGTGAATGTGTATTTGACAAATCCCCAGACACATTTGTTGATTGCTGCATGCATTTATAAATCTTCCTAGGAAAAGTATTGCAAAAGTTGTGTAAAAAGACACTTGTCTGTATTTTAAGTTTTGGAGATAGATAGAATCTCAGATAGAATCTTAATACACATTTGAAGATTCCTGTTCATGCTCAAAAATCTCAGAACATATTTACTGATTGTATTATACGTTAACACATCTGAATACGCACACACAGATTAAGATACACGTTTAATAGTTTTGCTACAATAATGCCTCCATACTTTACTTTTAGCACCATTTATGTTAGTGTTTTTTATTCTTTAATGTAGGACCAAGATGGCTTTAAATGAGATTTTAAAATCTTAAAATTGTCTAACCTTTCCCATAGATTGTGGCAGAATTCTGTCGCGTGTCGAGCAAAAATTTGAAGATAGAATTCTTCAAAGAACTGGATAAATACACTCCCCGCTTCTTTGACATCTTTAAATCCAAGGGGGGAAGTGTCGGTCGCAAACTTGAGGGGTATCTGCAACAGGTGGCACCAGCGGTAAGTTTTTTCATACACAAATAACATACATTTTTTGTTTTCTGCTAACAAATTATTCTTCACCACTTATGAGTAATGTGTGTTTCAATATATTTCAGGGTACAGATGTTAATGGCAAGCGAACAGCAGTCCTCCGAGGCCTTCCTGTCATCCTGGGTAATGAAAACAATGACTTCTTCAAGACTTGCTTTGTAAGTAGTCTTTTTTCATCATTATTTAAAATCTAGGCCACAGGACGCCCAATCTATTTTATCCTGTCCCTTGTGTTACATAAATATATTTTAGCTTTTGTTATGATACTGGCCAAAAAGTGGGCCTTCAGCAGGCCAAGGTAAACTCTGCATTTAAAATGTTATTGTGGTTGTAATTTTACTGTTGCCTATGTTATAGGATTGTGATGACCCGGACATCTCCAACAGCTCCATCGGGATCCTTACAGTCATCCCTGAAGACAGCCTGGCTTCACCTGAGTCACTCCACCTTGCACCGTCATCAATCGCCATCATATTGGAAGGGAAAATGGTGATGGACGGCATCAATACTCTCCCAGATGCCATGTGCCTACTTTTTGGACTCATCTACGCCCTAAATTTGCAATACCCTCAACAACTAAAGAACAGTTTTGAATTTATTCAAAGGGTGATGCTCTCACTTGGCCATAAGTCCCTTAAACCAAAACTGCAATCACTCAAAAATGCCCTGATGCATTGAGTCAGAGCACCTCCCACTGGGACCTTTTCTCTTTTGGAAAAGACATTTTTCTTTGTTATTATTCTTTTTCAAAGGCCGCGTTGCAGTACACACAGAGTTTAAAACAGTTTGTTTTTGTATAAATGTGTACATTTTTCTTATGGAAGCACAGAAGTCAGCCTCAAAAATGCCCTGATGCATTGAGTCAGAGCACCTACCACTGGGACCTTTACTCTTTTGGAAAATACATTTTTCTTTGTTATTATTATTATTCTTTTTCAAAGGCCGCGTTGCTGTACACACAGAGTATGTTTGTATAAATGTGTAAATGTTTCTGATGGAAGTACAGAAGTCAGCCTCTCCAAATATGTTTGTTAACAAAACAAATAAAATGTGATTATCATTACCATTTAAATGTCTTGTTTGTTACAACAGCTTAACATTTTAAGTTCAGCTTACTTGAAAATGTTGAGGCAATCGGTTTCCTGATATTACCCTAGTAAAATGAACTGCTTTGACAAGTAAGGTTCACTTTTTATTATGAGTTGTGCTAATTTAACATAACTCAGATCTTTTAGTTGTCTAAACTAACTTTTTATAGTCATCGTAATGAATGATCTTGAGTTGGGTCTACTCAAGTTTACTGTAATGACATAAGTTGCCTGAACTCAGTACTTTTAAGTTGAAACAACTTAAAATTAATGATTAACTTTACTTGGAAATGTTGAGGCAATCGGTTTCCTGAACTTTGTTAAGTAAAGTCAACTTATTACGATTTACAGTGTAGTCCTATTCAGCCATTCGGTAACAACCATCGTTTTTCAGACACGTAAACTCTTCAAAAATCCCCAGTGGGGTCACTGCTGATGTATTTAATGTCGTAGAACAAAACGTCAATTACCTCTTAAATTTGTGTCAACCACAGACCTTATTTCGAGTTATTTTCCAAAACCCTATGGAAAAAATGCATTGCTTTTTGAGGAAGGAACCGGAAGTGCTAAAAATGCTAACTTACTTCCGGGTTTTACGACGCGTCACTACGGTTCTCTATTGAAATGGTTTAGGCATCTGATCATGTGACCTTCCTTTTGCACTGAAACACTGGAATGTTTAATCAAATGTATTATGTCAACAGATTTCATATTAGGTTTGTTCAGGGGTGGGGAACCTCTGGCCCCCGGGCCGTATACGGCCCGCGAGAACATTTGGTACGGACCTCGAGGTAATAAACACACGCAAAAAATTTAAATATTTAAGAAATCTAGACCGAAAGAAAATTAAACAAGCGAGTGCCTGTTTTTCCTGGCCAAGGTCAGGGTCCTTGAACACAACACGAGCCTAATGTGTCATCACGTGGTATATGTCTCGTCTGACAGGGGTGCAGTTCTGACGGAGAGCACCAGAATGCCGCTCCGGCGCTTCAGAAATTGCAGTACCCATAAGGAGCCGTACACATGCCGCAGTTTTTGCGTGGCTGTGTCTTTAGTTGTAAGCCCAGTGGCGATCTGTTCACCTGTCATACCAACACACTTTCCCCGTCAATGTATAGTGTTGGTCCACAGCGCAAACGTATTAGTTTAACAAAATCCGCAACTAAAATTGTGGCATAGATACGTTATTTTCCCCTGTGCAATTCCAGTCTCACATCACATCGTCATTAACAAATACCGGAAACAGACCGAAAACCTTTAAAAACATTTTAATAATACTTTATTCCGAGTGTGCTTGCTTTTCTCTTTGAAAGTCATCACATAACGGCATTGTAATACAAGGTTCGGCTGCATTAAATATTACACATCTGCCGTGGTTCTCTATTTATAGAGCCCTGATTGTCACACTCCTAAGTTCATGTCACGGTTGTAGTTTTGTAGGTTTGGGTGTTTTTGCTGTTTTCCATGTCATGTTTTCCTCGTGGTTATTGTCTGGTCCTTTTCCCTGGGTTTTTCCTCTTGTCATTAGACTCCCTGGTGTGTCTAGTTATCTGATTGTGTTCACCTGTGGCCCTTGTGTTTCTCCTCCCCTGCCCGGCTGTTTCTCGTCTTGTGATTACCCCTCCCTGTATTTAGTCTTGTCTCTTCCTGTGTTCAGTGTTGGTGCTTCTTTTGTTCGTGAGGTAGTTCACCGGAGAGTGTTTTGTTTGTTCCAAGTTTATTCTAGACCTTGAAATAAAGGTATTATCAAATGTTATCTGCGTTTGGGTCCTACCTGCATCACTCACCGTATCACTGATGAGAAGACTTCTAGACAAACATGAGGAACTGCCTCATGTGGATCATAAATATATCAGCAATTAAACAACATCTTACATTTATTTTCACACAATACGTCTCCTTGCAGTATCAACACTAATTTGGCTGACTTTTATATTTGATCCAATTGGTAGCTGTATTTACACCATAAAGGTGCACAGCTGATATAAAGGGACACCTAGTGGTGAAAGCATGTTATTGAATTTCATTATTTGTTATTAATAGGATCCCTATAAAGTATATTCATTACTCGTTATTCTCTACTAATAGTTAATTAAAGACTGTATATAATGACTATTTTGCACATCCCTTTCAAGATTTCAAGATTTTCTAAGGTTTATTGACATATACACAAACGGTGTAGTTATGCAATGAATGAAAGACTTGGGTCGCAGGTTCCTCAATAGTGCATTACAAGACATCTATCAATATTTGTGCATACCTCCAGCAATGTTAACTATGTTGAAGCACTTATTTTAACTGATATTATACATATGTATTATACTCTTATAAGATGTATGTAGATATTTCATCTCCGACCTTGTCAGGTATTGAACAATCAATAAATAAAGAACACAGAATTATTAAATATAAAACACAGAATTTGTGTGATTATACTAAATGATTTACAAATAAACACCACGGCATATTTACAACTGATACACATGCTGATGTAACGCAAATGTTTCCAACTTGGGATCAATAAAGTATATATCTTATCTTAAGATGAACGATGGTGTTACGTTCCCTATTGGGCTAGGGGTACCAAAGGGAACAACACGACCAGAGTAGAATTGGTAATAATTATAAGTGGCTTTATTACAGCAGGTGGCAACAAAAGGACAAGCAAGCAGCCTGAAACAACAACGGCCACCAGCTGATGCAACACAGGAGAGAACTTCAAAAGGAAGTTTATAAGGAAACAAACCCTCACGTTACACGTGGTACAAAATAGGAATGAGGAAAGCTGCACACACACAGCTGTAGCTGGTCTACAGGTGCTAATCACCTGGGTCTAAGCTAACACGTTTACACAGATAACAGCTGATCAACAGGTGCTAATCATCTGGGTCTAAGCTAACAATCCTAAGCAAAGTTACACAATATAAGAGGCACAACACACTACTTGCACTCTGCTAAGTATTCTACGAATTACAAGGGAGCTAACAGCATAAACACACAAGTAGAGTATCACGAGGCGTCTGTCTCCCAACACAGAGCCTCCAGAATGATCTCCGTTCCCAGCCTTTGTACTCCTCCCCCGGGAGATGTGCCGGAAGGGGCGGGGATTGGATGACGTCTCATCCAATCACCTCTTCGGATGCAGCGAGGGCGGGACGTCGGAGGAACTGCGCCTCTCATGTGTACACACACACATACACACACACACACACAAACAGGTTTAACAGCCTTAACAGCCCCAGGAAGGCAGCGGCTGTAACAGATGGCTACAAGCAATTTTCACCCATTTATTAATTATATGTTTTAAATTTGAGTGTTTCCTATCCCCTAAACCTCCAGGGATGTACACAGTTTAATACTGGCAACTTCTTATGATGGGAAATACGAAAACGTCTTTTAAAACTACAACTCCCAGTAGAGATGTGCCATAGAGAGGCGAAGTCCCTCCCCTTCCGGGAGCCTCCATGGGACCCCGGAAGCGGAAAATTATACATAGAAGTCAATGGAGAGAGAAAAGTTATCTTTTGATCCCGTTTGAATTGTGCCACGAATGACACATATGATGTTTGTCATTCTTAAACAATCATTTCCATGCAAAAAAAGTCACAGTTTGTCGTAAAACTGCTGAAATATAAGACTATGAATAATACGCAACTAGAAAGACTACAAATCCCAAATGCATTCTGGGTCGCGTAAGTGATGTCATAGGCGATAATGCTCCAAGACTGGTTGTGACTCGCAAAGCAAAGAGGAAGAAGAAGACTGATTTATTCCCTCCAATAAATATAAGAGATTGCTCCAATAAATTCACTTTTACAAGATGCCTGTGTGCTTTGTACGAGGTTGTAATCACAAAAGAGATCATACCACTTGCTCGTTCTATCGCTTCCCGTCTGATGAAAGGACCAGGAGTCGTTGGACCAAACATATCAGGTAATATACATGTTTTGCATGGAACATAGTCAAGTTAGCTACCGAGCTAGTAGCGAGCATGTTAGTTAGCATTATATTACATTACTTAGCCTTGTCATTTGTATTAGCCTTAACACGAAGTAAACCGAAATGTTAAACAGTAAGAGTATTCATGATGGTAAGTATTTTGTGAAACATTTGAAGAGTAGCCTATCGCCCCCTCCACCAGGTGCTAAGGGGGCGGGAGGTAGGCTAACCCCACATTAGTATCAGCGATCTTTTCTACTTAATGCTATCTGCACAAATGGTTAACATTGACCATTAAAAGATCAGGCAGTTCAGGGAGAGTCGAAGGAAGGAAGGCAGGCAGCTTTGCATGACATTCTTCTGGATGTGTTTCATTGTGATGATAGTGAGAGTGAGTCAATCTGTTTGTTGGAAAGACAGTAGTTGAGTGATTACTGAGAGAAAATTATTAAAAGAGATAATTATTCAGTGTTGTTACTTTAAAGTGTTGTTACTGACCTTTTTCTTTTTTCTTTTCTTTACCTCACCTGTAACTGCTGAGACCCTGAGGAACAAGCACACTGGACTGACCTGCTCTGGCAACCTGATTTCCACTGTACGTAATAGTATTTGGTTATGGTATATTATTTATATACATCAAAGGCACAATGCACCCCCCAGAGACACACATGTATTGAGTGTGATATTTTGCATTGGTCATGTGAAATCATCTTTACATACTAGAAAACTGTAGGAGCGGCAACTTGTTTTGAAATTGAATTTTTAATATCCGATAATAAAGTTGATCTGTTTTCTTTATTCTTCTCTCTTCCCAGCTCCATCCATCACCATTCTCTGTTCCTGCAGGTCCTGCTTGCTAATCAATATTCATATTTTTTTACACAATTACAAATAAAGTCAATGTATTGTATGACATGAAGTTGTGCTTCATTCTGAGTCAATAATAAATTCATTCTGCCTTCAGCTGCAAAATTATTGTGGACTGCACTGACATCCATGTAGCTGCCCCCCAGTAAGATGAACCAAGCAAAGTTGACATACTCAACATACAGCTGTACTCTTAAGTTTACATGAAGAATTTGTGAAATATTGGTAATAACAGGTTTAAATGATTATTAGTAATTAATTATATAATTTTCTCATCGTAGATGAGCAGACAGGGAGCAGATGAGAAAAGCAGAATATGCAGCTGCCATTTTCCACATGGAAAAGAGAAAGGGCCAAGTGTATTTGAGTGGACAAAAGAGAAATCCCAAATACGAAAAATAAAATTATACAATTTACAGATATGTATACAAATAAATATATATCCTATATACACCATCATGTATAATGATGGTGTATGATGTAGAAGGAAGTGTGGTAGATAACAAGTAAATATAGAGTTACATACAGATCCATGTTACAGCAAAAGATGGAAAAACTAAGAAGCACGCAGTATAATAATAATTACACGCAACAATTAAATAACTGCTCAGCATCTCCACCACAATCCCAATCTGCTGTGTCCTGTTTTCCTCCCCTCTGCATAACACCCCATCACACATACGAAACACAACGCAGAGTCCGAGGGTGTTAAGAGTATGTTTATTTAAATGTCCTCCTCTCTACTGGCCAACACAGGGAGCATATGCTGGGTGTAGAATTGTTCCAGGAGGAGGAGATTTCCATGCCATGCAGGGTCTTTGGGGATGGGGAGGATGATCGCCTCCATCGTGGTCCACAGCAGCAGAGACTCCGGTCTGTGATGTGCAGCTGTTATATAATATACAATACATTTTTTTGAAAAACTTTTGATCAAAAAATAAAGATTTGGTCAGGATCTAGAGTCAGTGTGTAGTTTATTAATTAATCAATGCTCTCTACATTAGGAAAACACATACCAGTGTACCAGAGGGAGTCACACACAGCTGTGCCTAGATAACCAAACAAATTGACAACAGGGATGCAAACTCATCAGGTATGAAAAAGGTGACAAGGATCCGAGCCCCCTGACCCCACAGAATATCGGCTTTAAAATTAGGAATAACAGGATTTTAGCAGTCAGAACAACTAAAGCAGCAGTGTTAATATTAACAGAAACGCCATAGAGTCACATCTAATAGAAATATATAAAAAGCATTTATTTTAATTGTGTAGCAGTCAGTTTATAATTTTGGCAGCACTGTTGAGCATTTTGAAAATGTATTTTCATGCCTCTGTGCAAGGCTTAGTCTTTCTATCTTTATAGCCACTGGTGTAAAGTAACCAAGTTCATAAACTCAACAAGTACTATACTTGGGCACAATTTTGAGATACTTGTACTTTACTTAAGTATTTCAATGTTTTGCTACTTTGTACTTCTACTCCACTACAGTTCAGAGGTAAATGGTGTACTTTTACTCCACTACATGTATGTAATACCTTTAGTTACTTTACAGATGTGGATGAATGATGTGAAATATAATCAAGTGTTAAATCAGACTTTAGTTCCACCTGGAGTAAATCCAAAAGCTACCCTGCCTGCAGTATACAAAGTCATTCAAACTAGCTGCACCTTTACCAGCTTTGATAACACTTTAATGATCAGTCATTATAAAACATATCATATTATTCTGAAATGGACCAATCTGCAAAATGACTACTTTTACTGTCGCTACTTTCACTATATTTTGATAATAATAATTTTCTACTTTTACTTGAGGAACATTTGGAATGCAGGACTTTTACTGTAACAGAGTATTCCTACACTCTGGTACTTCTACTTTTACTCAAGTACAAGAACTGAGTACTTCTACTTTTAATCAATTTCAAGATATATACTTATACCACCTCTGTTTATAGCCTATGAAAAAAACGATTAGAAAACGAAGGCTAAAGCTAACGTTAGCAGATAGTGACAATGTATGCTAGTTAGCTAGCTCAACGATAATATTGCGACGGGGAAAAAAAACTTTTCAGTGCATATCACGCTCTGCCGCTCCGACAGGGAGCTCTACTCTGAACACCTGAACGGCCCGTTCTAACAGCTGTTCATCAGCGGTCCAGTCTGTGCCACAGTGACTCCGGACGCACAGTTAATATTAACGAACGCACCGTAGGTAATGTAGCTGCTGAAGCTAGACCATCATCGCCGAGCAGCAGAGGCTTATTATACATCATGAGCAGAGCCGACAGGCAGGAAGACTCGAGCACACAGCTCGCGCTTCATTATAATATATAAAAAAAAGCTCGCGGCCGCACATTAATCCGGGTCCCAGACCCCCTCCCATACCCCAAAAATATTTTTATTGCAGATCTACAGGAATCATAAAAACGACCTATTTTGGATTCAAAACGGAGAATTTCGCCGAAAGGTGACAAGTTTGCATCCCTGGACAAGATAACCAAAATCCTTGAATCTACACACAGCAAATAAACTCAAATGACACAACGAGATGTAAAAAGGAGATCACACATATAGTCGATATAGAACTGGCCGCTTCAATCTGAAGAGCAACTAAAACAAAACACGGGAGTGTATCTTGTTCTTGTGCACACTAATGTTATCCACAGCATACACAGACACCACACAGTTCTTAAGGAGAAAACTAGTTGCTAAAACAAAACACGTTAGTGTACCTTGTTAGCTAGCTGACATTAACCTTAGACATTGCACTCATATTACTCACTGAAACCTTGTAAAGCCGGTCCCGCATGCTGGCTCTTACAGAACCGCTCCCTTTCGTGTATGTACAGCTCTCAACATGCCCAGACTTGTAGTGATTTTCACCTCTTTTTATACTTTTTCGCCTCATTCTGAAAGAAACAGGTGAAATTTACTAACGTGACAGCCATCTTTGTGATGGTGACGCGTATTGTGCGAGACCAGAGACCTGTAGTTCACTGAGCGGTTTCACACAAAAAAAATTGTAACTTCACAGTTTTACGACACATTTTTATTTTTTTGACTTGCAAAATGTTCTTTTAATTTGACAAACATCATATGTGTCATTCGTGGCACAATTCAAACGGGATCGAAAGATGACTTTTCTCTCTCCATTGACGTCAATGTATAATTTTCCGCTTCCGGGGTCCCATGGGTCGGAAGTAGATGGGCGGGACTTCGCCTCTCTATAGATAGAGAACATTTTGCGAAACACAATAGCCAGCATGTGTAGTTCTGGGGACGGGGTGGGGGACGGGGAGTCGGGGTGGACCCTTTCAAATCCAGTTTTGGACAGTCTGCCGTGGTTCCATCCCATTTCAAGTGCTGTTCGATGCTCGGCGTAACCTTCGGAGCACACTCTCCAAATCACAGAGCTTGAGGACTATCACGGGGTTTGTCAAGCGAAGCGGAGAGAATACTTACTTCCGGGTGTAATATTCTCTAAAGCAAATGAGCTGCTCCGACCCTCGGTCCTCACGGACAACAACTTGCATTTATTAATCAAACAAATAAATAAACACAACGATAATTATGTGTTATTGTTGAGTAAATGGAGAATTGCACAGGGGAAAATAACGTATCTAGCAGCGTCCCTAGCAACCACCTTGGTAACAATGAAAACGTTGTATGGACACAATTTCCTGAAGTACTCTTCGTAATAACTAGCAAACTAAAGATCATGTACATCCACTGCACACACAATCTGAAATAACAACACATATTTCTTGCATCAAATGACATCAAAACGCATTTTAATGGCCAAACCAACTTTAAAATAGGCATTTCCCACCGAGAATAAAACGAAGTTCGGCCATGTTTTTTTTTTCTGCAGGGACAAATTTGAAGATCACGTGACATAGACGCCAGCCATTGGAATGAATGGAATGCAGTTGGAGGTCAACAAATCACAGAGCTGGAGAACTAATCACTGGGGCTTGTCAAACAGAGCACATGGTGTAGTCCTAAATGATAGCTGGGGATTCTGGGCAGTGTAGTGTCTTCTGCCATCCTTTACTCCGAAAAAAGATTTGTTTCTCCGAATCGAAGGGGAAAAATACAAAAGCATTGCACACAATTTAAACCAATCAATGCTGTGTAATTAACAAGGATAATCTGGTGTTTTTTTGTCGATGAGTAGTGCAGATATCACTGTAAAATCAATCGACAGTAAGGGGAATACTTACTTCCGGGTGTACAATTCTCCGTTATCCAATGGGAATGGACGCTCACATTGCCTTTAAGGGCAGCCGACACAAACGAATGCCGTGCTTCCATGAGCGTCAAATCCCGCCGATGGGAATACATTGCAATCAGTTGAAAGCTATTTGCGTCCCTTTTATGAAGCTGAAGGAGCATAGGAGCGTCACAACTGCACGCCACGGGACCCTGACCAAGCGTCGCTCCTGGACGATTATGGAGTGAGAGTGTGTTGGTCATACTGATCATACAGTCAATAACTTTGTTGTTATTAGCATCTGGTTAGCTAGCATATAAGATATATATAATATAAGAGGCTTTTTCTACAACCAGTGAGGTAAAGGCACATCTTTATATGATCATTATAGTTATAAAAAAATAAGAGAATAAAGTAAACAGGTATAAAATACTATACGACAGTAAAAAAAAGTTGTTATTAATAAACAAGAATACAGTTTGAAAGGGGAGTGATTTGTAAAATGTCCATAAAGAAAAAGTCAATCTGTTTACAGTTCTGTTTCATATGGGTGTTGAGAGATGTATCCATATATCTAATGTTGCTCTCAAAGTGCACCAGATTGATGCTTTCAACTTCAACATTTAAAAAAAAATCTTAAATCATGTCCATATCTTTCTGTTTGGGTGGTCATGCCACAACTGTGCACGTGAATGCATGCGTGAGTCATGGCAAGATACTGTATCTGGATTGAGAGGTTGCTTTTTCTTTGCACAACATGAAAGAAAGGCAAATTAATGGGCTGTGATTTTAGCATTTTTAAGCAGAGGTCAATAATTTGTACGGCCCTCGGAGGATGTTGAAAAAATTGGAATTGCCCTTGAGAGGAAAAAGGTTCCCCACCCCTGGCTTAGTTGAAAACAATAATATTAAGTTTAAATAAAAAATATTAGGTTCAATTTAATTATTTTGCTTTTAGCAAGTCTCATAAAACGTGTATTCTAAAATCACTTTTACGCAATGCACAACACCTTTCAGATTCATACATGTCAACCTTTCCAAATCCAAAAGAGGTAGGTTTGCGCGCGGCAAATGTGCACGCCCAAATTAGGTAATCAGAAGAAATGGAACCCCAGTAATTACACGTATAAACCATGTATTTAACATTATATTGCATCATTTTATGCATTTTTCAGAAAAACTTGTAGTTTGTTAAACAGTGACATCAACGACATATCTGGTCTGTAAAATGCCCGAAAAGTAGAAGAATGCGAGATAATTATCCCACAGTCTCCACATTTTATCATATTTTTAATGTGTTTCTGGTCCTCTTTAATTTGTGATAGTGTATATGAAGGATGTCTCAGGATGTAGAACTCTTGTGTGAACATTGGATAAAGCCAGGTTCATATTCTTGTTTCATGTTGTTGACATAATAGTCAAAGGTTTGCACAGAGCGAAATATCTTTGTGTTGCGCCATACATCAGCAAATACTGAATAAAAAAAGTAATTTCCTGCATTTTTCTACTGATAAAGTGTGATATAAATAATGTACAGGCTTTAAGATTGCTGTAGTTCTCTAAACAGACGTTAACGACAGGTTTGGTGTTGAAAATGTCAGAAAAAGTGAAAGAATGGGAGATAAATATCTCAAAATGGTATCATATTTTGTGTGTGTTTGTGGTCCTCTTTCAGTTGAGACACAGTAGGTGAAGGATAATTCAGGAAAATACTAAACACTGGATGTCTTTCAGTCGCCAACATGTGTTTTCGAGACACTGATATTAACGGGGAAATCCTGCAGGACTCAAATGCCTCGTCTCTGCAATTTGGGAGTTATTACCCATCAGCCCCGGGGGTGCAGAGGAAAGGCAGCGTTACCCCTGGTCTGCACGTTGTTTCTCTTTCAGAAACACAGAGGACTGTTTGTATGATGGGATCACAGACACGCTGCAAACGGTGTCCGCCAAATGTCGAGTCCAGTGTCTATACTCTAAACCCGGATTTTATTGAAATTAAACTTTTAAGCTCTCATTAATAATGCTGTTCATGTTTTTTAAAAAGACTGTCATTACCAAAGCAAATTAGTTGTTTGCACTATTTAGCTGAAATGTGCATTGCAATAATCCTATTAAGCAGAGATAACTCAATGTGTTACGTTTCTGCAAGAGAGGGGAGGGGCTCCACACACACATTGAGCATGAGCTGCAGCTGCACTGCACGCAGTCAGAGCATGAGTCAGAGGTGAAGACAGAGGAGCCCGCAAATTATGGCTGCTGTATCTAGTCCATGTCCGAGCGAATTTTGAAAATAACTTTACGTGGAATGGTGAGTTTGAAAACATCTATATCTATCTAGATATTTTTTTGTCAAAAATGTATTAGCTAAAAGACCTGCTCACAACAAGTTAGCTTAGCGCTAACGCTGCACGTGGTTTAGCTAACAACGTTACTTAACGGCTGATCATTTGGTAACAAAACCGATTTAAAATGGCTTTTCATAAGGTTCCATTTGAGTGATTCGTCACATTTATAACAGTTACTTAGCAAAATGTTTAACGGAGCATGTCATTAAGGGGATATTAGCAGAGTTTAGCTAACGTTCTGCAGAGGTTAGTTAACGTTGTACAGAGGTTAGTTAACGTTCTGCAGAGGTTTAGCTAAAAGACCTGCTCACAACAAGTTAGCTTAGCAATAAAGCTGCACATGGTTTAGCTAACGTTATTTAACGTATCTTCTCCGTCCCGCGGGCCCACCACCTACGGGAAACAGCGATGGGGTCGGGTGCGCTGCCAGAAGGGTGGCAGTGAAGGCAGAGGGTCACGACGGACCAGACCCGGGCGACAGAAACTGGCTTTGGGGACGTGGAACGTCACCTCTCTGGGGGGGAAGGAGTCAGAGCTTGTGCGGGAGGTGGAGCGTTACCAGTTGGATCTGGTTGGGCTCACCTCTACGCACAGCGTCGGCTCTGGAACCTTACTTCCGGATAGGGGTTGGACTCTATTCTTCTCCAGAGTTGCTCAAGGTGTGAGGCGCCGGGCGGGTGTGGGGATACTCACAAGTCCCCGGTTGGGTGCTTCATTGTTGGAGTTTACCCCAGTGGACGAGAGGGTCGCCTCCCTACGCCTGCGGGTTATGGGGGGGAAAACTCTGACTGTTGTGTGGGCTTATGCACCCAACAGCAGTTCAGAGTATACGGCCTTCTTGGAGACCCTGGAAAGAGTCCTGTATGGGGCTCCTGAAGGGGACTCTTTAATCTTGCTGGGAGACCTCAACGCACATGTGGGCAATGATGGAGACACTTGGAGGGGAGTGATTGGGAGGAACGGCCCCCCTGATCTGAACCGGAGTGGTGGTTTGTTACTGGACTTCTGTGCTAGTCATGGATTGGCCATAACAAAGACCATGTTCGAACATAAGGATGCTCACAAGTGTACGTGGTACCAGACCACCCTAGGAAGAAGGTCCATCATCAATTGCGTTATCGTATCATCGGACCAGAGGCCGTATGTTTTGGACACTCGGGTAAAGAGAGGGGCGGAGTTATCAACTGATCACCATCTGGTGGTGAGTTGGGTCGAGTGGCGGGGGAAGCCTCTGGATAGACCTGGTAAGCCCAAACGTGTAGTTCGGGTGAACTGGGAACGTCTGGAGGAGGCCCAAGTTCAGGAGGCGTTCAACTCACACCTCCGGCGGAGCTTTTCGGGCATTCCTGTGGAGGTTGGGGACATTGAACCAGAGTGGTCTGTGTTCAAAGCCTCTATTGCCGAAGCCGTGGTGGGGAGCTGTGGTCTCAAGGTCCTAGGTGCCTCAAAGGGAGGTAACCCTCGAACCTCCTGGTGGGCACCGGTGGTCAGGGAAGCCGTCCGACTGAAGAAGGAGGCCTTCAGGGATTTGTTATCCCGGGGGACTCCCGAGGCAGTTGCAAGGTACCGAAAGGCCCAAAGGGCAGCAGCCGTGGCTGAGGCAAAGCAGCGGGTGTGGGAGAAGTTCGGAGAAGACATGGAAAAGGACTTTCGGGCGGCACCAAAGTTGTTCTGGAAAACGGTCCGACACCTCAGAAGGGGGAAGCAGGGAACCATCCAAGCTGTGTACAGTAAGGATGGGACGTTGTTGACCTCTACTGATGGAGTGTTAGGGCGTTGGAAGGAGCACTTTGAGGAACTCCTGAACCCGACAACTCCGCCCTCTATGTTAGAGGCAGAGCTGGAGTATGACGGGGGATCGACACCAATCTCCCGGGGGGAGGTCATTGAGGTCGTCAAACAACTTCACAGTGGCAAAGCCCCGGGGTTGGATGAGATCTGCCCAGAAATGCTGAAGGCTCTGGGTGTTGAGGGACTGTCATGGTTGACACGTCTCATCAACGTTGCGTGGAAGTCGGAAACAGTACCGAAGGAGTGGCAGACCGGGGTGGTGGTTCCCCTTTTTAAAAAGGGGGATCAGAGGGTGTGTGCCAATTACAGAGGCATCACACTACTCAGCCTCCCCGGGAAAGTTTACTCTAAGGTACTCGAAAGGAGGGTCAGGCCGATTGTCGAACCTCAGATTGAAGAGAAACAATGCGGATTCCGTCCTGGTCGTGGAACGACGGATCAGCTTTTTACTCTCGCAAGGATCCTGGAGGGGGCCTGGGAGTACGCTTATCCAGTCTACATGTGTTTTGTAGACTTGGAGGGTTCCCAGGGAGTCACTATGGGAGGTGCTGTGGGAGTATGGGGTGAGGGGGTCTCTACTCAGGGCCATCCAATCTCTGTACTCCCAAAGCAAGAGCTGTGTCCGGGTCCTCGGCAGTAAGTCGGACCCATTTCAGGTGAGGGTTGGCCTCCGCCAGGGCTGCGCTTTGTCACTAATCCTGTTTGTAATATACATGGATCGGATTTCGAGGCGTTGTCGTGGGGGAGGGGGTCTGCAGTTCGGTGGACTAAGGATTGCACCACTGCTTTTTGCAGATGATGTGGTTCTGATGGCTTCATCGGTCTGCGACCTTCAGCACTCACTGGATCGGTTCGCAACCGATTGTGAAGCGGCTGGGATGAGGATCAGCACCTCCAAATCTGAGGCCATGGCTCTCAGCAGGAAACCGATGGACTGTCCACTCCAAGTAGGGAATGAGTCCTTACCCCAAGTGAAGGAGTTCAAGTATCTCGGGGTCTTCTTTTCGAGTGAGGGAACAATGGAGCGTGAGATGGGTCGGAGATCCGGAGCAGCGGGAGCGGTACTGCAGTCGCTTTACCGTACCGTTGTGACGAAAAGGGACCTGAGCCAGAAGGCAAAGCTCTCTGTCTACCGCGCCATTTTCGTTCCTACCCTCACCTATGGTCATGAAGGATGGCTCATGACCGAAAGAACGAGATCGCGGGTACAAGCGGCCGAGACGGGTTTTCTCCGCAGGGTGGCTGGTGTCTCCCTTAGGGATAAGGTGAGAAGTTCGGTCATCCGGGAGGGACTCTGAGTTGAACCACTCCTCCTTCGCGTCGAAAGGAGCCAGTTGAGGTGGTTCGGGCACCTCGTTAGGATGCCACCTGGGCGCCTCCCTAGGGAGGTGTTCCAGGCACGTCCAGCTGGGAAGAGACCAAGGGGTAGACCTAGGACCAGGTGGAGGGATTATATCTCTTCGCTGGCCTGGGAGCGCCTTGGGATCCCCCAGTCAGAGCTGGTTGATGTGGCCAGGGAAAAGAAAGTTTGGGGCTCTCTGCTGGAACTGCTACCTCCGCGACCCGACCACGGACAAGCGGGAGAAGATGGATGGATGGATGGATTTAACGTATGTTCATACGTGTCCTTAGGTTGCACGCCTGCCAGATTATCTTCCACTCCGACGAACTGCACCCCCTCATCCTGGCTCCGCTTGCCGACCTGGCGGTGGGGCTGTACGGTGAGTCACCCGCCACTTCATCTTCCACGACAACAACCACAACTGGGATGGCCACTCCTACCACTAGTCTGCCAACACCCCACCTTCAGCATCTACGCCCAGGGGCGCAACAACCGGGGTTGCTCCACTCCACCCGCGTGATGGGCGGGACAGAGTTCGTCTTCAAAGGTAACGGGTTAAACTGTTGACCCTGGTAGAATGGTCTCTTTTACTCCCTTTATTGTACATGTGAGGGTCTATGTATGTCTGCTTTCTGTGTTTGACAATGTCACAAATACATCATATATATACAAAAATAAACAATAAACTAATGACAAGGCAGTGTTTCCCCTAGGATGGAGTCATAGCAGCGGTGCTAAGGCACGTGGGCCCAGCATAATGTGAGCGTGGAGCGTGTGGAATTTTTTAGTGTGTGCGAAGTGCGCCCCGCCAATTTCTTTCTATGTGTCAGCACAAGAAAGGCTATTGAGGCCTAGTAGCAGGGCCGGTTCTAGACAATTTGCTGCCCTCGGTGAGATTTTAGGCGACATTTTATGTTTAAAGAATAAATGAAAAATCTCTACAAAAGACAAATACACTCCAAAAACAGAAACTTATTGACATAGGTAATAGACGTCAAAATGGCTTCAAATGTATTCAGTATTGTATGAACATGTTTGAATTGGGGGGTGGACGTCACATCCTCTAGGGGGTCCGGGGGTATGCCCACCCGGGAAGATGTTTTGAACATTTTACAGTAAAATGCTTCAATCTGGTTCACTTTGAGCACACAATTACTTGAGACCTGATCTAGGGGGTACAACTCTAAAACACCCATATGAAAAAGATCGGTTTACATTTTAATAATCAAATAAGTATGTGAACATAACAAATAAATGTAGCTTATTTTACCTAGTTAACATTTATTTGTTTATGCATAATTTTGGATCTCTCCAACTTTAAACAATATTTTTGGTTAACTGTCCTATAGTATACATTGGAATGATTTCAAACCTGTTTTTATTTATCCTAATAATTATAAAGGAGTGCCTTGGAAATATGTGTTTACATAATTTGTGGTCAAAACGTTTGAGACCCACTGAGATAACTTAGACTAAAATTAACTATCTAAATACTCAGAGAGTCCTTAACCTCACTGAGCCTCTCAGTCTGACAGGAGAGCTCTCCTCCACCCTGGTTGTAGAAACATCTACTTGTTATATCCGTTAGCGCAGCTAGCACCAGATTCTAATAACAACAGCGCCGGTACCGGTGCGCTCTCTCCCTTGCTCACTCTCTCGCTACCACGCTCGCAATTTGGCTGTGAGCTGCGGGCGCCTGATAAGCCAACATCCCCCACTTTCATCACTTACAGCGCCCACCGTACAGGGCAAATTAAACGTGTAACCGGGGTGAAAAGGGTGTTACATTGACTTAATTATGAATGTTTTTACATCAAGGCCGAACATTTGGATGATCGCCAACGGTCAAAAATGTTTTTTTCCCTCCCAGAGCTACCAACGAAGCGCCCCCCAGATCTGGCGCCATAGGCGACCGCCAGTAACACAAATACTACAAATCCACATAACAAACAATCAAAAATGAAAACGCGTCGCCACTTATTATTATTTTAAGAAGAAAAAAAAGGCGCAGCCACTATTTGTTTATTGGCGAAACACTGCAAGGACAAAGATTCAGCTAGAAAAAAAACGGGTTATTTTCCTTTCCTACAGCTGTGGTAAAGAGTCAAATATACCAACAATTTCTTGTCATTCTAGCTGTAACTTGTTGTCATTTTACTCCCCAACAGACTACAGAGCCAACTGATATCCAGACCCTGGTGCTCAGAGGGCTTCCAATTATCCTTGGCGACAACCCCACAGACTTCTACAAAGCAGGCTTTGTAAGTAACCTCTTACCTTCTCACAGAGTATTTAAAAGCACCATTATTTGTTAGTTCCTGTCCCTGGTAAACCCTGTGAGCGTAGTTTTATACAATTACAGATTAAGATTGTTCCACTTATCACTAGTACGATTAGTTCTGGCCGATAAATATTGGTGAAATTGTTACAAACAAGACAAAACTAAAGCCGCTTATATAGTCTTAACTGTGTAGGTTAGTTTGCCACTTGTTTTAAATGTGGCAGATCTTATAAAGTGTGCTGCTGGCTGAGACAAAGCAGCCCCTCCTCTAGCAGCTGTACCTGTAGTGATTCTAGAGCAGCAACAGTATAACGGTTACAGCAGCATCAGTCATTATATACATTAATATCTCACTGGAAAAAAATCTAAAATGTCAATAAAGAATCTGAATATTCTTGACAGCATTATACTGAGGCAAGTTTTGAAAGAATGAAGAACACAGACATCTGTCAGTATCCTTTATTCTGTCCTCCCTCCACTGCTGCTGTGGGTCACTGCCTTCAGGTACCGCTACCCGACCGGGGGGGGGGTCTGCTTTATCTCAATCAGCAAGTGAATTCACAGGAATACGCAACGTTTTAAGATACGTGGCAAACTGAGCTAAACAGTTCATACAGACAGCTTTTGTCTTAGCTGGTATACCAAATGTGGATTACGTTTAATAGTGGGTTTCCATAACATCCCTAAATTAAATCATTTCTTATTAATTGTTTATTGCTATTTTGCTAAAAAATATGATTTCTCGGTCAGCACTAATAGCAACAGCTCTTTCCAACCTCTTTGAGTGATCTGTCCAGCAGAACCAACTCAAGCCTTCCCTCATGTGTCTGACTCTCTTATGACATTATTCATGTTTATTTAATGAAACATGTCCTGATTGTGCTCTTATGTTGCTGTCGTTTCAGGACACTGATGATGAGGACTCGTTCCGTGACATTGACATTGGGATCCTCCTGGTTGAGCATGAATGTGCTGGTCCCTCATCTTCCCTGCATCGCAGTCCAGCCTCGCTGAAGATCATCCTTGAGGGACAAGTTGTGATCGACAACATCCAAGACCTGCCAAAAGCGATGTTCATTCTGTTTGGTCTTACATACGCACCTGCATCTCAACTACCCCAAGACTATGATGCTCACATTCCAGTTCATCCAAAAGGTTCTTCTCACTTTGGGCCAAGATTAACTAAAGCCAAGGTTGCAAACATTGAAGAACCAGCTTACAATGTAAAGAAATGCACTGACACTTGTTACTGCTGTTCAGCTGCTACCAGTAACATCATAATGTTCAGCACTGTTCGCTGACCTTTCACTGTCAGGTGTGTGATTTTTCACACACATATTGTTAAATGTTGTGGGTTCTAATTCCTGTCTTCTGGTTGACAAGGTTATTTTTGTCAATAAAAACATTGGAATATTTAAATGTATTGTTTCTTGTTTTCCCTTCCATACAATTCTGGTAAAACAATGTATAAATATAATCCCCAAATCAAAATGGTACAATTAATTTTATTAAAAGACATTTGTTATATTAACACATGTCTTCTGAGAAAATGCAGAAAGTGTTTCAGGGTGAGGAACACCGCTAAAAGCTCCAGATAATGTATTTGGAGGTCTCTGCTCCAGAGACGCCTCACAGGTCGACCTTCGTATATACCCCCCCAGCCCGTCAGACATGCGTCTGTGGTGACCACCTTCCGCGATAGGACAGCACCCATAGGCACGCCCCGTACTAGAAAAGTTGGGTGCAGCCAGTGGCGCAGTGCCATCACGCATTTCATAGTGACCATCACTCTCCACGCGCCATGACGTGTGGGGTCCAGTCTGAGGGCAGCTACCCAGCGCTGAAACTCCCTCATGTGTAAGCGTCCCAGTCGTACCACCAGGATGACTGACGCCATGAGCCCCAGTAACCGCAGACATGATCTGAAGAGAACATATTTGTGTGGCTGGAAATGAGCGAGGCAAGCCCCGAAGGCTTTCACTCTCTCTGCTGACAGGTAGAATATGGGCCGATTCTCCCCGGGCTTGCGAATGCAGAATGCCCGAAAAGTGAGGGGGGGTGACAGCGAATTGGAGTCTGTAACCCTGTGCTATTATCTTGAAAACCCAAGCAGAATCTGTGAGCATCCTCCACTTTTCGCTTCTCAAAGCAAGTAGAGATGTCACATCCCTGTCGTCTGCCCGCTGTGTCTTTATTTGTTGTGTTAGGGGGCCCTCTAGTGTCTGAACACGGTGGTACCCCAGGTTGACAACCCCGGTCGACACTGCCCCGTCCATCGTCCGCCTTCTGAGAGAGGCAGCTGCCACTCTTAGAAGGGGGGTAGACTTCAGACTGTTTATTGTTTTTATTGTTTTTTTTTTCATTTTAATTGACTGCGCCCTTGGCTTTAAGCCTGGAAACGACAGTGGAAAATGATTTATTAAACAATAATAGTGATGACATTTGTTTGTGTGACTTAAACAGGCAGCGGAACTTGCTGTCTTTGATGTTAAGTCCATTTCCCTCATGGCGCGAACTTGAGAATGACGTTCTGACATCACTCGAGGTGGCGGGAAGATGGGGACATGGTTGCACCCCGGAAACACATAAGCATCTAACACTGGAACGTGTCCTGGAGCTGGAGAACAGGGAACTCCCAGCTCCTTTATCGAGGAGACGAGAGGAGGCTGTCAGGCCACCCTTTTCTTCTTCCTCGCCTGGTGGCTGAAAGTCTGGACCGGCTGTGCCTGAGCGGCTGCTGCCGGAACCGGAGACTTTCTTGGCCAGCTCGTCCTCGCCTCGTGTCTGGGCTGGAGACCCGGGGCGAGCTGTGACCTCTGCTGTTTCGGGACCTTGAAACGGGCAGGACGTGAGGCAGCCTGAGCGAAGGACTGCCGCGGGGCCGTTGAAGGCGGCGGCTTGACCCTTCGGGGAAGACAAAGCTGGAGAGCCTCATCCTCCTTCTTTTCGGACTCACACCTCTGCTGCATCAAAGCTAGAGCGGAGCCAAATATGCCCTCGGGAACAATAGGCATGTCCAAGACGTCCTCTTTTTCCTGGTCTGGAAGGTTCGTCAGGTTGAGCCAACTGGCTCTCTCCTGTACAACCATTATCCCCAGTGCTTTGCCCGTGGCTTGGAATGCACAGCGCTGCACACGGAGGCAAATGTCCGTGATCGCTGCGATTTCGTTCCACACGGCAGGCTCAGGTTTGACCGTCATGTCCTCGCAGAGCTCCGCCTGGTAGGCGGTCAGTAGCGAGGAGACGTTGAGTGCCCTGGCGGACAAAGCTGCTGCTCTATAGGCTCGTTCGGTCATTGCTGACTGGAAGCGGTCTGCCTTTGCCGGTAGCGTGGGGTTCCTGCTCGGTGCCAAAGCCAGCCGCGGTTGGAGATGGGCTGCCACCAGCGGCTCCATGGGCGGCATGCGGAGCAGACGTAGTTTCTCCATGCCGTCACAGTCCAAAGAGGAGGCACCCTGGATTGTTGGTGTCGGTCTCTCCACGAGACCGACACCTCGTCCAACATCCCTGGAAAGACTGGGAGAAGCTGCCTCTTCATCCTCGCTGCTTGGGGCAAGGTCTTCCCCTCATAGCGAGATCTGGAGGTCTCCTTGGTCACTTCAGGCCAGGGGATGTCCAGCCTGTACGCAGCGCATTGGCACACGGCCTGCAAGTCCATACTGAGGCAGGGCGAAGCTGGTTTGCTTTCGCCCGGGGGAGCGGACATCGTCTCCGGCTTTGCAGCCTGAACAGATGAAACGAAGATGTCATCTTCGTGCTCATCCGAGTCGGATAAGAGGAACTCAGAGGTATCCTTTTCATCTTCCTCCGTATAGTCCAGCTCCAGGACATCCTCCATGGGTGGAACCACGGTGAGGTCCAGTTGGGAGCCCCAGCTTGATATAGCGTGGGGCTCCGCTCTCGCGGCCCTTGCCGCCACCGGGCCCCAGCCTGACATGGCGCGGGGCTCCGATTCCGCGGCTACCGCCGTTGTTGAGCCCCAGCCTGACACAGCGTGGGGCTCAATCTCCGCGGCGGTCGCCACCATGTCCCGATTACCGGCCGGCAAATCAACGGACATGAAGGGGTCCTGTCCCGACAGGCTAGCTTGACGCGCTAGCCGAAAGCGGAGGCTTTTGAGGGTGAAGCGGGCACAATGCCAGCGCCGGGGTTATCGATAGCTTCCTGGGCGTGTTTCAGCCCAAGGCAGGACGAGCAGACCTGGTGTGAGTCCATGCCCGAGATCTTAAACCCGCAGCCTCCGAGCCGAGCCTCTGAGCCTCCAACTCCCCTGGTGTGAGGGAGAGAAGGGTCCATCCTCGTTTGCCGGGGTGTCGGCGCGGAGGGACACGCTAGTATTTTACCGTTTTAAAGAAAAAATCAAAACCTTATCGTTATTCCGAAAGGAAAAATGGTGGGCAGATTTTTTAATATTAACTGGTGTGTTAATATCTTTTATCTCCGTCTCCTCTGGTGTGAGGGAGAGAAGAATCTGTCCTCGTTTGCCGTGGTGTCGGCACGGAGGGATAAACTAGTAACAGGTATGTTACTGTTTGAAGAAAAAATCAAGACCCTACCGTTATTCCGAAAGAAAAAACGGCGGGCATATTTCAATATTAACTGGTGTGTTAATATTTAATTCAATCTTCCGCAAAGCAAAAAGTAACCGGCAAGCGCCCGTCGACCGAATGTTAGCTTGGGTTCAGTCTGTGGACAGTTAAGCTAGCCCGGCTACTGATATTTTGAGATGTGCTCCGAAGCGAGAAGAGGTGTTTGAATGACGCTGCGTCGTAACGCAAGCTACTTATAGGGTGGGTGGATTCCCTGACGTAGACGTCAAGATCACCAGCCAATCAGGATTGGCGTAATGAGATTGATGCTTCTGTTTGCATACGCGTTGAGGCGCATCCCATAGTGAGACATCGAACGGAGTGTTATGAATGAGAACTGAGACCAGCGTCAAAGTTCCATTAAGCGAGCAGTTGGGCATCATAGTTGGCAACAATCAAGTACATATAAACTGTGCTAGAATGTGAAATTACGTATCCGCAACAAGCCAGCAGATTGTTCTGGTGGACCTGACGCACATCCCCCGCTGTCTCACGGAGAGATACCGCAGGTCCTTCCTTCCTGCAGCGGTCAGACTATACAACCAGCACAGCCCTTAGGACTAGAACCGCCAACGGGTAAATTTTACCCGCAGCTGCTTTTTTATTGTATGTAACTTTTGTTCAATAACATATTAAAGTCTCCCAGTCCGTGACTTTTCCTGAAAGTGTGTTATGTAGCACCCTCTGTTGTTAACAATTGTCAATATGAAGTCAGATTGAAAAAATCGCCAAAAGAATCGCCATTTATACCTATATCCCCCAGCGGGTAATATTTACCTCATAGAAAATGCAGCGTAAACATGACGTGTTGCTAAAGCAACGCCTTTTGTCTACTGCGGTTCCTTATAGAGAGAGAGATAGACAGATAGATAGTTATAGATAGTGTAACATCTTGGAGAATACAAGATCTTGGATGACTGAGCTCACGTTGAGGACGTAATGCATGTGTGCAGGTTACGTGCCAGTTGAAGAAAGATGGACACTCGGAATGAGAGAAGTAGTCCGCGTCATCTATTTATGTAGACAATTATATGTTCATAGAACAGAACATTACAGATAGATCGATATAGAGAGATTTGTACCTAAACAAAACACAAGTCTAACACCAAGCGTTTAAATCAGTACTCTTAGCGATATTTTAAACTTCATGCTATCTGCACAACCTATATCATATGAAAAGCTGAGAGTCCACAGATTCTATTGGTATAAGTTTCATCCCTGTGCGATTCAAAACTCACTGTTCTGTATGATAAATAAAAGAACATTGTACCTTCAAAAATCTATAACGGGTACATTTTACCCATTGGCGGTTTTAGGTATACAGCGACCTCTGGCGGTCCTAGTGTTAGTAGACCCCGCACAAAACAACACACACTATAACACCTCTTGTTGATAAATACACACACACACTTTACTAATGAAACTATTTTGAAAACAATGAAGAGTTAACCGAGCAGGTCAGAGGTCGGCAGCCATGTTAATGTGCAGCAGTGCTATTTGCTTGTATCAGACTCTCAACATTAACATTTTGATTGCATTGGATAAATGACATCCAACAGCTGGGCGTGCATACCCCACTTGGAGTGTGCTATGTTTTTATACAGTTGTTGGTGTTAGGGTACTGTGTTCACATAATGAGAATTGTAACAGTTTGCGCTCTAACTTACAACGGCCCCTGATAGATCTCGCGAGAATGTGTAGAAATATATATAGATACATTTTCATAACAAAACAATGGGGTTGCTGAGCCGTTGCTAGGCCAATTGTTGGAGTTGCTATAGGAACTCCAAGCTACCCCCTGGCGCTGCCCCTGACTGTGGATAATTGGAAGACTGTTACTGACCCTCAGAGGGCCACTGAAGTCTTCAGGAGGAATTTGCTTTGCCAGAGGGAGGAGATGGCTCCTCTTCGGTTTAGCATTGACATCCATGAAGATGTTGACTAGCAGGAGATGGCCATAATAAGCTTCTATAAAAGCAGACAAACTAAGTGGTCAAGGCCCTTAAGATGGACTTTAGAAGGTACATACTACAATTATTTGGTTGATTTCATTCTGGTTTAGTTGTCTCCTGTCTATCATTTAAGTGCAATTAATGCTATTTTGCAGGGGATGTCACCACTGGAGATGGTGTGACCCGACACCTTTTCACCCTGATAATCAAAAATCTCCAGCACAGGTTCCACATCAACTTTGGTAAATGTTCAAATTAATTAATTAATTTTGTTTCCAAGAGTCGTTAGTAGTAACGTTAGTACAAACGCCACAGGGCAAGACACACTAGATAAAAAGCCTAAGTACAAGTAAGTGGTGGACATCTGATATAGAAAAAAGTTACAATATTAGTGAAACAAAACATTTAACTTTTTTTTGTTTTCCATCTCATATATTTATTTTACAGGTAACTCCAACACTAACTTGCTGTTTGAGGGACAGCAGGACCAACTAATTCCTTCAACCTCACAGATATTAGTCCAGAGCGACCTTTTTTATTATGGCAGGCAGGATGATGGGGCATTCTTTCATTCATGGTGGTCCGTGTCTATCTGGTCTCTGCCCAGTCGCTATTCACGTGTTGCGTGGGGGCAACATATTGCTGACCTGGACATCCGACAGACAGTTGGGCTGGTATGTCTTACAATTTAATAATTTTCCCATGTAAATTGAGTTTACTATACAGTGTTTGGAGTAACACGCTTCAAAGTAAGGTGTTACAGTAATCAAATTAAATTGTATCTGTAACACAGTAGTTTAATTGGTTACTGTTGGTTCAGTAGTATTTACATTAGAGTTACTAAGCACAAAATTATCTTGTTACTTGCGTTACTTTTAAGGTCTTCGACTATCACTATCTGCATAACGGGAGGGCAGAAAATCAAAATGTCTAAGTAATTTCTTTCAGCAATGAGTTACAAAGTAAAGTAAGGGATTACTGCTTTTTTAAGTAACTAGTAATGTGTAACGCATTACTTTGTTTGAGTTACTACCCCAACACTAACTAAATATCAATTAATCTGTTGATTATAATTATTTGATTACCAAAGCTTGATGGAGAAAGTCAGCTCAGTGAGTCTGACAGGCAGGATGTCAATGCATTGGCACTCACATCGGACCTCCCAGGGGTCACTGTGGACAACAGGAAATGGCTTTTCTACAGAATGCTGCAGATGGCGGTAAATAAATACACACACACACACACACACACACACACACACACACACACATTTATCAGCCTATTCATAATTGCATTTTTCAGAGAGTCTGTCCAACAGTTTGGATACCCACTCAGGTACAAATATCTGTCTAAAGTGGAGGTGAGGTAACAGTAGCACCACCTGGTGGCAGAACCCTACATTTAAAGTGACAGATGGTGAACCAAATGCCGTAATCACACAGAACAGGTTACTGATTGAGGTTATGGGGAACTGTATGTCGTATTATCGAATATTCACCTAACCTGTTATCTTGATTAGTCAACAATATTAATCTATCCTTCCTCTAACAAAATCAAATGGGTGGTTTCTGTAATACCTGCTTTTTAGAATGCTTTAACATGAAATGCTAACTTGTACATTTCACGAAGATTACTTTTCTTTAGAGTGAGAGTAGACCATGGTGTGGAGAATTTTGACTCATGTTGACTGTGCGTGGACCTAACAGTGGCAGCTTAATTTCAGGCAAAAGTGTGCACAATTAACGGTAGGGAATGTCTTTTGATTTTTGTATACATTGAAATATTTTTATATTTTTTTCCACATGCTGTGCTGAAAATGTTGAAATCTAAACCCCATTATTAAAAATGCTTTTAACACTAGCATTGAACGGTTGTGGAGAGATGTCTGGATGGCAGTCACCAGCATCTTCTACATTGTCCTGCACTCACTGGAGGATGAAGGGCATTTGGATCCCAGCAACAGTACCCATTTATTCTATTGCCACGTCTTCAACACAGCCTGAAAGTGTTCCGTGATGGCTGGGACAACCATCCTTTAAGGACTGAGTAGAACATGAATCCAAATCAGATGTGGGCAATGGGAGAACTGCATAATCCCATTCATGATCCTGATGATGTTGAGATAATAACTTCATCATTTGTATGGGATATGTGCATGGAGGAATACATGTATAGTGTTGTGATACTTCTTTATTATTCTTTTGTATACAATTATAACGGTACATAACAGCGGAAGAAAAGTATACGTATTTTTAAAAAACGGTTTTGTTTTCTGTGACACAGAGATCACAGATCCCCTACATTGACTGGGAGGCCAGTGGTCATCTGCGTGAGGAACACTCAGGAATAGTTGTTCCTGTCACCGGGAGTCCTCTGAGTGATCAACAGATGGAACGCCTTAATGCTAATATTGACCCAATGTTACCATCAGATTCATTTGGAAAGGACATCTACTTGAACACATTACGGTTGGTTCTCTTTACGACTGGAAATTAAGAGCAATGGATCCATGGACTACCATTAGCAGACAAAGTATTGCCTTTGTAAAGGTATGTAAGTACTATGAGCAAAATGGACTTACTTTTGAAGTACTCATTATGCTTTTAAATGTTCTCTGTATGTGTTTTGATTATTTAGCTGCATTAATGTGTATGTGTAATTTCGCTAATGTAGATGTTTAATATTGACAAAACTTTTGTAGTGCTTTTTATACTGTGGCTAGTTTAATATACACCAATGCATTATATTCTCATAAGTGATTATCTACGTTTGTCAGAGAAGCAGCCCTGTTTCCAGCATTGTGACTATGTATTTGCAAAGGATGATACAAGCAAAACAATCTAATCATAAAATTAAATAAAGTTATTGCATTAATGAAGTGGAATAAAAAGTAAGAATAATTCCCTCTTAATCCATAAAATGGAAATACTAATAAGTAAAGTAAGTTTACGTGACTACAGTCCAGTCCATAATAAAATATGACAATCATGAATGTCTTTCTTTTTATGAATCAGTATCCCACAACACTTGCAAATGATATATGTGAGAAACAAATATTATAGGATGTATAAGCAGGCAGGCAGGCAGGCAGGCAGGCAGGCAGGCAGGCAGGCAGGCAGGCAGGCAGGCAGGCAGGCAGGCAGGCAGGCAGGCAGGCAGGCAGGCAGGCAGGCAGGCAGGCAGGCAGGCAGGCAGGTAGTCGGATGGATGTATAGATAGAAAGACAGATAGATAGATAGATACTTCATTCATCCCAAATTATGAAATGTGTGGAAACAAGTATAAACACAATAACATTAAATACAAATGAAAGCAATAGACAGGAATATATGCATATACAGTAGAAAGGACACAATGAATATTATAACATTTAATGTAGCCTTACTATGAAGGCTGACCTAAATACGGTACTTTTCTACAGATTACTTTATTACTGCACTGGTAAGGTACAATTAGGCCGATTAATAAGATGTGAAGTGCTTTGCAACTTTGATCCGCTTGACTGAATACACAAAAAACAATGAAGAAAGAGTTTTCTCTGGGCTGCTTCGCTGCCTGCTCCCCCCGGGACCCGAAAGTGGCGTATAGCCTGTAGCCTACTTCAACATCTATGCATGTGCTCGATATATGCTGTATTGAAGCAATAAACTAACACAAACTAACTGTATCACTATAACATGATGGTGAATGCATCTAACGTTCCGCTGTTCATTATAATAATAAAAAAAACAGAGCATTAAACAAACCATCATGCTCTTACTTTGAAATCATGCAGAAATGTCGTCATCAGCAGGCCATCACGTGGTTTCCGAAAATAACCGAGTGACACAAGTAGATTTTAGCCGAGACCGGCGGAAAATATGTCTCAAAATTCCGTGTGTGTAAAAAGACGATCCACAAGCAGAAATGTGAGATCCACGAGCAGAGATTTGAGATCCTCAAGCAATTACGCAAATGCCTGATCGAAAGTTGTAAATGTTAAAGAGATATTCACAGATCTTTTTTTATTTGTGAAAATGTTTAGCGTATTTGCAGATCCGTTTTACATTTGCAAATTCATTTGTGAGTTTGCAAATGTTTTAAATGCATTTGTGAATGGTGTTTTACATTTACAAATCACATATTTACACACAAATTATTTTTTTGTTCACACAAATAATTATGAGACATATCTATGCCCATAAGATATGGTCATTTGTTCTGGGAATGTCATTTTCGAGCCTAAGACCTGAAAAACAGGCTCAGGGCTAAACAGGTTAATAGGTTGTTAAATGTTAAGAAGCCCTGAGACACAGTTTCGTGAAAAAAAAGCCTGTAGTATGAAGGTAGATATGGTGCAAAATGCGAGAGCTTGTAAAACCTGATGTGAGCACTCGCATAAAAAAGCTTGTGAGCATACAATTGTATAAAATATCCACGTATTGAAATCTTTTAGCCTGTAGAAAAAAAATGAACTTTTCCATTACAACTTCTCAAATCCGCTCTGTGGCAGTATAAATCGACGAATCTGTGGCCTTGACTTTTGCTAAACTTCTTGCGATGAATATGTCGCTAAAGTAATTTTCACCTGTAGAGGTGGGGGGAGGAAGGGGGGTTGGAGCGAAGAGGCGGAGATATCAGAACGACGAGACACAAGCTCGGGTCAGTCACACAGCCATATTCAGGTCGAACCGGACAGGCACGTGCACACATAGACATCAAAGTGGGCTTGAGCCCCTGCCTTTTTTCTTCCTCCAGAGAAAGTGCCCTTTTTAATCTACTGCTGTGTGCGCACAGTTTCCCTTTCCAAAAATATATTGATTGAATACAAAATAAAAATATCAGGTCGGGAGATTAGACTGTGAAGTTCCGATGCTCTCTCTACCCTCCCTCCCTCCACATCTCGCGCACAGCGGTGCGGACATCAGCAGTCACTTCAGACAGACAGGTAGCAGCACCTCCCACCTTACTATCCCATGTTATGCCGGCTTTTCTTGGCTTGTTTGAAGGTGAGTGGTAATGAACAAATGACTAAGCTGCTAGTGCCTCAAGTTTAAAACCTAATTACCCAAAAGACAAAAACAATTAAAACTGCGGTCACAGACTTGCACGCAGTTGTGGGTGGACCTTCTGCGGACCTATGCATCTGTCGGGGAGGGTCGCCGGTCGTCCCGGGATCAAGTCGACGCACGCGAGTCCTCCGAAATGAGCCGTTTGTCATTTCTCAAATGTTCACCCCCTCGACTCCTCGGTCCTCTGGCTGCGACCCAGAAATGGATGTCGGCGTGCCGTCTCGAAGGAAAACACATTTCTCTAAAGGCTTGTCAAAGATCGAGTCTGTCTGGAGGAAGTGTAACTGAGGATACACTGATTCAGAGGAGAGGAGTCTCTCTGGTGGAGTTATAACCGAGGGTATACTCATTTAGAGGAGCGAGGAGAGAGGAGTATCTCTGGAGGAGCTTTAACCGAGGGTACACCGATGTATCCTCCGGAGTCAATTTCAGGCCACAGAGACCGGGTGTAAAATATATTAAACTTTATTCACAACAGGCTATAGTTGCAAGATAGTAGGATGTAGAAAGGTATAAGTCTAAGTGTAATTAAAATACATTAAAGATAACCATTAACAGTTAATAGACACATATCAACAGTAGAAAATATAATATTTTCACTGAAAAGAGTAAAGACTAATGGAAAGAGGTGCAGTACACAATTAATAGCATCAAAATTAATCAGTTTACCAAAAACTAATATTGTCATCTCAATCCAAGCTGAACTCTGAAGTAGGCAGCCCTGGACTATATGTATGTGTGGTCTATAACGGAAAAATACAAAATTACAAGTATAATGAGAATCAGTTACTTAAATATATTATACAGCAAATAAGCATAACTTTCTCTTCAATGGAATATATTCTCCAAGGTTAATTAGCTGTTCAACAGGCAGGTTGTAATCAAACCATTACAAATATAAACATGTAATATACTGCACAGATAGCTCCTTTAACTTACAATATAACAGGTTAATATGTCATCTCAACATTAGATTGCCAACATTGTCAAACAAAGCTGGAGTTATCCGCACGCAGCTAATGTCATTTCGTGAATATTGGAAAAACTGTATGCCAGTAGTTTGGAGTAATTTGCGACATGTAAATCGTCAAAAATGGTCAATCACCGTTAGCTTACGACCTCCCCGATTGAGCTAGCAACTATTTTATTCGCAACTTAGCATTGCATTGGACATGGGCTGAACCTGTCCTGGAGTGGAGTTTTTCCGATCATTTCCCTAGGAGGAGTGAGCAAAAATGTGCTTAAAATGCAATTTTTTCAAAATGGCCGACATTATGGGGGGCGGCGCTAATGAAAGCAATTTTGAAATAATATTCCATGAGGAATGTCTATGCCAAGATTCGGGTAGTTCGGAGAAACAATATGTGTACCACACAATAGGGGGCACTACTGAGCCTTTTTTGCAAAAACGTATGGTTTGTTTGTACAGTCTGGAAAAAGTCAGTACAGAACAGTCATGTTCCAAGTTTTGTGTCCGTAGCTCATTTTAACACAAAGTTATGTGTCCGTAAGTCATTTTAACCCTTCGATTTTGAGAAAAAACTGTGTAGGTCACGCCCACATTAGTCATTGGTCGCAACACTTTAAATCTCAGTGCATACTCACCCTCCCAGTGTGTGTATTATAAAATATCTATATTTCGTCCATCCGTTCTTGAGGTATACATTTGTGGTGTTTTTGGCGCCACCTATAGTCCAAAAAGAACATGCTTTGGTGTGCCTATTCCCCAAGACAGACTGAACTTCTCCACCGAAATATGTGATAAATGGATACATTGTTGATGAGATATGAGCATTTCTGTCTAAGCCACACCTTTTTGCTAATGTTGGAAATGTTGAACCCATCGACTCCAGAATGTAAAATGTTGGTGTGATGTCGCTGCATGAATGGCGTCGTAAAGGTCTGGAAAACAGGTTGAATGCGCAGACCAAGAATTATAAGAATAATAGTTCTGTGAATAACAACAGGTCTTCGCACACTCGTGCTCAGGCCCTAAATATAGTTAACTAAGGTAGGCTACTAGCTAGTGGATAAGTTAGCTCAAGGTTTAGCTAAGGCAATTTATCATAGGCATACATGCTAATGTACTGTACTTAAGGGGAGACTGACACTAAAGGTGAATACAGTAAAATGTGTATCTAATAACGTCATCACAATCGCAACATTGATATGCAAATTAGGCGTTAACTAGGCATAATTAAAATGCGCTAATTTGCATGCAGTTACCAAGGCATTGCAGGTGAAAAGGATAAAACAAAAAACATATCACCTCACAACTTCCCCAGATAGTTACTTACGTCAATATAGTATTTTCCCCTGAAATGTTATTTTTAAATATGCAGATTAGCTTTAAATCTATAGATGAATTCAGACATGCAGTAAAACTAACACCATTTATATGTGTTTTTTGGAAGCTTTTTTTCCATTAGAGTGAAAGAAAAAATGGAAGCAAAATAGACCAAAATAACCCAATTTGAAAAAACGATATTTTTGCCTGTAATGTCCTTAAACAGTAACTTCATAATTTTGACTGTTGGCTGCTTATTTAATAACTATTAATTTGACTAGTTTGTTGTCTGCTCTTGTGTAGTGAATACTAAAGAAAACCATTGTCTCTGTGTTAGCTGATCATTTTGTAGAATTCTGTTGAGTATTAAGCAATTGCGGGAGTGTAAGGGTATTCAAATAAATTGGTCAGTAAGTTAGAGATGTGCAACTATATTTAACTTTTAGTTTTAACATTTTTTAAAATAAATTATTATGGGAAGTGCCCTTTTTCTCACTTGAGCTCCCGCCTGGTCTGTGCACATCCCTGGAACCGGATGACTTCGGGGCCCCGCATGTTGCCCCTTTCACACCAACGCGGTTCCAGGGCCGGTTCGGTGCTTGAGCCTGATAAGCACCGTTTTTTCCACGATCATCGACCCGACGCAGTCCCCCATTGTTGTTGTTGTGAGCGAAGCACGGAGCTAGAACGGGAGCTGCGTTGGTGTGAAAGGGGCAACAGTCACAGACTATGGCTGTGACTTGTGTGTGAATGACCGAGCTTGCGCCTCATCGTTCTGATAGCTCCAACCCCCCTCCGTCCCCCCACATCTACAGGTGAAAATTACAGACTGTCCTCCTACAAAAAACGACCATATAGGCCGATTGTTCATGCCCTTATTACGACCCAGAGACACGTTTTAAAGTGTATGTTGTTTCTTACAAACCACTAGAGGTGCTCTAGTGGTCGTATAAGAAACAACATGCTCCCGGCCCGTTCATTGCAAATGCTCCGGAGGGACGTTTATTCACAAATAACCCTCTCTGGAAAATCCTAAATTGTGGAATAGTTTGGCCATTAAAATGCTTTTTGATTCGATTTCTGGCGAGAAGTGTATATTGTAGGCTACTCTTTGAATCCACGTCCAGTTGATGTGTAGGATCTATAGTTTGATAGATATTACGAAGATGATTTGAGGTCTCGTCAGGATAACGCGTATGCAGCTTCCATGTAAAGTTAGCGTGGGTGAAAACAGTTTTTCCGGTCTCGAAGTTTTCATAATAAAACCGGATATATTCCCCTCACTGTCAAATGATTACACAGTGATATCTGCATTACTCATCCACTAAAAAACATCAGTTTATCCTTGTTAATTACACAATATTGATTGGTTTAAATTGTTTACAATGCTTTTGTGTTTTTAACCTTCGATTCAGAGAAGCAAATAGTTCCCCCTCCCAGAACTACACATGCTGGCTATTGTGTGTTTCGCAACATGTTCTATGGCACATCTCTTGATAAGACGTTTTCGTATTTCCCACAATTAGAAGTTGCCAGTATTAAACTGTGTACACCCTGGAGGTTTAGGGGATACGAAACACAGTGCTGTTATCAAATTTAAAACATATAATTAATAAATGGGTGAATTAATATACCCACATGACACCTAAGGTCAGAAGAGCTTTATTTAACAGCTGGTCTTATGTCTGTGACCCCTGTTGTTCATTGATAACCCTGAAACATGCACTTGTCAAGGTTCAGAGGCAAATTTTGCAAATATGGCAGTGGCCATCGATCATCTTAAGATAAGATATACTTTATTGATCCCAAATTGGGAAATGTTTTTGTTACAGCAGCATGTACTAGGCTACTTTGTTCTACTCCACTACAATTCAGAGGTTAACCTGGTATTTTTACCCCACTACATTTATTTTAGTTACTTTGTAGATTCTGATTAATGATGTGAAATATAAACAACCCTTAAATCAGACTTTAGTTAAACCTGACTCAAATTCAGGGAAGGTGATTGTCAAGTGCCAAAATAAACTATGCAATATATTGGACGTTAAGTACTTTGTCAGACTTCATATTTATCTGTGGATGACCCCAACGTTTTTTTCTTATTCAAAAGAAGACCTTGACTGAAAGTATTCTTTAATGTTTAAATAAAGCCTTATTAGTTTGTCTTTTTTGCACATCGTCCTTAATGTTAATATCTTTGGACGTCCTGCACTAAACTGTTTTATTGTAGAGATCACTACAGTATCTTCTTGATATGTTATATTTATATCATGCCTTCTACTTTCCCCCAATTGTGTATGTAGGCTACTCTTAATATTTAAATGTTTTCATCAAATAAAACGTATTCAACAACAAAATTCAATAACGTGCTTTAACCACTAGGCGGTGCGGGTTAAAAAAAACAATGGTGTAGTTAATAAAAGATAATAATATCAAACATAACATGACTATTAACTTTATTGTGAAATTAAAACAGAACGGTAAAGGAAAATACAGTTTCAGTCTCTCGATTTGAACCTTTTGCATTGTACCATGAACCTGTATAGACATGTAACATTCAACTGCATGATGAGCTGGAAAGGTCGGAAATAATATCTTTATAAACTACAAAAAATCCCTTTCTATCAGCTGTGCACCGTTATGGTGTAAATACAGTCTATCTACCAATTGGATCAAATATAAAAGTTAGCCGAATTAGTGTTGATACTGCAAGGAGACGTATTGTGTGAAAATAAATGGAAGATGTTGTTTAATTGCTAATATATTTATGATCCACGTCACGTTTTCAGTTTTGGCGGCATTTCTTACAGTTTGTCAAAGGTCTTCTGATCAGGGCTCTATAAATAAATATCTACGGCAGATATGTAATATTGAATGCAGCCGAACCTTGTATTACAATGCAGTTATCTGATGACTTCCAAAGAGAAAAGCAAGAACACTCGAAATAAAGTATTATTTTATTTTTTTTTAATGTTTTTCCGATTTCGTATCATATACACACCATATCCCGAAATGCATTGCGGCTAAAACAATAGATTTGTTAGCTTATCGAAACCTCTGAAAAAAGAAAGGTGTCTCTCAGAATCGAAAGAGAAAAACCGATGGGAAAAACCCAAAAGCATTGTACACAATTTAAACCAATAAATGTTGTATAATTAACAGGGATAAACTGATGTTTTTTAGTTGATGAGTACTGCAGATATCACTGTTAAATCATTTGATCATTGGTTTTATTATGAAAACCTTGAGACTGGAAATACTGTTTTCAAACTGTAACTTTACATGGAGGATGATTTGAGGTATGCCGATACCTCAAATCATCTTCGTAATATCTATCAAACTATAGATCCTACATATCCACTGGACGTGGATTCCAAAAGTACAATATACACTTCTCGCTAGAAATCTAATCAAAAAGCGTTTTAGTGGCCAAACTATCCTACAATTTAGGATATTACAGAGAGGGTTATTTGTGAATAAACGACCATCTGTAAAGTTTGCATTCAACGAGAGCGCTAGAGGGCGAAAACTTTAAAACGTAATTATAGGACGTATTAAGAGCTTGAACAAACGACATATTTGGTCGTAATAAGGGCCTGAACAATCGGCCCATTTAGTCGTATGAGTTGGAGGACTTGTTGGAAAATTACTTTAGCGACACATTCATTGAGAAGTGTAGCAAAAGTCAAGGCCGCAGATTCGTCAATTTATACTGCCACAGAGCAGAGTCGTGAAGTATTTACTGATTTGAGAGGTTGTAATAACCAAGTTGCAGTTATAATGTAAAATATATTTTAAAAATATATATTTTTCTGCAAGTGAACATTTCATGACGAAGTAAAAAAAAAATTCTACAAGCTACAACACTTTTTTAAGTGTAAATGTATGCACACAAGCTCAGATTTTCTTTCTGCAAGTGCTCACATCAGGTTTTACAAGCTCTTGCATTTTGCACCATATCTACCTTCATACGTAGCCCCCGCCGGCCGGGACTATGGGGCTTAACAGGTTAAAAGTGTACATAAACATAGTAATTGAGTAAATGTACCTGATTACATTCTACCCTTGGTAAAGAGGACACTGACAGTACTAGGGATTGAAAGTACTTCATGAGATGTAAGAATGATAGCCCATAACAAGGTTGTATAGCTTACTATACTCTCTACATTAAGTTGAATGTTTTCTATATTCTCTGTTTGTAATGAGAATTCTCAATATGTATTTGCTTTGAAAGTACAAGCATGCCTGTTCTTGAAAGGGCCAGCTGTCTAACCTAATCGCACAGATGGGACCGAAAAGTTTGCAAGGCAACATGTTTGGAGGGATTACTTTGTAGAGGAAACTTTTTTTAGTGTGAGTGATTGGTGAGAAGCAGAGTGTAACAGATGATAAGAGGGTAAAACAGAGTTTCTCCATATTTAGAAGACAGATGAATGTCAGAAAAAAGGTTTCTTCTGAAGGGAAAAAAGGTAATCTTACCTGCATTTACTCACAGTAAACGTAATGCCCTCTCTACTTATATTTTCAGCACATCATAAATTAAGACTAGATCAAGCGACTCTTCAGTGCAAAAATCCATCAGTGATGTCTGGGATAATCATGTGTGTTGGAGAGAATGGTGAGCAAACAATAAATCCGCAAATTCTAAACCAGCCGATGAATGTCCAGGCCAATGGACAATCAAATATCACACTGTATAAAATACTTTGCTCGAGCAGAAACAAGAACCATGAACACAGAAGAACAAAAGCAACAGGGGCATAACAACAAGACTAAACATCTAGTGATGATGATAATAGAAGAATGAAGCGATGAAAGCCAGTGTTAGCAAAAGAAACAAAGATAAAGGGTGAAAAGGAATGAGAGAAATACATGGAATTACTACTACAATTACTAAAGCCAAATAATTGTGGACCCCTGCTGAATAACATTCTCACCAGGAGGGCTTTCTAGTCCCCCGGCTGCAGTGTCTCCTCCTCCCCCGGGAGGGGCAGTAGCACTGGTAGTACTGTTTGCAGTACCAGTGTACTTCTTCCGGGCGCTGTACTCAGTGCTGCTCTCGTCGTCCAGGACTGTGGTGGCTCCTGACTGGATTCCTGAGTCAGAAGCGTAGTAGGTCTGCTGCCATTCTGCCACCTTCACCACACTGTCCGCCTCCGTCACTGCAGGGAACAACACGTGACTCTCATCAGTACTAATAAAACTACTACTCTATTGCTACTTATACTACTGCTACTACTGCTGCTATAGCTAACCTACTAATGGGAAGGAATAGCTCAATCTGTAGGGACTTGGCTCTGGAACCAAAGGGTCGGCAAACGACCAAAATATAGAGTGTGGACTGGTAGCTGAAGAGGTGCCAGTCCTTGCCGAGGTGTCCTTAAGCAAGGCAGCAAACCCTCACAGCTCTATGACGCCAACCATTGGCAGCCTCTCCACTCTGACACCTCTCCACTCATGCATGAAGTAAAGGTCCTGTTTGTTCATGTATGCATGTGTAGTGTATGTGTATGTATAAAACCAGACAGAAAATGTTTGTTGAGAAGATTAAGACAATTACATTTAACCTTAATATTACTGCTACTGCTTCAGCTGACCTACTACTTCTATTACTTTGAGTGGTACTAAAGTGACAGCCTTACTACTACTACTACTACCAAAGCTACTGCTGCTGCTACTGCCGCTGCTGCTACCACTACTTATACTGCTCAGTGCTACTGCTATTACTAGCTGCTTGCTACTATCTACAGCTTCTGCTACATGTAGCTAGTGGCTACTAGCTAAAGCAACTACTTCAAGCTCATGTAGTTGGCTACAATGGGTTGGTTAATAAGTATAACACTACCAATTACTCTGCATTTTAGCCGGTTGATTAGGATTTGTGGTTGGCATTGAATCACAGTAATGTGCACAATAGAGATATGAAGTGGGAATAAAATATGAACTGTTCTTAAATACAGTCTTGGTCCTGTTATCATCTGAAAGTAATCAAACCGATTCATATTAAAGAGTCAGAAGTAATCTGTTTTTGCTTTTGATAGGAAATATTATTATAATATTATTCTGGTTACACTTTTAAAAATAATGGAGCCATAGCCACAAGGCTGAATACATCCTGGGCACACATCCTGAGCACTTAACTGCATTGTTTCTATTTACAGAAACATATCATCAGAGCAGTTAAATACCAGATATTTTAAATATTACAAAAACTGTCAATGTCAATGCAATGAAATGTGTCTAAAATAACCTAATTAAATGTACTGATAATGTCATGATGGTTTCTACTCTCTAAACTCTTATTATTTGAGGAAGGTGCTGTAGTAACAGCTCCAACCAGACCAAAGATGGGAAGGTAACAATTACAATCAATAACCCTAACCCAGTACGTCGACCAGCATTGCCCCCGCGGTCGACCGCGAGTCATTCATAAAAAAAAAAAATCCAGCTCCGTTAAAATAGACAAAACAGGTCTTGATCCCTCCTCCCTTGGCCTCCCTGCCACTTAATTCAGGAGTTTACTTGATTGACAGAAAAAGCGACCTATCGCTTTCCAGTCTGTTAATCCAGAATGCAAAGCAATACAAAATCAGTCAAGTGCCGGGAAAACTCAAATTAAGAGGCAAACAAGAGACAAACAACAAAATGAGTGCGGGACCGAGCAAAAAGCAAAAAATATACCACTTCCACCCAGAATGGGAGGAAAATATATTTTTGTGATGTCACATTCAATGGTTATTTGCCATATTTGTAAAGCAAGCTTCGCTCTGCCAAAGAAAGGTAACGTGGAGAGCATAGCCGTGGGAACAGGTTTCAAATGGGGGGTGCTGTGGGGATGACACCAGGGCTGGTTCTGACCAATGTGCTGCCCTATAGGCAAGATTTTAGCTGGCAATGAAAAACCTCTACAAAAGACCAATACACTACAAAAAGAGAAACATATTGACAATGGTGGAGAGCTTATATAACAAGGCTTCAAATGTATTTAGTATTATAACATGTTTTAATTGGAGGGGTGGACTTCACATCCTCTAGGGGGGTCCGGGGGTGCTTCCCCGGGAAGATTTGTTTAACATTTTAAAGTCAAATGCTTCAATCTGTTGCACTTTGAGCACCCAATTACTAGACTGATCTAGAGGGTACAACAGATCGGTTTGCATTTTATTAATCAAATAAGTATGTGAACATTTCCAATAACCTACCATAGCCAATAACAAATAAATGTAACTTATTTTATTTGTATTGTTCGTTCATATCTTATTTTACCAGTTAACATTTATTTATTTATGCATATTTTTACATCTCTCCAGTTTTAAACGATATTTTTGGTTCACTGTCCTATAGTATACATTGGAATGATTTCAAACCTGTTTTGATTTATCCTAATAATTATAAAGGTGTGCCTTGGAAATATTTGTTTACATAAATTGTGATCAAAACGTTTGAGACTTACTGAGATAGACTCACTGAGATAACGTATCCCCGCGGTATCCCCTCTCTCTATCTCTCTCACTTTGGCTGTGAGTTGCGGGCGCCTGCTAAGCCAACATCCCTCACTTTCATCACTACAGCGCCCATTGTACAGGGCAAATGGAAAATGTAACCGGGTTGAAAAAAGGGTGTTATCTTTACTTAATTATGAATGTTGTTACATCAAGGCTAAAAATTCGTTTTTTTTTTGTATTATATCTTGTGGAAGTGCAGATCCCCTGTCCTCCACCAGGGGGTGCTGCAACACCCTCAGCACCCCTACTTCCCACGGCCCTGGTGGAGAGGCATTATCGGAGTGTTCACAAGGCATATGACAGCGACTTCCATCCGAGTAGCGAGTTGAGAAAGAGAAAGGTCATGTATTATTGCTACACAAACATTATCTCGCAGTCTTAGTGTCGCCAACTCGTTTCTAACATGCAAAAAGACAAACAAATGCGTCTATGGTCGGTGTATTTTTTATCTTTCCAATCGAGACGAGATCTCTCTCCCCCGTCTATGTGCGAGGGGGGCGGGGCAGTTTACACACACTCGGCTGCTACATGCAGCAACACGGCGGGGATGGCAGAGAGAAGCGCTCCAAGGTGTGGTTAAATGTTACCCGTCTTGAGGTGGACAATGATCGTTGCCAAGAGTGTTTAGCATGTAAGGGCGGTAACACGAGCAATTTGTCTAAACATTTAGCAAAAGTGCACCACATTCAGACGGAGGATTGCACCGGGTTCGACTGTCTTTCTAGTAGCTCTGTAGCCCCCCCATCCACGAGTAACGTTTCCACGTCAGCAACACACAGAGTTAACTCCATTATACAAACATGGGTTAATGATTAGAGGTAACAGAGTTACTCTTTATTTTGTTAAAGTTTCAGCTATTCTGTTTACAGTTCTGTCATCACATTATTTAATACGATTTGTTAAAACATTGTTGTTTCTTTTGATGTGAAATATTATTTATTTAATTTAAATAAAAAGCAATGTTAATTTTGTTCACAATTTGTTTAGTTAATTTAATAATATGTATTTTTTAATCAAGTTTTCATCTTTATTGTCTTCATTGTTAGTTTCCACATGCCTAAAACAACCTCAAGCTAAATCTAAAAGTTGATGGCTAAATAAGAGCGTTTGAGAAAGGCATAATAGTCAGAATAGTCGATTAATCGTTTCATTAATTGATAGATTCATCGATTATCAAATTAGTCGTTTGTTGCATGCTAGTTGTCCCATGTATAAATAAAACGTGTTATTCAGCAACCCTTGCAATTTGGGATTTTATTTTTGGTTGGTACACCTCGGTGAGCTGGTAATTTCAAAAGTAGCTCACCAGCCAAAAAAGTGTGAGCACCCCTGCCCTAACCCATTCATAATTAGCTCACCAAACACAGTTTGCCTTATGAGAGTAACATTAGATGATATACATTGGTGACTATGTGTATGTGCGTCAGATGTATACAGCACGCATCTATAAAATAGAAAATATCTGGCTACAGTGGTGACAGAACACTTACTTTGCATGGACATCATCTCCACCCAATGGTAGCTTCACTGACCTCTGACCTGCAGAGAAAGAGAGGAAATATTATGTCTGCAAACAAGATTGCCCACAGACTCAAACTAATCCTTCTCTGGAGGATTAAGGCTTTAATCACAATATTCTGCAAATCATGTTAAATAATTAGTTCTTCTCACATTCCTCCAAGAATTAAACCCATATACAGTGGGGCAAAAAAGTATTTAGTCAGCCACCAATTGTGCAAGTTCTCCCACTTAAAAAGATGAGAGAGGCCTGTAATTTTCATCCTAGGTATACCTCAACTATGAGAGAAAAAATGAGAAAAACAAATCCAGAACATCACATTGTCTGATTTTTAAAGAACACATCGCCCGGGCAACGAAGGAGTGGCTTCGTAAGAAGCATTTCAAGGACCTGGAGTGGCCTAGCCAGTCTCCAGATCTCAACCCCATAGAAAATCTTTGGAGGGAGTTGAAAGTCCGTGTTGCCCAGCGACAGCCCCAAAACATCACTGCTCTAGAGGAGATCTGCATGGAGGAATGGGCCAAAACCTTGTGAAGACTTACAGAAAACGTTTGACCTCTGTCATTGCCAACAAAGGGGATATAACAAAGTATTGAGACAAACTTTTATTATTGACCAAATACTTATTTTCCACCATAATTTGCAAATAAAGTCTTTAAAAATCAGACAGTGATTTTCTGGATTTTTTTTTCTCATTTTGTCTCTCATAGTTGAGGTATACGTAGGATGAACATTACAGGCCTCTCTCATCTTTTTAAGTGGGAGAACTTGCACAATTGGTGACTGACTAAATACTTTTTTGCCCCACTGTACTTTGCAGTGCATCATGGGGGTAAACATTCTTTTGCACAGATGAGCTTCCACTCACCATTTCACTTATCATTTCATTTACTTCAAAGTGTACACTTGTGTCTTTAAATACATGTTTTGCACAAAAACTTAGACAGCTTTTATAAACTAAACTTTACTGTGTATATCCCCTCTCTGTATCTACTCCTGTTGTGATAAGACCATATTTATTGCATTCCACCAAACACTGCCTGATGAGCTGCTGCAAGTTACACAGATGTCAATGTTGTGAGTCATATCAAACCATTGAGAGCTGCTTTATCCAACTCCCAGGAGCCAACGCTGGTGAAAGGTCATAGCATCTCATCATCCCTGCCAAGAGCACTTCACAGACCCCAGAGCAACATGGGAATTCACCCTAACGCTCAGAGAAACATGAAGTGTGTGTGTTGTCACAGTGCACACAAAATATTGCTTCACTCAAGATTGGTTTGCAGGAGTAATAAGTCTCCTAAAAATTCTGAAATAAAAGCTGACAAGAACATGTTTCACAGACAATCTTTGCCGTGCTGAAGCTACAAATGATACTCAATGCTTCCAGCACAGATTTTTCACATTAAAAGCCTAAACGTTTCAGAAATATGTTTGCACAATCAAGGATCTTTGCAGTTGATATAGACATTTAACCATTATATAGTCATAGGAGCCAGCTTGCCTGTTGTTGAGATTAAGCTGTGCAGATGGAATTCTTGCTCTGCACATATTTATTTTATAAGGCTGACGATGATAAGCCTCTTGATTCATGTTGCGTTCTGGGATCACGGTTTAACTAAAGCTCATATTAACGTTATTGTTTAACCCTCCTGTCGAGTTGGGGTAAAAACTGACCAACGAACAACTTTCATGAATAATATATATTGTGTTTTTGAAGAATTGTCGACTTTTTAGAGACATCAAAGCAGTTTAAATAATTTAAAAATACTTTTCTGATACAAGTCATTCTCAAAAATATCCGTCTGTCAAACATTTAAAAATGTAACATTCTCTGACTGAACATCGTGTCCAAATGTAATGTTATCGTTCATCACATGTAATTGTAGTGTTACAATAGACTATTACTGGTGGAGCTTGTGGAGTGCCTTACAACACACAGTTCAATAGGTGGTCTGGCTACAGCTAATTCAAGTCTTTCAATCTAAATGAACTTTAAACATTTTCTAAGTGTTGTATTTTGTAATAACCAAAATCATAATCATTTCAGGTCAAAAGAGGTGGAAGAGCAATGTTTAAATCGCCTATAACACAAATATAGTCTTACTTAGAACAGGAGATAGTGGTGCACTTTGGCCAAAATAAGTTTTATAAAAAGTCCCTCAGGGCTTCCATAACAAGGTGTGTACATGTGGAAGTCATTTTCAGCACTCCCCAATGTGGATGAAAAAAATCTGTGTGTGTGTGGTGAGTTCCTATGTTTAAATGTGTTTAAATAGTTCCCCAGTGTAGTGGGTGTTCCTTATCTAATCACAGCGACCCACATGAAATAAATTGACTTTCAATTACAACCAGTCTCTGCATTTTGGAGTCAGCAGCAGCGAACAGTAGAAATACGGTAGATAAAGATTTTTCTCTGTGTGCATCCTTGCTGATTACATAAACATTGACCTCTTTTGTCTGGTGGTTGTGTTTTAATCAATAGAAGGAAGCTAAATAGTGAGCTAATCATTAGTAATGAGGAGGATTGCAGCTATTTTGATGAATAAAGACACATTACTTAACTACAGGTGAAAATGTTAGACGCAATTGCCTTGAAACATATTGTATTCAACCTTGTTTGGAAGCTGGCTGAATCTCTTGTTTTCTGATTTTGTGATCCCTCATTTCCTGTGCACAGCTGGTCTGACTGCAGACAGACATGTGATACTGCCAAGACACATGTACACCTGAACAAGTGTGCTCTGTATCTTTAAATCTTACTAAGCCACTGTGAAGAAGACGCCTTCATCACAGTTGGCATAGGGGCATGGTAAAAGGCACACTGAGGGAAACACTTATAACTTTGCTGGACATTGGTAAAATAAAACCCAAGTGATTATTTGTTCAATATAGCTTTATTTTAAGTCGTACATAACAATGCTGTGCCAAAGTAACCTGCTTACCCTCTCGTTCAAGGTTCTGAAGTCCAAACAGAGCAACATAAAACTGCAGCCTTAAGTAGAGGCTCATCAGTGGAAACACCTGTGCTCAATTGGAGCATAACATGTAGTGCATGGGCATGGGCGACAATTTTCTTCCAAGTGTTAAAAGTGTTATTGTTTAAGGCTTCTGTGGTCAGAAATGTAAAATATGTTGACCTATTTGATTTATTGTGTTTAGCGGCCACGAGGCTAAGGCTATGCTAGGAGAAATGGCGTTGTTAGCCTCCATCCGTGACGCCATAAACAAAACCATGACCATGTCTGAATTTAAAAACAATATCTCCATACAACTGTCAGAATTCCAGAGCAGTTCTCAACAGGATATTAAAAAAACAACTAGGTGAAATGAGGACAGACATTAACCAGAAGATGGAGGAAGCTACGAGGAAAATTGAAGTTATTTCGCAGCGACTCGAAGAAGCCGAGCGGCGAATCAGAGAGGTGGAAACGTATGATTTGGAAGCAAACAAGGTTAACTCAGCTGTAGGTTACCCAGCTCCAACTCAAATCCAAACCGAACTTGAAGGACACTCGCGTCGCAATAACATTCGGATCTATGGTATCAAGGAAGGAGTGGAAGGGACCTCAATGGTTCACTTTGTTGAGAATCTTGAAACTGAACTGAGCGAGATTACCGGCCTGAACAACCTGGGTACCGTGCGCGCACATAGAGCTCTCGGTCCCAAACCTGCTGAGACTGCCACCCCGAGATCCACGGTTGTGAGGTTTCTGAAATATGCCAATAAAGAGGAGATTATCCTTGTGGCGTGGAGAAATAGCATCACCGTAGACCGGAACAGGGTGTTTTTCGACCACGACTACGCGACAGGTGTGATGGAAAAAAGGAAAGAATATCTGCCAATTAAAAAGGTGCTGAAACAGGAGGGAGTCAGATTCCACACACCGATGACAAAGATGCGTGTTTTTTGGACTCGGGGACAGTCACATATGAGAGTGCGGACTAGGCCGCCGAGGATTTACGAGCAAAGGGATTACGGATTCCACCGACGCTTGAAGGCAGACCGAGAGGAGCGATGCGGCTGAGCTCCGGCTGGGAAAGGGCGAAAAACACACGGCACGGAGACAGAGAGCAGTACCAGCAACGGCCCGGGACAAGCTCCGTGGATTTCAACGACCGCTTGAAACAGCGGGTTACGTAACCCTAGTTCTATAAGCACAGGCGGTGCCCTCTACTGGACTCTATGGGTACTACTCTCATCAATGATACGCGAGCGTATAAACGTAGCCGGCCAATCAGGGCGAGCCTACCTGAATGCGCGTGCATATAAGGCAGCTACACCTCCCGACTGTCATCCTACACCCTCTTCAGCTAGCGACATAGGAAAGACAGGGCCCCTAGGTAGAGTGCTCCGCTTGTGCTTATAGAACTAGGGTTACAATACGTAACCCCCCGTTCTATCTCAAACAGGCTCAGCCCTCTACTGTACTCTATGGTACAGTGGGTGGAGCCCCGATGGATAAACGCCCTGTCGCCCTACAACATCAACCCACCACACTGCCCCCTTAAAATGCATGAAAAAGGCCCGCCTTTTTGCGAACACTTTTAGATTAATGACGGCCATATTTATCGACTGAACATGGTCATTTTCTACAGTAATGTGTGTGACCCTCCAAGTTTGGAGTTGAAAAACTAAATTTGAAATTTAAGTTAATATTTCACTGTTTTTAACATTATGCTAATTTAAAACGGGGAGTTTAGAGGTTCAAGGGGACTTTATTTAGAGCAGGTCCACCCGGATAAGTGTGCAAAATGTCAGGTTCATGCGACTATGTACATTTTTCAAAAACGTTTTACATATAGGTGGCGCAAGCGAGCATTTTGGCAATTTTTAACCCATCGACTCCAGAATGTCAAATTTTTCACCGGTCCTGCCGTCCGTGTAACATTTCGTAAAGCCCTCAAATACAGGATTCACCAGCAGTGGAATAATAATAAGAATCGTACGAATAACAATAGGTCTTCGCACACTTCGCGCTCAGGCTCTAATTAGTGGTGAATAAATTCATTTTTAAAAAGTAGCCTATTCCAGACGGTCAAACAGTAATAAATATTATTGCACACTTATTCCACTTATAGTTATACTCTTATAAAAAGAGTATAACTCCATCTCTATTACACAGGGTATATGCAGGAATCCTGAGGTCAAATTTAATACCTTTTAAGACCTTTTTTAAGACCCTTTCCATACATTTTAAGACCTCATCGCAACTTTGAGTTCTAACCGGTTACATTGGAGACACACTTCACCTCACATTTACGATATTGATTGTAAGATAGCACAACTAAACAGAGTGCAGACAGACTATTGAAGCCTCCTTTCCACATGAACTTCAACCTCTCTGTGAAGGTCAGGTTTAATGCAGTATGCTGCTTTGTTGCTTCTGTACTCTGTGCTCTTTCATTCCAGTAAAACTCCTCAGAAACCATTAGAAATTAGTATTTGACCAATAAACAAAACAATTGACAAATATTTGAACCATGAAATATATTAAACTTTGGTGAGCTTCAGCGGGGTAATGCCATATAGGAGCTCCCTCACAAATACCCAGGGGTTAAATTGGGCTGGGGCTGGCGCATAGGACGATGCTCTGACGTCATCACCCTCACACATTTGTCGTATGTTTACAAAAAAGGATATATATGATAAGACTTTTCTCATTCTTAATATAGACTATATTTAGGGTCAATATGTGTTGACTTTACTTTAAAATAGCAGATCTCTGTGACCGGATATAGTTTGGTTTGGACCCCGGCCCCACGAGGAGTCATACGGTAAAACGCATACGCAAGCGCAAAAAAGTATTCCGTTCACACGCATTCGATTCATTAACGCAGGGCACGCAGCACCGTAACCAGTGGCACACTAGGAATAAGTGGAATAAGTGTGCAATAATATTTAATTTGTATTTTCGGATCCTGAACGAGACCGCCGCCAGAGCGCGTCTACCTGCAGAAGGAAGCCATGCACGCAACGCAGCCCCGCTCTTTAACTCCAGGTGACTTTCTGCCGCTTTCCTCCGTGGTGCAGTGATGATCGTTTCACCACGGAAGAAAGCACTAATTGCAGTAGGCCTACCCATAAGGAGCTGTACAAATGCCGCAGTTTTTGCGTGGCTGTGTCTTTAGTTGAAAGCCCAGTGGCGATCTGCACATCGAAATAATATGCTACAAAGGGGCGGACTGGCCATCTGTGTGTTGAACTTTCCTGTCGGCTCCCAGACCGTAGTCGAGGAGGGCAGAAGCAACAAGCTTCAGGTTCAATAACTCACTTTGGCTTAAATTACTGGAGAGAGACGAGCTCTTCTTGGGAGGCCGTTGCATTTATTTAGCTTTTCTTCTGTTTCACAAAATACATCACAGACCTCTGTTTTTCTGCTGCCTCGTTTCACTTCCAGAAACATACACACGTTCCCTCACTGTTGCTCTGCCATCCACACACACACATGCACAAGCCACACCCCTCTCTCTCTCTATCTCTTAAAGGGACAGCGATCTAATCTCACTCTGCATGACCCTAATATCATAACATGTGTGTTCTGGAGAATCACAGAACGGACGATTCTCCTTATTATTATGCCGTTTAAAACAATTATTTAAATGTGGTAAATGTGTGCGTTTCGTTGTCAGGTCCACACACTGCTTCCCCGCAGCGAGGCTCCCCCCGCCCTCCGGCTGATAGTTCACGAGCTTCAAGCTCCTCAACCCCCCCCCCCCCGTTGATAATTCTCGATCGTCGGCACGCTGATAACAATTTATTTTTAAAATGGCACTTCATATCAAAAAGGTTGCCGACCCCTGCATTAACGTGTCCGTTCACAATAGACCGCTGGAAATGCTGGAAACGCTGTAGTACATATGCCAGGCCTGTAAGTGGCGCTGCTCCCGCCACCAAATACACCAAAAGCAGCGAAGAAGACCCCGGAGCATGGTTACCATGGTTGCCCTTCTGTTTATTCTCCGCGGTGGACGGCGTGTTCTCCTGCTGTATATCTCTCAGGTAGTCCACCATCAGATGAAAAACACCCACCTCTCCGCCTCTTCCAAGGAACGAGGCGACTGTGCGGCAGAGTGTCCGTTAAAGTTTAAATCTTCCGTACAAGATTTGAAAAGTGCCGGTCAGAGGTCTTCTTTGTTATTTATTGAGCTTTAAAACAAATTGATAACGACTCTGTTCTCTGTATAATAATATAATAATATTTAATTAGCAGTGCCTGCCTCTCTTTTCCTCCCCCTCTTCTGATAGCCCAGCAGCAGCAGGAGACGTGGGGAGAGGGAGGCGGGGCTATTTCATCGTTATCAGAAAATGATCAGATAGGGCTTACACACGGAGCCTTTGGACCCCCCAGAGCGTTGCGTATGCCGGTCTACCCACCTTGGGACCTGGGACCCGTTATCTTTACCTTAGTCGTTTAGTGCCCCCCTCTCCCCCACAGAGCGGAGCAAGGCAACGAAACTTAAAATAAGAAGCAGCATTTTACGGCGCGCTATGCATGGGGCCGCCTTGAGGGGGTTTCCCGACATGTCGTTTCAGTAAATTAAAGGGTGTTTCATGTTGTCGTTGCTGTGGGACTTCTTAATACCTTGGGAAATGCAGTTTAATACTTTTTAATAGCCTTAATTTTCGCTAAATTGATTTATCAACTTTTAATACTTTTTAAGACCCCGCGGACACCCTGTTACACCTTTATGACGATACAATCCATGTGTGAAATGCAATAATGATGAGGTAACACTGTTCCACTGATTATGATCATCAAAGAATTCTGCTCACATGTTCTGTACCGATTATCAGAAACATGTTCAGCCAAACCTTGTTGTGTTTATCAATTGTATTACCAAATTGGTATCAAATAAATAGTAAGCATTGGTAATACCAATGCTTACTATTTATTTGATTTTCATCACACTTGTGAAAAAGACTAATTGTGGCTGTAGAACGTGAAAATGTAACTTAATGACTGCATTTAACCTGTTAAGCCCTGAGCCTGTTTTTCAGGTCTCAGGCTCGAAAATGACATTCCCAGAACAAATTACTATAACTTCACTTCTAAAAGGGGCGCCGTGCATATGTCCTCCACACTCACGCCGTTGAACAAGACTGTTGTTACAGCCATACCACATGTAGAGTATGCACGGACCCCATTGGGGAAGGCTCTCCCCGCCTGCCCATAGGCATGTGAAATACACTCGCAGAGCCATCCTGTCAGGTGTTTCTTAGACAGAGCTTTACTCGCCACACCCCAAAAGCTGTTCAGTGCGCCTAAAATGCCAGCGCACAAACTGGGCAGCGGAGGTGCAATTTAGCCTCCCTGTCCCCAGTATGGAGTGGAAGACTAAAGCCGTCTAACTGTATAACCCTCGACCTGAACAAACTCCTTAGGCTCTTGGGAACAAAGGAGGGGTTCGGTCTGAGTGTCGCCCTGCTACCGAATCAAAAGGCAACTCGGGTGCACCGACAGAGCTTTCAGCTTGCACACTCTCTTGGCCGAAGTTAATCTGTTAAGCCCTGAGTCTGTTTTTCAGGTCTCAGGCTTGAAAATGACATTCCCAGAACAAATGACCATATCTTCCCTTCTAAAAGGGTTAAATTAATAATATTTTTTCTCAAAGTAATAATAAACCTGTGAGTTCGATGTAGAAAAGTCAGAATCAATATAGATGTTTTTTATTCTAAAGAAAATTCAGATTGAACATAGTAAAAAACTGTAAATGATAGTGTCCGTCCAAGCATTTTTTTTTTACTTATAGTGAAAACTGCCCATGGAAGGTAGACTAAAAGCTTTAGGAATCCCATTGCGGGGTGGAGACATGCACCACTGGGCGCTGTCTCCTGACCCCCTTCAAAAAATGGGCCATAAGCGGTTGACTAAAGGCTGACCTGCCACCAAACCCTCATGGCAGAACGAGATGGCTGCTGCATATACTTTAATAGTGGAATGAGCCAGCCCCCTCTCCACCAGTATCTGTAAATAGGACAGAATAGAGCCCAACGTACAGGATAGAGGCTCTAGACTCCTTTCTTCACGCCACTTTGGCCTGTAACAGGCTGTGGTGGATCCTGCTCTTGCTGCCTGGATAGTCTGAATAACCTTGTCAGACAGTCCACCCCATCTGAGCCTGTCCCTCTCAAGTGCCAAGCCTGGAGAGATTGTCCCAGAATGGGTAACGACCCTATTGCACCTGCTTCCTGAGACAAAGCCCCCTAGACCTGAGGAACCGTCCAGGGCTGGCCCACCATCGTCTGTGTCACCTCCACATACCACGGCGCCGAGCGGGGACCTGGGGCTACCAGGATGACAGACAATCGTTCTTGTCTCACCCTCTCCAGGACGGGGAGAATGAGACGCAGCGGTGGAAAAGTATAGAGCAGCTTTCTTGGCCATGGCTCGTGCGCAAACGCGTCCATCCCCAAGGATGGATTGTCCTGCCAAGCCAGGAAAAACCATAGGGTACAGTGGCTGTTGCGCCGGTTGACGAACAGGTCCACCTCCGCTTTCCCGAACTGGGCCCAGATCTGCTTCACTACCTCCGTGGGAAGCATCCATTCATCTGGCAGGGGCCCGCCTCTCGACATGAGGTCGGCCCCCCTGTTCTCCCGCCCCGGGATGTGGAGGGCCTTCAGAGACAACATTCTCTGAGGCCCACAACCACAGGTTCTTCGCTGCGCTCAACAAGGTGGCGGAGCGGACTCCGCCCTGCCTGTTGATGTATATCACTGTTGTGCGGTTATCGCTCCTCACCAGCACATGTTTGCCCTGTAGTAAGGGTTTGAAGTGCTGCAGAACCAACATCACTGCTTGCAGCTCTAGAAGGTTGATGTGCCGAATTTCTGTCAGAGGCCAGCCACCACCTATAACTCTCTCTAGGCAGGTCCCCCCCAACCTATCATGGATTAATCTGTGAAAACCTTGATGTATGAGGTCACCCGCCCCAGTGGAGTTCCCCTCCACAGATGCTTTGGGGACCCCCAGTATCGAAGGTTGCCCTCCACTGAGGGGGGGATGGTCACCAGACGTCGTTTGGGCCTCTTGGGATCTAAACGAAGGCCGATAAACCACCTCTGCAGGCGACGCATATGCAGTAACCCCAGCTGTACCACGAGGTGAGCAGCCGCCATGAGACCCAGAGTCTACATCAGGCATGGGCAAACTAAGGCCTGCGGGCCATATACGGCCCGTTGGGCTTTTGAATCCGGCCCGCCGAATATTGGCACAAAATTGTCCAAATTATAGTAAAGACCGCATTAATTTAGCCTTTTTCCTGCAATACCCGGCATTTCAGTTGATCCCACTAGATGGCGCACTCTAGACACAATTTACCTTTGCTGGAGTCTGGTCTATTCTCTCAGCTGGCCCCACTCGGCAACCCGGCAAGGTCGGCGAATACAAGTTGTAACAAGCAGTAGCGCTGAGCAAAGTGACTAGAACGCGACCACACACTTATAAAAAACACTTATATAAAGTCAGGCAACATAACCTTAGGCTTAGTGTGATTCTGTTTATTTTACCTTATAACCATCCGTTCACTGTTATTGACCATTAGAGGCAGACATTTTCCTTTTGTTTTGTATTATTGCAACTATCGGATGGAATACATACATGGGCTACATGTGGCCATCACAAGTAAAATCATAACGAAAACTAAGCCGGTAAAATATGCGTGTAGAAAACGGCTTATGCCACAATATGATAGCAACAAGTAGTCAATTTGATTAGCTTCGGTTGCTATGCTAACATCACCTGTAAAATGTCAGAGAAACTTTCATAACAGCGTTGTGATGCCAAACAGCTTTCAGACTAAAACACATTCACTGAGGGGGATGGGGGATATTTATCAGCTGCTTGTGAGTTGTGACAGTCAGACAATGAAAGCTTTACAGCGGCCGCTGCCACGAGTTAACAGGAGAATAAACTCCGGTAGACGAGCAGCACTGCAGCAGGCAGTAATGCAGCTGAACCACATTAATAAACAATACACCACGGCACTCTGGAGAAAGGTACAAGGTTGGAGGAGTAGTTCTTCAATTTAATCTGGCATCGTATAATTAAAAACTACCCGACGCAGTCCTCTATTGATGTTGTTGTGAGCGGTGTTGCGGAGAAAATCAGCGACGTAAAACGCTGTGTGGGTCATAAGAAGGCGCGTAAACGGTTACATCATGACGCAAACGATGACGCAATAATTCACCTTTGAGCCTAATTCACCTTTGAACCTGCATCTGTAACAATGAGTGGACCAAAGAAAATAAAACCCAACTTGGTTAGGTGTAGGATCAATTGGGCTTTGTGGAACATTGCCCATTCCCCGGACCTGGCCATGCAGGCAGGTTTCTTCTTCTTTCAAACGTTTTACTTTTCCCTGTCAGGTGTTGTCTTGCTCGCTGAAGAGAAAAGGATGACAGTCAGGAGGTGTATCTGCCTTATATAAGCGCGCATTCAGGTAGGCTCGCCCTGATTGGCCGGATACGTTTATACAACTTCAGTGTGTGAACGTTCGCGTATCATTGATGAGAGTAGTACCCATAGAGTCCAGCAGATGACGGAAACAGTGTGAGATAGAACGGATGCTTAGGACTGTTAATTCACCTCATCGTCACATTCACCCGCTTTGCATCTTCTCCATCGGAAACAGGACAGTGACGGTAGGCTGAACAGTTCTAGGTGGATTCCATTTTTTCATTATATTTTTCTCAACTACCCAAACTGAACTAAGATTGAGCTCCACAGAGAGCATCCCCTAATTATCTGGGCCAAAGTTTTTTATTTATTTAATTTTGGATTAAGGTAGTCAGTCTTGTTGAGTTATAATGACCGCCACCCACAGACATTTCCCGAGGGGGCCCCGCCACCTAGTGTTCGGAACATCCCCCTACTCAAGAGTTCAAGAAAAGATCTGTTTGATGGAAGCCCTTTTTTTTCTTTTTACTGTTATAGCTGTTCAATGCTTACTGTTTATAGTTGTTGTTTGTTGTTTTGGGGGAACACGAGTGAGTGTCTGAGGGAACTCTGGTTTACACATGTATGACAAAGAACTCAAGGTTATCACCCTGAACAGGGCTCAACGCTAACTTTTGAAAGTGGTAACCAGGCATCAGCTTTTGGTTGCCAACACTGAAAATACGGTTGCCATTTTTAGACACCTTATATTTTAAATAATTAAGATACAATACAGTTATACATCAACTTAATAATGAACATGTGACACAAAATAATGTTCAAATGCTTTATAATAAGTAATTAACACAATTATTTAAAACTAAAGTGGTAGTAAACTTGTCCACCCTCAATTGCTGGTATACAAAACACCAGTAGTGCAGCTGTTGTTCTTCACAGATCCCTCACAAATGAATTGAGCAAGTCACTAGTTTCTTGGCCATCCGTTGTCTTCCTTTCAAATGTGGGTTTTCTTGACCTTTGTGCTCCACTGGCCCTTGAGCATTGAAGTCTTGGATTGGCCTGACTAATACATTTCTAATGTTAAATAAATGAAAACCATTCACAGTTAAGAATTAGATATTAATTATTAATGCTGTAAATTACCTTTAATATGTCTAATTATATTTAAAATGTGTTACCTTTTTATAGAAGCGATTATATTTGTATGCCAATATTTTTCTTTGGTAAAGTTTCGTTTTGCACTTTTATTTTGGTAGTAATAAGATCGGGACTCTTATTTTGAAGGAACTTTTCCCGGAAGTGAATGGACAACATTCCTCTTTGCTTTTCGTTCGGGTTCACCTTGCGCTTTATCAGTTGAATCACTTAAGCCGCGTTCACACCGGAGTACTTTTCCCACTTTAGTTCCGATATAGTTCCAAAATGTCGAGTTCACACCAAAAAGATCCGGAACTAAAATGAGTTCATGAGAACCTTTTTACCCCCTTTTCCGTCCCTGCTAGAGAGTAGGGACTCTCATGCGGCTCTCTTGTGAGAAAAGAGCTATATTCCTGATTGGCTGGGCGATTTACTCGGAAGGCTTCAGTAGAAGCTGCTGGGAGTCCCAGCAGCTTCCACTGAAGCCAGTCCCCAACTCCGGGGACTTCCGGCCAGGGACTTTGGGCGGCAGTATACGCCGTGAAGTTGTTTGCGGCCTGCCAGTAAACCCAAAGCAGAAGAAGAAGTGACTAGGAGAACTAGGAGGACAATGTGGAGATTAAATATAAGTGTACTAAATAACACTGGAATCCTGGAAAGATTAAAGAATGAGTTAAAAACATACATGACTGATAATGACGTTGGAAATGTTAGTAGTGATACTGTGGGATAAAGCGAAAGCAGTTTTGCGGGGAGAAATTATATCAGAAATGGCTTTTGCTAGAAAGGTGAAAACCCAGAGACTCATAGACTTGCAAAAACAGCTTTCTGATCTTGAAAAACTGCATGGTAAAAATAAAGATCCAAAGTTACTCTCTCAAATGAGACCAATTAAACAAGAAATTGATAAGATATTTTCTGATGAGGTAGAGAAAAAGCTAAAATTTACAAAACAGAGAGGCAGGCTCGAAGGCCTCTAAGTTATTAGCCTGGAGGTTGCGGAAACAGCAAACTGAAAATCCAGTTTATAAAATTAGGGATCCTCTTTCTAAAAAGATTACATGTGAATTGGAGGGGTAATTTGATCAGGCCCTGTACACCATTTGATGAATATAAGATTGAAGAGTTTCTGAGCCGGTTGGACCTGCCCTCCCTGGGGAACATGCACAATGACCAATTGATAAAAGAAATAACGGTGGAAGAAATTGATAAGGCTATTTCCTCTCTGAAATCATGTAAATCTCCAGGTCCAGATGGATTTCCAAGAGAGTGGTATAAATAACTAAGAGAGCAATTAATACCAATACTTCATAAAAGCTTTAATTACACTCTGAAGGAGGGATGTCACCATTTCAGTAATTCCTAAAGACCCATTAGTGTACTAAATCAGGATTATAAAATATATGCAGCTATTTAAAAAGAATGGAGGAATTGATGCCCCTATTGATTGATGAGGACCAGTGTGGATTTATTCAATGTAGGCAGACCCAGGATCATATAAGGAGGACTCTACATACCATTGACTATATACAAAAAGAAAAACTCAGTGCCATCCTCCTCAGTATGGATGCAGAAAAGGCCTTTGATTCAGTGGGGTGGAGTTTTCTCTATAAAGTTATGGAAACATTTGGATTTCATGAGAAGTTTTTATGAGCATTAAAACATTATATAGCTATAATCAAGGTAAACGGAAGTCTGTCTAGAACCATTCACCTGCAGCGTGGCTGTCGCCAGGGCAGCCCAGCATTCAGGACTCCCAAGGTTAATGGATATGTTGCAAACATATGGAGCTTTGTCAGGTTATTCTCTTAACATTGATACAACTCAAGCTCTAGTGTTCAACTTTATCCCAACGTTGGATCTAAACAATAAGTACAAGTATAATTGGGAATCCAAATCCATTAAATACTTAGGTGTAAAATTAACAAAAGACATGTCTCGGATGTACTCTGATAGCTATGAACATATACTGTAGATTCACAGATCTAGATAGATGGGCCTCTTTGCCCCTGAATCTTGGAAACAGAATTATGTCATTAAAAACAAATATTTGACCAACCTTAAAGATTATTATCTAACGGCACAGATAAGGCCACTGAGGCTCTGGTGTAATAAAGAATAATTTGCAAAATAGAAACACAAGGAGCTGTTGATGCTAGACAGGCCCTTAAAGAGTTTGCTAGGATACCCAGTAGCTGCTAAACAATATGAAATCCCGAGTCGGTGGGTTCGGTTTTCTATGGAGATCTGGTGAAACAACATTCAAAGATAAATATGATCTTAATGTGGCCGACTCAAGAGCCAGAGTTCAAACCAGCTGTTAATGACACAAGGTTCATTCAATTGATGAGGCAAGGAATTACAGCACTTTTAGAATTTATAGATTTTAAAATGATTTCAGAAAGATATGGCCTTTCCCAGCAGGATTTCTATAGAGACCTCCAAATTTGACACTATTTTGATAAGAACATCAAAGGATTTTTTTTTTTTTATAACTCCAAAGCAAAAGTCCAGACAGATTGGATCACAACCCACATGCTGGAGAGGATGTGGCCACTGTGCGGTGGATCATACACAAATATTCTGGGGCTACCAAGTTCTTAAACCCTTCTGGGAAGGTGTCCATAGTATCATCAGAAAAGTTCTATGTTATGATATAAACTTCACGTGTCTTTCCTTTTACTTAGGGAACATGGACTCTGAACTAACAGAAATTGACCAATATCTTTTAAAAATCTTTAAGGCAGCAAGTAAAAAGGCCATAACATGGTGATGGCTCTGTCAGGAACCTCGTTCAATGGGTAGCCATAATTAAAAACATTTGCAGTATGGAACACATGACTTTCAGCCTAAGACTAGAAAGACACAAAGGTGAAGCCCTCTCGAAAAAATGGGACACATACCTAACACAAAGAGGTGATAACCTGTCTTGCCTTTGATGTTTTTTTGTTTAAGTAAATAATAATTGTTACAATTGTACTTGTGACCCCTTAGTTATAGCCGTGTTTCTTATTTATTTTATTCTTTCAGTTTTATTTTGGTTTGTTGTTGTGTGTATTTTTGTTATCTGTTTTTGTTAGCTTAACTAGAGGGTTGTGATATGCATCTTACTTTGAGGTGTTGTATGCAAAATCTACCATTGTCCCTTTTATCTGATATACTTGCTGTATAGGCCTACTGTCTGTTTTTTTTCCTGTAAAAGCTGAACATGAAAATTAAGTTACAAAAACAAAATGCTCTTCATTAGACATACTACCATCATATTTTGTGATACAGACTGCTTTTCGTTAATTACCACACGCAATGAATCATTCCAGAAGATACTGATCCTTTGTTTATTGTTAAGTCTTGATTGGGTAGTTTGAATATCAAAGTCAGAGTAAAACATACCCAATCGAAATGTTATTGTTTAACGTTGTTATTCTTATGGATCTACATAAAATAAACCATTCAAATGATTAGAAAAAAAAGATGTTCTTCCTTCTAGTCATTGATACACAGCAAACACACTTTTTTAATCTTATCTTTTAAATAAATAAATTAATGTTAGCAATATGTTGGGTAAAGTGATTGACTTATGTGTACCGTGTAATTAACGGGATACCATGCAGTGAGCAGGTCATTATAAGGAACTTGTAAGCTCTGTTCTTCAGCCAATCAGCTAACAGCTAATATTAGCTCTCTCCCTGCAGAGTTAAACAAGGATCTGTTGTTCACAATTTATCATTAAAATATTTGTTTTAAGTGAGATTACTAGAAAGTAAAATAGTCACTATTGTTTGAATCTTAACATCGGCAGATACATTGAGGCATCCCTGTGGATAATTTACAATGCTTGACAAATCACTAACACAAAAAAGCTATTTCTAATCACATGGCAGTCATTTGGCTCCATCTGAAACACTGGCTAAATATTTATTTCAACCTGTCATTTCAGTTCAAAATATTTGATTTTTGAGCCCTAAACACTTGAGGAGTAACTTTTCATCTCCCTCTACTCTCTGCCTGGTCAGATTTCCATCACATCTGTTCCTGTATCGGCACCTCTTGGCTGGCCACAACTTCTGACATGGTGCTATCAAAGAGGGTGCTAAAATGATGTTTGACTGCCAGCCATTGTAAAGTAAGCGCAGAGAAGAAGTCGAGGAAGAAAAAGTGGCAAAGAAAGAGAAGCATGACTCAGCAAACAAAAGCACAGGAAATCCTCATCCGGTTGAGATATTGGTATTAACATAAACCTGCCTGTCCTATTTTGAACCCGGAATGTTGAGTTCACCAAACTTTTATGTTAGAAATGTATAGTAAGGGTCCCCAGCACATAGAAACTGCTGGATGCTAACTTGCATAGGACAATTAGCATAAGCTGCGCCAGGGGCACCGCCTGGACCTGGAAACATTTGGGGCTTAGCCCACAGTGGCGGCGCTACAGTCAGATTTTCTATTGCAATTATCCCCACACGCACATATACAATTGCGCCATCTGGTGTCACAAACGTGTGTCTGCATTAGCTTTGTTACGGCAATGGATTGTGGGAGATTCTCATAGCACGTGAGGATCTTTTGAGGGTAAGGTGCCTGTATTATGTCGGTGGGCAAAATGTATGTTTTTATTTTATAAGGACAATAACGTACTGTTGTGTTTGTTTAATTTAATGTTAATTGTATAATGCTCACAGTCACAGCAACATCTTTTTTGTGTGAATGGCTATTTGTTTTATATGATTTATCAACGTGATCATCAATAGCTAATCTGAGCAACAGAACCCAGCTCACGTGTCCTTTTATGCTGTCCATTGAAATGCAGGTATGTGAGTTTTGTACACCAGTTTATCTATGTTTAATGTTTCACATTGCTCCACATGATGCCTCGACTACAAAGTATTCCATGTTTCTACGCTTCTTCCTCTGTCACAGTTTCTTGATGGGGTGCGGCTGCGGACTGATACGGTGTGTATGCAAGCCCGCAGCTAGGACGCATCTATGTATCATGGCTGTAGACCTGTTATGTAATGAAGATACCTCATACAAAGGTCTACGGATACCTTATTACTCTCCATGACCTGCGGTCAACTATATATAGACCCTCCAGAAAAATGCAATCCTGCGATCGCAGAAGTTACCGCATAATCAGCAAAATGGCGCAGATTTTTAAAAGGCCGCATATTTATCAAAAGGCTGCATAATCCCCGCATTTTTCCACACAAAGTTTAAAAAAAAAAAGTGAACTCGTCTTGACGTGAACTCGCACATCACAGAAGGTAAACAACAACGTAGAGTCAACGTGTGGAACTCACACGACGAACATTTCTGCGAAAGACCGGGCAAAGCAGTACCCCGATGTCTTTCACGAAAGTGGGGGGGAAATATTCTGCACCCCGTGCAACTGTGTGTTGGAGCATACGTCTTAGAGAAAGTCGACGGTGACGACCCACTTTCATTCATTCAAACATTCAAAAATGCTTTCTGCTGCTGCGGACAAGAAAGCCAAACAACTCACGTTCACCGAGGCATCAACCTCCAAAAAAGAGAGAGAGAGAGAGAGAGAGAGATTAAAATAGCCCCATTGCTTTTACAATAAATAAACATTGAATGTGTTTAATTGAATAGGAAAGGGGTTTAACGTTAGTGGCAGGTTGTGTGTGAGAGAGAATAAATAAGACAACCCAATATTTAAAAAATAATCTATTCTTTTTCGCAACTTTCCGCATATTTCGCAACTTCCCGCAATTTCAACGCATAAAATCACATAAAAACCGTGCATGTTTAATCGCATAATCAAGGATTTTAGCCCGCATAATCAAGGATTTTTGCCCGTGTTTTTCTGGAGGGTCTATATATAGCATAAAGGACTGTTACATGGTGTCAGAAGTCGGTCCAGTTCGTCACTTTGCCGGAGGTAAACAGATGAAAGTTTTGTTAGCCTAAAGCCTAGCTAACAGGTGCGGTCCCCAGAGAGCGGGAATCGTAATTTTAAAAAAAAAAGAAAAAAAAAGAGAGATGGATCGATTTGAATTACCATCTCCACTGGTACTCACTGGCAACTTGGGAGAAAACTGGCGACGATGGGAACAACGCTTCCAAATCTACATGACCGCGAGTGGTGCAGACGGTAAGGACAGGAAGACTAAAGTGGCCATACTGCTGCATGCACTAGGAGAGGAAGCTCTTGAAGTTTACAACACGCTAGAAATCGCACATGGTGAAGATGAAGGTGAAGAAGAAGATGAACAGACTGTTAATGATATTCTAGCAGCATTCAGAGCCTATTGTCTGCCTAAGAAGAACACAGTGTTTGAGAGACATCAGTTTTGGGCACATCCTATGTCAGGTAACACCACGATTGAGAAATATGTGACAGAGCTCAAGCAAAAGAGCAAGGATTGTGAATTTTATACCACACAAAATCACATCATCAGAGACAAGATTGTGTTTAGTATGAATGACCAGAGACTGAAAGAGAGACTTTTAAGAGAACCTAATCTCACATTAGAAAGGGCCATAGACACCTGAAGAGTTGCTGAGACGGCCAAAGTTAAAATGCTAGCTATGAATGCAGCAGCCCAGGAGATGTCTGTACTTGCAGTGCACAAGAATAGTCGACAAGGACAAAAGACACGCACACCGCCTATACAACGTACACAAGACATGGGACAAAGACATGAAACATGCAAACAATGTGGTAAATCACACCAGCCAAGACAGTGTCCAGCATACGGAGTATCCTGCCATAATTGTGGAAAACAGAATCACTATGCAAAAATGTGTAGGTCAGCTAAAGCCCAACATCACAAGACAGTACATGATGTTTCTCCGGAAATAGACACCCTATATATTGGGACAGTGAACAGTGACAGTGAATCAGCTAAAGTCTAAAGCTGACAAGTCGTGGCTAGTTAAGGCTTTGCTCGGATCCCAGTGACTTAAACAAAGCTATACTCAGGCAGCACTACTCCGTTCCAACGACCGATGAAGTTCTGTGCAAACTAGCTGGTGAGAAACTTTTCACAGTGCTGGATGAAAAAGATGGATATTGGCAAATAAAGCTAGATAAAGAGTCATCCCTACTATGCACATTTAACACACCATGGGGGAGATACCGCTTTAAACGTCCTCCATTTGGGATCAAGTCAGCAAGTGAGGCTTTCCAGCAACGTAACTGTGAGACATTTGGGGATATCCAAGGGATCCACATCTTTGCAGATGACATGATAATTGCTGCATCGGCAAAGAAAGAACAAGATGAGATATTACAGAAAGTGATAACCAGAGCAAAGGAGGCTAATGTGAAGTTCAACAAAGACAAGATACAGTACAAGGTGAGCAGTGTCAACTACATGGGCCATACTGTCACTTCAGAGGGTGTTAAAGCAGACAATGCTAAGATCAAGGCTATCATCACAGGCATGCCAACACCAACTGACAAAACAGGACTACAGCGATTGCTGGGCATGGTGAAATACCTAGCTCAGTACATCCCAGGTGAGGCCACCATATCAGCACCACTGAGACAGTTGTTGAGAAAAGACAGTGTGTGGCTGTGGCAGCACGAACATGATGAAGCAGTCAAAAAACTGAAAGATGCTCTCATTACAGCTCCTGTACTCAGTTATTTTGACCCAAAGAAACAGCTCATCATACAGGCAGATGCATCCAAAGATGGTTTGGGAGCATGTCTAATGCACGAGGGCCACCCAATTGCCTATGCATCAAGAGCACTAACACAAACAGAAAAGGAACTGTTAGCAATTGTCTTCTATGTTAAGAGTTTCCATCAGTACGTGTACAGATTGAAAGTGGATGTGCAGTCAGACCACAAACCTCTGGAAAGCATTCTGAGAAAGCCGCTTGGAGCAGCTCCTTCCAGACTCCAACGGATGCTCCTCCAGCTGCAGCGATATGACATGAATGTCATCTACACACCAGGTAAAGACCTACTGATTGCAGACAGACTCTCACAAGCTGTCACACATGATGAACATTCAAAAGTTGATGACATCAGAGATGAGAAAGTTGTCTATGTTCTGGAGCCAACAGATGCTTTGAGCACTGAGATGCTGCAAAAGCTCAAGTGGAACAGCTAATGATGAAATACTACAGCTGCTGCAGGAAACACACAGACAGGGCTGGCAACGACTCAGAAAACAAGTACACACTAAACTGGTTCAATACTGGCCTATCAGACATACTCTGTCAGTAATAGATGAGATAATGTGTGCAGGTGACAGGATAATCCTCCCGAGCTCGATGAGCAGTGACATGCTGCAAACATTACATGTGGCTCATCAAGGAATGCAGTGGACAAAAGCACTTGCCGGAAGGCACTGGTACTGGCCAGGTATGTCAAGAGAGATAGAACAAATGGTCGAGAATTGTGGGACATGTCAGCAGTTCCAGCCCAGAAACCAGAGGGAGCCTCTGATCTCACACGACATTCCTGAGCTCCCTTGGCTCAAAATAGGGGCTGACATCTTTGAAATAAAAGGAGATTCATTCCTATTGATGGTCGAATACCTGTCAAAATATCCTGAGGTGCTTAACATTAATGACAAGACATCACATACTGTCATTAAGAAAATGAAATCAGTCTTCTCCAGGATAGGAATACAAAAAGAGATAGTGTGTGACCATGTCCCATTCGCGAGTCAAGAAATTAGGAACTTTGCAGAATCATGTGGCATAAACCTCACTCATTCCAGCCCAGGCTATGCACAGTCCAATGGTCTGGCTGAAAGGACCGTATAAAATGTTAAACATGTTCTTAAAAAAGCACAACTAACGAACAGAGACCCTCATCTTGCCCTGCTCATCCTGAGAAACACACCTGTAACAGGCATGCAATACTCACCCGCACAAATGCTCATGGGGAGAGTGCTAAGGAGCACCTTACCGAGCTCCACCGTGATGCTTCAGCCTGCTGTGCCTAATGATGTTCACTCGACTCTCGAGAATCTACAGAGGAGGCAGCAGCAGTATTATGACAGAGGAACGAGGCCGCTTCCTGAGCTGCAACCAGGAAGTACTGTTCACACGTAAACTGAACAGGGTTGGCGTCCAGCTTTGGTCACTGAACAGAGAGCTGAGCCACGTTCCTATGATGTTGTCACATCTTCAGGTCAGCACTACAGACGCAACAGGAGAAATCTGAGGAAAACACCACACGACGCCCAAATGGACCCGGAACCTGACTTACCTGAAGACAATCAACTATGCACGCCAGATGCAGACACATCAGAGACTGTTGAATGTGAAATGTCATCACCACAGAGCACAAGAAGAACCAGATGTGGCCGACTTATTCGACCACCTGAGAGATACAAAGATTTCCTAATTAGCTCAGGCTAAAGGTTGTGGTAAGACAGAGTAAGGATTTTAACGTATAAACTCTATTTCCTAAAAAAAAGGAAAAAAAAGTAAGGTGTGTTGTTTATATACAGGATTCATGTTTATATGAGGATGTTGGAGTGATATACACTGATTCTAAGTTGACATGTTAATGTTCATACAAAGTATAATTTCATATATTCGTATGTTAACAAGTGAACAATGTTAATATTGAGACCGTTATAGAATGTTTACTACAGCAAATGTTATATGCAACTTTCATTGTAAGAAAGGGGGATGTAGTATATAGGGCCGCGCACATATACCATCAGGACGTTACTGATGGGGTGCGGCTGCGGAGTATCAAGCTCGCATCTAGGACGCATCTTTGTATCATGGCTGTAGACCTGTTAAGCAATAAAGATAACTCATACAAAGGTCTACGGATACCTTATTACTCTCCATGACCTGCGGTCAACTATATAGCATAAAGGACTATTACCAGGGGTGCACATAACCTTTTTGCCCTGGTTCTCAAAGGAGCACCTGGAGATGTTGCTCGGTGCTCATCCTTAAAATGAAATAAACCATAACTTTTGAGGGGGTCTTGACTTTATTTGCCAGACACACGGCACTGAACACACATGCAGAGGTGAACACAGAACACACATGCAGTGAACATAACCATTAACCTACCATAGCCAATAACAAATTAATGTAATTTATTTCATTTGTGTTGTTCATTCATATCTGATTTTACCTTAACATTTATTTATTTATGCATTTTTTTTATATCTCTCCAGTTTTAAAGGATATTTTTGGTTACTATCCTATAGTATACATTGGAATGATTTCAAACCTGTTTATCCCAATAATTATAAAGGAGTGCCTTGGAAATATGTGTTTACATAAATTGTGACCAAACCGTTTGAACTTAGACTAAAGTTAACTATCTAAACACTCAGAGTCCTTTACCTCACTGAGCTGTAGTTATCAGCCTCTCAGTCTGACTGGAGAGGACTCTCCCTCCACATTATTGTAAACACATCTTCTTCTTATATCCGTTAAAGCAGCTAGCACCAGATTGTAATAACAACAGAGCCGGTACCGGTGCACCCTCCCTCTCTCCCTCGCTCACTCGCACTTTGGCTGTGAGCTGCGGGCGCCAGATAAGCCCAAATCCCCCATTTTCATCACTTACAGCGCCCATCGTACAAGGCAAATGAAACGTGTAACCGGGGTGAAAAGGGTACATTTACGTAATTATGAATATTGTTACATCAAGGCCGAAAATTAGGATGAGCACCAACGGTCAAAAATGTGTTTTCCCTCCCAGAGCTGCCAGCGTAGCGCCTCCCCAGATGGCGCCCTAGGCGAAAAGTTATAACGCCAGTGCTACGGGCCGGCCCTGAGTTCATATGCAACTCGCAAATATCTTTCTCTCTCTCTCTCCTCTCTTCTCTCTCCTCTCTTTTCTCTTCTCCCTTCTCTCTCTCTCAATGTTGGTACGCAAATGCGCCTTTTTTCAAATGACCCGGTGCTCTTTTTTTGCGGAGATGCGCAGGCGCACCTGCGCACCAGTTATGTGCAGCCCTGACTATTACAGTGCACTAGTTTATTTAATGTTTCACATTGCTCCACATGATGCCTCGACTACAAAGTCTTCCATGTTTCTACGCTTCTTCCTCTGTCACAGTTTCAGGAATATCAAGATCATTGCACAGGGCCTTGGTCTTGTCATAGACCTCATGTGCCTTCTCGTTAATTCGGTAACTTTTCAGTGTGTTCTCAACTGCTGTTTTGTAATCTACTGCCTGCACCAAGTCAATTGTTTCTTTCTGCAGGTATTTGTGCAGGCCCTGAGTGGTTGAGAGCAGTGTCTGGAACATGACAAGCATGTAGATGGTACTGAATTTTCAAAGCTTGCTTTCCAGTCCCTTTGCTACAGGGGCTGAAAGGCTCCCTAAAGTCTTGATCAAAGCAGGGAGGTTTTTGACATGCCCAGCGAACAAGTTGTTTGTCCCCTACCTCTAGCTGTTTCTGAAATGTTTGCAATCTCTGATGGTGGACAAGAGATGTGGAGAAGAAAGAGTAGAGACACTCCAGTAGATCAACGCAGGTATGTGAGTTTTAAACACCAGTTTGTATAAGTTTAATGTTTCAAATTGCTTGTGAAAAATATAATACCACTATATGATCACTGATGTTTTGTAGTTGACTGGACACTTATTTTGTAAAAGAGATAGCATTAAGCAATGCAGCTCACGTGTCCTTTTTATATGCTGTCCATTGAAATGCAGGAAAGTAATCACCAGCTCTGAGTGATCTGTTCCCGAGGGGACACTACACCGGAGTTACATAAGCAGAGATAAAGTGCTATTTTGGGGGGAACTCACCTCCTCTGGGATCCACCAGGAAGATTTGTTTTACATATTGAAGTTAAAAGCATCAATCTTGTGCAATTTGAGAGCAACATTATGAGATATGGATACATCTCTCAACACCCCTATGTAAAAAAAAAATCAAAGAATCAGAATCCGATTTATTATTTAAAAACACTTAATTTTCCAATTAAATCATAAACTATGTCAAATTATTAGAAGTTGTTAGTAATCAGATTAACCCTTTAACTGCCGGACCAAGAAAAAAGCGAAGGAATTTTATTTTTTTGCATTTTCTTATCAAATGGGCCACAAATAAGCACAAACACATTTTTTTTTTTGACTGACCACACAGTTTGGTTTTTATGAGCCTCTACCAAATGGTCGAGCTGGCCTTCTATGGTAAAAGTAATCATATACAGTACAGTATTTGTATGCATCAAACTCAAATAAAACACAAACTCAAATACATTTGTTTCTTTTATGGAAAATGACCAATATATACAACCAGATATATTCATAAAAGATAATAAATTATAATTGTAAAAAAAAAAAAATGGAAAAAAGTAATGTAAAGTGTTTTTCATGATAAAAAAAATAATTGCTCATTTTGCTGTATATGCTGAATTGGCCTAACAGGAAACCACTGGCCTAACAGCAAATGTCTATATCCTGTGTTGGCCAAACTTGCTCATCTGTGTGCAATTTTGGGCTGAATGCCATGGATGAAAGGTGCTATATAAATTATTATCACTCTTTAACTCTGAGACTCATAAGGCAGTACTAGATTTACACTCAACACAAATATAAACGCAACACTTTTGTTTTTGCTCCCATTTTTCATGAGATGAACTCAAAGATCTAAAACATGTCTATGTACACAAAATAACAATTTCTCTCAAATATTGTTCACAAATCTGAAAAGATCTGTGATAGTGAGCACTTCTCCTTTGCTGAGTTAATCCATACCACCTCACAGGTGTCGCATATCAAGATGCTGATTAGACAGCATTATTATTGCACAGGTGTGCCTTAGGCTGGCCACAATAAAAGGCCACTCTGAAACGTGCAGTTTTGCTTTATTGGGGGGGTCTGGGCGGGTCCGAAAACCAGTCAGTATCTGGTTTGAGGGTTAGGATTATTGTTAGGGTTAGGGTAATGTTGTGAATCGAGTGGCCTGTGTTCATCGTCCATAACATACGCCTGTCCATATCATAACCCCACCACCATGGGCCACTCGATTCACAACATTACCCTAACCCTAACCCTAAACCTAACCCTAATCCTCACACCAGATACTGACTGGTTTTCGGACCCCCCCAGACCCCCCCAATAAAGCAAAAATGCAAATTTCAGAGTGGCCTGTGCAATAATCATGCTGTCTAATCAGAATCTTGATATGCCAGACCTGTGAGGTGGGAAGGATTATCTCGGCAATGGAGAAGTGCTCACTATCACAGATTTTTTCAGATTTGTGAACAATATTTGAGAGAAATTGTTATTTTGTGTATGTAGAAAATGTTTTAGATCTTTGAGTTCATCTCATGAAAAATGGGAGCAAAAACAAAAGTGTTGCGTTTATATTTTTGTTCAGTGTAGTCATATTACCATGAATCTAGCCATTTATTTACCATATTTTATTGGAAAACATCTCTGAAACTCTGAAAAAGTCATATTGCTAGCTCACCATAAAAGGCCAATTCGACCGATTGGTTGAGCATATTTTCCCAAAAATAATTACACCCTTGTTAAAACTTTTTTTGTGCTTCAAGTTATCTAATTATGTTCAGTCAGTGCCCTGCCTCATTATGTCAAAAGTTACCAAAAAGAGTGGCTTCTTCAGCAGTGATTTTTAGCATTGCCAACTTTCTCAGTTGAAGCTAGCTGAAGGGCATTCTGTTTGAACCAGAGTGACATCTAGAGGTTGTTTTTGTTTTTGTGCATAACCAAAGGGTAGAGCTGGCTGAATCAGATAGAGTTCAACAAAACATTTTTTCCAACAAGATATCAAGACGTGAAATGTGCTCTACCAAATGGTGGTACTGGCAGTTAAAGGGTTAAACAGAAAAAAGGGATGGAAGGAAGGATGGAAGGAGGAAATAATAATCCCTCCTCATTTGCAGCTTCCTTCATCTCTTGCAGCTTCCCTCATCCCTTGCTGCTTCCCTCATCCCTTGCTAATTCCCTCATCACTCACTGCTTCCCTCATCCCTTGCTGCTTCCCTCATCACTTGTGCTTCCCTCATCCCTTGCTGCTTCCCTCATCACTTGCTGCTCCCCTCATCCCTTGCTGCTTCCCTCATCCGTTGCTGCTTCCCTCATATCTTGGTGCTTCCCTCATCTCTTGCGGTGTCCCTCATCTCTTGCTGCTTCCCTCATATCTTGCAGCTTCCCTCATCTTTTGCTGCATCCCTCATCTCTTGTGGTTTCCCTCATCCCTTGCTGCTTCCCTCATCCGTTGATGCTTCCCTCATATCTTGGTGCTTCCCTCATCTCTTGCAGTTTCCCTCATCTCTTGCTGCTTCCCTCATATCTTGCAGCTTCCCTCATCTTTTGCTGCATCCCTCATCTCTTGCAGTTTCCCTCATCCCTTGCTGCTTCCCTCATATCTTGCAGCTTCCCTCATCTTTTGCTGCATCCCTCATCACTTGCTGCTTCACTCATCCCTTGCTGCTTCCCTCATCTCTTGCTGTTTCACTCATCCCTTGCTGCTTCCCTCATCTCTTGCTACTTCCCTCATCACTGAGCTGCTTCCCTCATCACTTGCTGTTTGCGGTTAAAATTATCTCTTTTGCTGGCCAAACAGGCTGGGTGGAAAGCAGTGATGTCTCACTTGCCTTGGCCCTGTGTCTGCAGTCCCTAAATCAGCCATGTTACCCATTGACTCTTGTCTGTTCTGGTGTTCCTGTTCATTGTAGTCCCCATTGTCGTTCTTGTCTGTTGTATCTCCTTCTTGTGTGTCCCTTTCTTCTGTTCCCCTTTCTTCATCCTCTACTCTGTTTGGCTCATATGTGATGACTGTGTAGGTAAACACAAACAAGTATGTAAGTCAATCAGTTTCCAGCTCTGTCAAATAAAGGAATTTCAAGATACAATTAAAACTGCGGTCGCACTTGTGCGCGCAGTGATGAGAGGGCCCTCGCGTCCGTGCGCCTGTCGGGGAGGGCAGCCAGTCGTCCGGGCGTCAAGCAGACGCGCGCGAGTCCTCGGAAATGAGTCGTTTCTCTAATTTTCGCGTCGCAGGTACTCCGGCATCGACCCGGAAACGGATGTCGGCGCGCCGTCTGGAAGGAAAACTAATTTCTCTGAAGGCTCGTCGAGGATCGATTATCGAGGAGGCTGTCTGGAGAAGCCGTGACAGAGGATACACTGATTTAGAGGAGAGAGGAGTGTCTCTGGAGGAGCTATAACCGAGGGTACACTGAAGTATTCTCCGGAGACGATTTCAGCCAACAGTGATGTTTAAAAGAGGCGTGACGCATGGCTGGATGTCAACGAAGCACAGCTCTGCAAACTGTTCCAGTTGTGATTATAAGTGATTAAAGATGATCAAATGTGCATCAGACTTTCTGCCCTTTACCGTTTGTTTGTTTACTCACTAATCACATCTCCCCTGGATGTTAGGTTATTCATTGTGAGGCGATGTTTACAGTCAGAACAGCTGCTGAGGTCAGTGCAGAAAGCAGAACAGTGTGTATAATATATATCGCTCAATAATATATGTAACAGGCCTACATTTCACACTTTATTTGTAGGCTTCAGGAGATATCTACCAATAAACAGTAGATATTTTTCATGAAACCATATAGTGCTTCACATAATAAAATATACAAGGGCTGTAGCCTGATATTTAGTTATGCTTTAGGAGCTGTTTGTGTTTGTTGTACAATGTGTATGTGTGGTTGTGTGTGTGTGTGTGTGTGTGTGTGTGTGTGTGTGTGTGTGTGTGTGTGTGTGTGTGTGTGTGTGTGTGTGTGTGTGTGTGTGTGTGTGTGTGTGTGTGTGTGTGTGTGTGAGACTAATGGTGCAGGCAGACAGGCAGGTTAAGGTAGTCTGTGACATAAATGGTCAAAAATGGTACATTCTCCATTAGCTTACAAGCTCCATGTTCAAGCGATCGACTATTCCTTCGCAATGTAGCATCACATTGGATATGCGCTTAAATTGCCCTAGATTGGAATTATTCAGATCATTTCCCTATGACGAATTAGCAAAAAAAGTATAGGCCACGCCCACATTCTGAATTTTTTTGCGACACTTTAAATCTGAGTTCGTAGTCACCCTGAGAGTATGTCTAAAAACAGATAAAAATAATTAGTCCATCCGCTCTTGAGTTATAAATTGGTGGTGTTTTTGGCGCCCCCTATAGTACAAATTAAAGATGCTTTGGTGTGCCTATTCCCCAAGACAGTCTGAACCTATCTACCAAAATCTGTGTTGTTTGGATACATTGTTGATGAGTTATGAGCCTTTGTTTCTAAGCCCCGCCTTTTCGCGAGTACGTTTTGATTGACGGCGGCAACATTTATCGTCCTAACATGCTCATTTTCTACGGTAATGTGTCTAACCCTCCTGCGATGCTGGATATGAAGTTTGGTGTTGAAAAACTGAAAATTTAAATTTAAGTGAATATTTAACTGTTTTGAACATTATGCTAATTTGAAGAAAATAAATGTAGGCGGAGCTTGGGTTCCAAGAGGATTATATCTAGAGCAGGTCCACCCGGATATGTGTGCAAAACTTCAGGTCATTCAGAGTTACGGTGCGACTTTGTAAATGTATTCCGAAATGGAATTTTGATAGGTGGCGCTATTGAGCACGTTGGAATATTTTAACCCATTGACTCCAGAATATTGCAATTGTTACCGGTCCTGGCGTCCGTGCAAACTTATACAACTTTGTCAGCATCCTAAAGGCCTCAAAAACAGGAAAGATGGTGACTAAAAATAATAATAATAATACCACCAATAACAATAGGTTCCTCGCACTTCGTGCTAGGACGCCGTTGGGTCCTAGCGCTCCGTGCTCGGGTCCTAATAATAATACCACCAATAACAATAGATTCCTCTCACTTCGTGCTAGGACGCCGTTGGGTCCTAGCGCTCCGTGCTCGGGCCCTAATAATAATAATACCACCAATAACAATAGGTTCCTCGCACTTCTTGCTAGGACGCCGTTGGGTCCTAGCGCTCCGTGCTCGGGCCCTAAAAATGTGTTTTCATTAAAATGAGTGTCACCACACTGTCACAAAATGTAATACTAACCAATTGAAAATAGTTAAATTTACATTGGAATCCTCTTGTAGATATCACTGTTAAGAGTAGTTAACTGCCAATAGGACAGGATCATTCCTCTACAAATGCAGTTTGAGTAATTCACTTAATACGGTATATTCACTTAACACTTTAATATAGTCATTTTCACTTGATACTCTAATATAGTCATCTTTCTGCATTCAAAAATAAGGAAAGCTGTACAATTTGACATGATAATGAGGAAAAAAGGCCTCCGACAATGCAGATCATTTTTTGATCATATCAATTTTAAGATGTGGGTCAAGGCTTAATATTTGGGAGCATAGTGTCCCTTGACCCCTTTCAGGAGCCCCACTGGATTAGCTTTGATCTGAAATATTTTTATAAAAAACTTGTTAACTGGCTTTCCATCTCATAATGTATTGTTCACATAGAAACTAGCTGTCAATAGGAAATATAAATCAGAAGAATTATAATTTCATGCACAAATCTGTCACAAAAAAAGGTTGTACATTTAAATGCAGGTGTTGTTATGGCAACGTCAGTATGGGCTCAGAACAGTCTCATAATACACACATGAACACAGAAGGATTCAAACTTGTATTTCATGATCCGCAAAAGGATTCACACTTCTATTTCCGGATCCACACTTGTGTTTTTCAATTGTTAGAAATTAAAATCAATGTTGATTGGGCTTAATTTGAATTAAATACACTATTTGATTTAAATCAGTTTTATTCTGAAAAACCGGAAGTTCTCAATATTAGCTTAACACTTTTATTCTGAAAATTTGTCACTTCCGGTTAGTATTTAGCATATGGCGGAATCATACGATTTCAAACCTTGAACCAGGGCCGGCCCGCCGCACTGGCGTTATAAATGTTCGCCTAGGGCGCTGAACTGTAGAGGGAGCGCAGGGGTGCAGTCCAGATTTTAAATATATATATTTTTTTAATAGGCCTATGTATATTTTTTTATTTTTGTAGGCGCCCCCCAGATTCCTTTTTTTTAGGCGCCGCTCAGATCAGGATTCATTTGTTTTTTTGAGAATATGAAAAATAAAACGTAGGGGCGTCCCAACACTGCACCACCCCTCTCTATGTTTTCTTTGGTTCTGTCCATTTGTGTTTCGCGTGTCGCGCTCGCTCGCGCTCGCGTTTTGAACGAGAATTAGAACTTCACTGTCACAACATGAAGCGGGGCAACCCCAACAAAAAGCCGTCTGGGGCGCATTGGAAAAGGCGAAGAAAGAGAGAGGAGGAAAAACTCCAGGAAAACAGAGGTATGTCTGATGACTGTTTGTGTTTATTGGCATTTTTCAAGCAACTGTGTAAAGCTAGCTAGCTAACGTTAGCTAATGATAGCAGCTGATATATAGTATGATAGAAGCTAGCAGATGAGCTGCTTTACCATCTAGCTTGATAGCTCTTTTTACACCAACTGCACTGTGTGGTTTTTCTTGTATTCTTTATATATATTTATTATGATTAAAGCTATCTATTTTGTTCCATCTTTAGCTTACAAATGTTAATGGACACAAAATAATTCTGCTAAATCATTAACTAGCTAGGTTATCACTTTAAAAATATATTTTGCATATTTGGGCACAGGAAATTATGTCAGCTAGTCTGAACTGCTCAGTATTATTGCAGATAGATACCTACTACATTATTCTCTGTGTAATTTCCAGGTGCATTGTTAAAATATCTGGGTAATCCCACTCCCACCACTGCACAACCTGAGTCTACTGCATCACTGCCTGTAGCAGGTGTGTTCAGTCAAGTTTTTTGTGATATTGCCTGTTGAGTTTATTAGGGTTGTGGGTAGTTCATACACATGTTCACACCTGGACTTTACAATAGCACCTATATCACTTATAATGTACATGTTAATGTAAAACAGTGGTTGTCTGACTGTATCCATGCATGTTCGACTGTCTGCAGGTGAAAACGTATCACTACTACCTGTCCCAAGTGAACCTGCTGCTACACAATCTGCAGGAGAGACATTGGTCCCGAGTACCACAACACAGTCTGCAGCACGTGAGTCCAGTTTATTATTGCACATTACAATAGCACTTCTCTTACTAATAAAGTACATGTTAATGTAAACACACACACACACACACACACACACACACACACACACACACACACAGACACAGACACAGACACACACACACACACACACACACACACACACACACACACACACACACACACACACACACACACACACACACACACACACACAGTGGGTGTCCGACTGTATCCATGCATGTTTGACTGTCTGCAGGTGAAAACATATCACTACCTGTCCCAAGTGAACCTGCTGCTACACAATCTGCAGGGGAAACATTGATCCCGAGTACCACAACACAGTCTGCAGCACGTGACGCCACAAAGGCAGCAGCTGTTGACCCTGCCGACTGGCCATCCATGTCTGATAAGGTAAGAACAGAGTTTGTGAGCAGAGGACCCTATCAGGCAAAACCACACTTCATTTTTCCAAAAAGACAGGATGGGAGAAGCTGCCACCACCAATACTTTTATAGAAAACTGGTAAATTGGGAAAGAATCAAGAGAAGCTGGCTATTGTACTCACAGAAAAACAACAGCCTTTACTGTTTTTGCTGCAAGCTGTTCTCCCAGAAGGAATACAAATTAATCAGTGCAGGACTAAATGACTGGAAAAATTGCCACCAATTACTGAAAACACACGAGAACACTCCAGAACATACTAAACACATGGAATCATGGAAATAGTTAGAGTTTCGATTACAAAAGGGGCAAACTATTGATAGGACTGAGATGGCGCTTACAGACATAGAAAGGAAGAGATGGTGTGAGGTGGTAACAAGGTTGGTCGCCATCATTCAATCATTAGCTGAGAGAAACATGGGCCTCAGGGGAACATGTGACACACTCAACAAACCCAACAATGGCAACTTCCTTAAAGAAGTGGAGCTGATGGCAATGTTTGACCCTGTAATGAAAGAACACGTTGCTAAAGTCAAAAGGGGTGCAAGCCATACCACATATCTCGGAAAGAATATTCAAAATGAACTCATTGAATGTATCGGTGAGAGAATCAGTGCCCACATGATTGAAGAAATTAAGAAGGCTAAATATTATTCCATCATTCTGGACTGCACACCTGACATTAGCCACACAGAGCAGTTATCAGTCATCTTAAGGATTGTTACAATGGAGGAGATGCCACAAGTTAAGGAACACTTCATGGGGTTCCTTGTCGCTGAGGAATCAACCGGCGAGAGTTTGTCATCCCTCATCCTGGACAGGCTCCAAGAACTGAACATCCCCTTTGAGGACTGTAGGGGACAGTCTTATGACAATGGTGCCAATATGCGAGGGAAAAACAAAGGAGTTCAGGCCAGGTTACTTGAACTAAACCCGAGGGCACTATTCGTGCCATGTGGCGCACACACTCTCAATCTGGTGTTAGCTGATGCAGCGAAAAGCTCCCTAGATGCAACTGGATACTTTGGCTACCTCCAAAAGCTTTTTACATTGTTTTCAGCATCCCCAAAGAGCTGGGACATTTTGATGAGCCATGTCACCACTACCTTGAAATCATGGTCTGAAACCAGGTGGGAGAGCCGGGTCAACAGTGTGGAAGCTGTGCGATATCAGGCTCAACATGTTCGAGATGCACTTTTGGAGGTGAGGGACAAGGCCACTGACATAATGATCAAAATAGAGGCACAGTCTTTGGCTGAGGAAGTGGGGTCCTACCGCTTCTCCATTTGCACTGTGGTGTGGTACGACATCCTCAGTAAAGTCAATCAGGTCAGTAAGGTCATGCAGTCTGTGTCAATGCAACTTGACATCGCAGTTGACCTCCTGAGAAAGACAAAGGCCATCCTGGAAGACTAGGGTGGACTCGCCACTGGATTTGCCTCTGCTCAGATCAGTGCTAAAGACATGTGTGAGGACATGGATGTGGATGCTGTCCTCAAGGAGAAGAGGCTGAGGTCAACCAAGAGACAGTTCTCTTATGAAGCACCTGATGAGCCAATGGCCAATGCCCTAAAAAAGATGGAAGTTACATTTTTCAACAGGGTGGTTGATGTTTGCATCACTTCCCTCAATGAGCGTTTTGAACACCTGGAAGAAGTTCAGGCAAAGTTTGGGGTGCTTGTCAACTTCCCCGAACTGCCCAGAAACGAGCTGACAAAGCAGTGTCAAACACTGAGCAACACCCTGAGCTCTGGCGGACAGTCAGACATAGATGGAAAAGAGTTGGCACTGGAGCTGATGAACTTTCCAACTCTCCCCTCACCCACAATGACCACCCTGGAACTGTTGGTGTTCTTGGAAAGGAAGAACCTGAGGGAGGTTTATCCTAATATGTGGGTGGCCCTCAGGATCGCAGTCACTATGCCAGTGACAGTGGCTTCAGCAGAAAGAAGCTTCTCAAAGCTGAAGTTAATTAAAACCTACCTGAGGTCTACAGTGGTCCAAGAACGCCTCAGTGGACTTGCCATCATCAGCATTAACAGTGATGTTTCTCGTCAGCTGTCATATGAGGATGTTATCGATGACTTTGCAGCAAAGAAGTCAAGATCAGTGCAATTCTGAGTGTTTAAGTCAAGCAAGTCAGTAAGGTATTTATTTATTATTACAATATGTGTGTTCAAAAACAGAAATGTAATTGTTCTTTTTTTGTATAAATCGTTTTTATGTATTTGTTAATATTTTTTCATTTATTTTATTTTATTTATTTATTATTACAATACGTGTGTTCTTAAGTGTTCTTTAAAAATATTTCTATAACTACTTCTGCGGAAGCTACTTGTTTATTAAAAGATGTTTGTTGAATTATAACTAAAGCAAGTGTGGTTTTTGTATTTGTGTGTAGGGTGGGGGGGTTGGTGTTTTCAATGTATACTATAAGACAGTAAACAAAAAATATCGTCTAAAAACTGGAGAGATACAAATATGAATACATACATGAGTGTTAACTAGCTCAAATAAGATATGAATGAACAACAAAAATAAAATAAGTTACATTTATTGGCTATGGTAGGTTATTGGTTATTGGTAAGCCTTTTTGCCTATGTCAATAAGTTTCTGTTCTTGTAGTGTATTCGTCTTTTGTAGAGATTTTTAATTTGTTCTTTATATATTCTATGGGGGGGGGGGAGCCAGCTAAAATCTCGCCTAGGGCTGCAAATTGTCTAGAGCCGGCCCTGCCTTGAACCAAGGTGAAATGACATGTGATGTTGTACACTGAGCACACTGGGATTAGCACTCATTTATTGACGCTGAATAATGTGTAGCAGGGAATGTTTAAATAACCACAGACGCCAGAATGATGCAATTTAGCTACAGAAAAAGGCAGGAATTGCATTGGACCCGCCCCCCGACGATGCCGGCCAATAGGAGAAGACCTCAGATGACAACAGGAAGAGCAAGCCAAGAATTGATCCCCTGACCTGTACTGACCGGTCGTTGGATGTGGAGAGCACCTCCACTCGTACATTTCATTTTGTACACCACCGCATCTTTTGTGTAATTAAATGCTGTTAACTTTTATAAGCTTCCCTTGACTCTTTTCAGTCTCTCTTGCCTTCAGGGTTCTAGAATTGCTTTCACAATGCACACATAAATGTGTTCCGTTTCATATACATGTAAATAAAATACACATACAGAAAAAAGCTTTACATATGTATTTTTGATCCTCACATATTTGTTTCCGTTTTGATCGGTGCTCTCTATAAAGGCCGATCAGGAGAGCTGGATCTGATCGATATGGACATAAACGCGAGTGAAGTATAACCGGACGCGAGAGAGAGATCAGCTGCTGAGTCTGACGGAGACACGCAGCTCTACATGATCACCTGATGCTCCGCCCTCTGTTTAGCGAGCTGACCGGACAGCGCAAAATGCGTATATGAAGTGTCATGAACGCAATAAATTATACCCTCGTGGGGGCACGCTCATGTGATTGGCTTGGAATTGAGGAGACATCTGATTGGCTATAGATAGAAAAAATTACAAGTACGAATCGGGTGACCGTCAGGGGAGTCTCAAAAAACCCACAAACGAATGCACAGCGATCCATGCACAGAAAGCGGTTTGTGTTTGCAGGTTCAGAGGTTTTAAACGGAAAACAAATATGTGAGGATCAAAAATACATATGTAAAACTTGTTTCTGTATTTGGATTTTATTTACATGTATATGAAAGGGAACACATTTGTGTGTGCATTGAAAAACACAACTGTGGATCCGGAAATACAAGTGTGAATCCTTTTGCGGATCATGAAATACCAGTTTGAATCCTTCTGTGTGCATGTGTGAGACTGTTCTGAGCCCATAAACGTCAGTGGCCAAACAGCCACATTTACTGCTGCAAATATGTTCAAACAACAAGCAGTGGCAACTATGCCACCATTTCAGCTGACTTTTCCTCAGAAATACCGTCATATAACATCCATATATTTCAGTGCTAGGTTGATGCTTAGCTAAGCTAACTATGAAACACTTTATCTGACAGGACTCAGGATCAACTGTGTACTGTAAGGTAGCTTCTAGCTTCATATCGAACACTGACAGTAATTCAACATTTCCCAGAGAGCTTTCTTTGAAATCACCAGGTAACGCTAAAAAACACAACATTTAGATTGTATGACAAAGTGTTTATTTAATATATCTGGCTAGCTATATCTACTTGCTAACGGTTTAGCTTACCCGCGTGATTCAAAGTAACGTCAACGTAGCTATAATTTATGCTTTGCTTACATGTTCGCATAACTTGCAAGTTTACTGACATTTACATACCTTGTTCACCTGGCTCAGGTGGTGGCTCTGGGGTTGTTGTGTCAGCCACCACTTGAAAACTGCCGTCTTTTTTATTTAAAAAATGTCTAATGTCCATCTTCAGAAACTCTGCATCTGCGGCTGACAGTTTAAAGTTTAAACACTGTCCCAGAGGAGAGGTACGTACCTGTCAGCCAATAAAGCTAAAGCTAAAGAAAAAACATCCGGGGCTAAAGCCCTGGATGCCTACCCCAGGCGACGCCCATGAGCTGCGCTGATTAGCATTATTTACCATTATAGCCAATGTGGACGATTTGCATCTTTTGCTCTCTATATCAAAGGGTCGCAACACTACTCATGGTAGTCTAAATCAGCCAACCGAGAGTACAACAAATGCCATTTTCTGGTTAGAACTGCCATTTAATTTCCTGAAAATGTCAGAAATGGATTCAGCTTCCTCAATAAGCCCCAAAACCACTCCAAAGTCTTTCAAACTGGCCAAGTCGTTGGCCATATAGGCTATAATGGTATTTTATTAATTAACACAACCTATGATAATTGTGCTCATTGCTAATCATATGCAAGTTAGCAACCAGCAGTTCTGGGGAGCCGTACTATACTATACACTGTTAAAAAGGATATTGTTTTTTAGTCAGATGGGCAAATGTTATCATGCTGAGTGAACTCACTGCCCATTACAACTCATTAAGACGAGTTACAAAAACTTCAACTTTAAAAATATTTGTAAACTCAGAATAATCCGTTGCATTAACTTGATAACATGAGTCAGCCTCTGCATTGTATGTAACATGCATGCGCCCGCAATATGACGTCACACGCAGTGTTCCAAAACTGAAATGAATTTGAAATCCGAGTTGGCTGCCATCTTTCTTCCTCGCTCAGAGCCCGGACTGGAGTTATCAAGTAAGTACGTTCAAATGTAATCTAGTTCATCAGCAGACAATGCGAATTAATCCTCTAACGTTAGTCTCTGTCTCAGACTGACTGTCGCCACACTTTTTGATGCATATTTCATATTTAACGTTAGTTTGTTTTAGGAAAAACGTTAGCATGTTAGCGAGCTAGCTAGCTAGCAGTGGGTTGGAAATTAAGAGCTGCCCGAGTGAAATAATGAGTATTTGAAGGAGGGTTGAACCTAAAACTCGGCTGAAATGAGTATCCGGTACGGATAATGTATTTTTCACGAGTAAACGTATTTTTTACGAGTAAAAAGTCGAAAGCGCAAGCACACACACGTGCAGTGATGCCAATTTAGCACTTTTGTTTCCAGCCCGATTGCCCCCGGACACGTGGGCTGATGCAGCATCTTGTAACAAACACCGTTCCAGGGCTTGTTAACATTTAACAACCTATTAATGTGTCATACCCACTTAACGGGGAGAAACTCGACTATAATAACCATTTTTACCACATTCAATACCGCAAATCACCCAAATGAACCCAGAGGTGAGTCCGCCTGGACCTACTTTTTCTAAACCTCTTTAAAAAGGTCAAATTTCACTTGTTTTGCATCAATCTTGATACAGGGTACTTATGATATGTTATAGTTTGGATTCCTAAAGGTTTTTGTCTACTATCCCTTCATTCAAGGGTGGTTTTCACTATAAGTAATGTTTTTTTAGACGGAAACTAATTTGCATTTTTTTTTACTATGTTCAATCTGAATTTACTTTAAAATCAAAAAGATCTAAAAAAAAGATGATTCTGACACGATCTAAAGCCAAAAAAAAAAAATTGTCAAAATGGAGGTGATGAAAATGCATGTGAATTGAAAAATAGAGGGGTATAACGGATGTGAATTGGAAAAGTGATTAGATTAATCTAAAGCCGATTTGATTAAAACAGTTGTATTGTGATGAAAACAGAGCAATTTTATAATTTTCCCGTCTTACATTTCATCATTCTTCAGCATTCATAACATAAAATTGTCATTTATCAATTAAGTGTCCTCAAGGGTGGATGTAACACAAATAAAGAATGGAGGTGATGAAAATGCATGTGATGTGAAAAATAGTGATACATTGACAATTGATTTGATAAACTTGATTGTCTACCAGACATTTATCATTTACAGCAATCCATTTTTAACATCTGTTCAATGTATTTATTTCCACTTTGTAATAACAGTGTTTACATGTCTGGATACATTAAAATCTGGATTGAAAAACATTTTAGAGAAGAGTATGTGGACTTATTTTACTGTGTTGTGTGCTGATAACTCAGTAATATAACATGTTTTTCTTTCTTTTTTATGTACAGGATAACTTCAGTGGAGGCTGTGCAGTTTGGAGCAATTCCCCTTCAATGAGGTGGTCCTGCAAGTCTTGTCCTTACTCCTCACCGAGCCAACGCACACTAATTGTCCATTACAAACTGAAGCACTGTCATCAGGCAAGGAACTGTCCTCTTCCCTGTGTTTATGCAGACTGTGTGTGCTCCTTCAGGACCGAATCATCTCTGAAAAAACATTTAACTAGAGACCATAGTCAAGCACGTTCAACTCAGGTGACCTCAAGGTTAAATAGTGAACTGTGCAATTTCTCAGAGACTTGTAGTGATACATAGTATTTTGCACATTTAAAAATACACATACACAATAAGGAAACTGTGAAATGTCCCTTCAAAGACTGTAGTTTTCAGTCCAGCGTGTACAGTACTTTTCGTGCACATAAGAGCAAGAAACATAATCTCTGTACTGTTGATGATTTCCGTACAAACTTGTATCAAACTTGTACTCAAGTCACTTCAAACTCTGAAAGTACAGGATTTGATGAGACAAATTCGGACCATCTAGATTTAACAACAGATGATTACATAGAGGATCAAGACCTGCATGATTTTTTACAACAGAAAGTTGCATCTCTCTTACTGCGTATGCAAACGATTTTGCATGTGTCTAAGACAACAACTCAGGAAATTATAAACGAGCTATGTAGTATTAGCTCAGTTGTGGAAGAGTGCACACCAAAAATAATTGAAAGTTTACTGATCAACCACAATTGTGCAGTAAATAGTGCAGTCACCACTGCTATAACTGAGATAGTTAAAAAAGCAAACCCCCTAAGTTTCCTATCAAAGGCCGGACCTTTTGGCTCTGAATACAAAAGAGAAACTTTTTACAAGAATAATTTTAAAGTGATTGAGCCGATTGAATATGTTTTAGATGCATCTTCCAGACGTAAATTTGTTTATATTCCAATTCTGAAAGTCTTGACAGAGCTGTTAAATCGTAACGATGTGTTAGATAAAGTCTTGGAGACAGAACACAGGGAAACTGTTGAACACTCAACTCAGTATAAAACATACAGAGACGGTCTATATTGCAAAGAGAATATTTTGCTCTCATCAGAAGATCGAAGCATTGCCCTAGCACTGTATAAAGATGACTTTGAGGTTTGCAACCCATTAGGAACATCAAGAAAAAAACATTAGGTCTATGCAGTGTATTGGGTCATTTCAAATGTACCAATACGGTATAGGTCATCTGTACAGTCAATCTATCTTGCATGTCTGTGTAATAGCAACGATGTGAATAACTACGGGTATGGTGCCATTCTTGAACCACTCTTAAAAGACCTTGCAGTATTTGAGCAGCAAGGATTGTATGTTCAGAAATTGGGAACAACTGTTAGAGGTACTGTGCTGTACGTGTCTGCAGACAACTTGGGGGCCCATTCGCTTGCTGGATTCCAAGATAATTTTAATGTTAACAAATTTTGCCGGTTTTGTTTAGCTAGTCGGCAAGATATTGACATTCACGAGGTAAAGGAGGGAGTGTTTCCACTGCGGACAGTTGAAGCTCACAATCACAACCTTCTGGAATTGAACAGACAGCAGTTAGTTTCTCTGAATGGAGTAAAGAGAGACTGTGTTCTCAATAGACTTTCTCATTTCCACACAATCCAGGGCTTCCCCCCAGATTTTATGCATGACCTTTTTGAAGGAATAGTGCCAAGGGAGTTAAGTCTTTGTATAAAGTCTCTTTCAAGTTTACAGACAAAACCAACAGACCTCAACCAATTTCAAAGTATTTTGCAAAGAAAAATTCTATTGGTGGGAATTGCCATGAAAACTGGACGCTATTGAGACTACTGCCGTTGATGATCGGTCACGTTATACCAGAAGATGACAAAACTTGGCAAATCTTATTAGATTTAAAAGAAATAGTTGAAATACTGGCTAGTGGGCATTTTTCAGATGAGACATTGTCATACTTGGAGTGTAACATCTCTGATCACAGGTGCCTATTGAAAGAGGTGTTTCCCGATTTCCACCTCCTGCCCAAGCACCACTTCCTGGAACATTATCCGGAACTGATTCGGAGATTTGGGCCCGTGACAGATTTCTGGACTATTGGGTTTGAAGCAAAGCACAGCTTTTTTAAAAGGTGGTGCATGATTCTCACAACTTCAGAAACATCTTGCTCACTCTAGCGAAAAAACACCAGCTTTCTTTAGCTTACCATCTAGACTTGCCAAGTCTTTTCAGACCTGATTTGGAAGTTGGACACATTGCTGTTGTTTCACCTAATACACTTGAGCACCCCATGAAGCAGGCGGTAGAGCTGAAATATGGAAACATAACTCTTGTATCTCTTGCAACCCATGCCTGCCTCTATGGCACCAAAAAAGCAGGCGCCTGAGGCAGAGCTTGATGCAGTTCAATTATTTAATAAACAACATGGTGGTACAAAGGCTTAAGGGATAGTGAGGCAGGCAAGGGTCAGAGAAGGCAGGCCACATGCACACGGTGACGGACACACACACAGACACACACACGGACACACACACACACACGGACACACACGGACACACGGAATATGAAGGAATCTATTAAGTTAGCTGTGAACGTAGTGCAAATAACCAGAATGCCTTGTGGAGTGAGGGGGTTGTATAATTCTGATAGCAACGAGCAATATTAATTTATCATGTGTTTTGGCAGGCATCGAACCAAAGGAAGAGGGCAGCAGTGTTGCAGGGCCTACCATGGTACATGAGGGAAAATCCTTCAACTATCATGAAGATGTGTGAGGTAAGCGCTGAAATGTCGTTCAAGATGATACAAAAACAAGTTCACAATGAACAGGGTTAGGCTAGTCGTTTCAGGCGTCGTCTTTGTATGCATATATTACAAAACATCTCTAAAGCACTTTCGTTGTTGTTTTTTGTTTTCTTTTTGCATGAAGCCAACGGATCCTGAAGAGGACGTCATCAAGGGAATGGTGATTGGAATCCTTTCAGTCGTTGAAGATGTGAAGGAACCTCTTCCAGCTTCCTACATCGATGTCGCCCTCGTGATCGAGTAAAGGATAGTCATACGTCACCTTGGGGATGTACCCAATGCTTTTGTGAACCTGATGGGATTGCAGTACATGCTGAACCTTGACTATCCAAAAGAATTGAAATACACCTTTGAGGTGATTCAGTGCCTGTTCATGGGAATTGGGTTGGACTCGTGCACTCCCAGGGTCCACTCTCTAAAGAATAAATTGCTCAGTTAGAGAGATGGCCTAGGAAGATGTCTCTGCATCTGTCCCAAAGGATACATCTTCATTTTTTTTGTCATTTGTCCACTGTTCTAAGAGGAAAAGAAATGACTCAGCGGGTCACACCAGTTTGTTTTCATTTTCTATTGCTCCATTTGGAGGAAGTGTCTGAGAGACACTAGTATGTATTTTATGTCGTACAGCAACCATGAACAGAGTGGATATTTCAGTACTGTTAGAATGTTTTGATGTTCTGACTGACAGTTAAGTTAAGAGAGATACAATTTTCTATGTATGTTTTACTGCATTTTACTGCAGCAACCCTGAACACTTACTCCTCAGAATGGACTCTGTTTAACAAGTCACTAAATTACAGTTGTATCTATGGGACAGTGTAATTTCAGCATGCTTGCAGCTGCGTTCACTTTCTTCGTTCTAAATGACTCATGGAAAGACAGACGGATTATGGAGCTACAATAGCCTTATTAAACACAAACAGGGAAGCGTACATACTTGTAGATATGGATTATTTTACATGAGGAAGTGTAAACTTAACCTCCATATTATTATTGATTGCCAGCTGATGAAATAGCATACGTGTAAATGTTTTTTTAGTAGTTCGTAGCACCAGAGCTAGCTGCACATGCTTCAGAGTATGCTAGCATATGAGCATGTTTTTTTATTGATCTAGTAGCACCGGAGCTAATAATCTGGAGCGTGTGCTTCAGAGTATGCTAGCATGCAGGGCCGTCCCTGGCCAACTTGTGGCCCCACGCAAAGTTATATGATGACGCCCTCTGTATCGCGAGCGTCAACGGGGGAGGGGGTTGCTAGTGGCACCGCAAGGCGAGGCCCCCTCCGCGAGGTCTGCGTGATCTACGTGTAGGGAGAGACTGCCCTGCTAGCATGTGTAAATGCGAGCTAAGAGTAATGCTAAAGAAATAATGTCGGCAGCTGAAGTATGTTTTGTTTTTTGATTGAAGATGAATTAATGTAGAAAGTGAAGGATTATTTGAATTATTTGAAGGATTAAAGTAACGTGGTATGGCAGGAAAGTTCAATCTGGTATATTCCTTTTAATGTCACCTTATATATATTCATGTGTGTTAAATTAGAAGGGACAAAGTATCTTTTCCCTCCCCCAATATATTGAGGTGAAGTCCTTGTGTTTAGAGAGAGATGTGAGCTGGGGACACCCTTATTTGGGAATAGGGCCAAGACGCTGGAATGTTTCCCTCGTAAAAGAAGGGTGTGCGGTACACATGCTTGGAGCAGATGTGTGTGTGTTTTCATTGCAGTAAATATATGTGCTACATGATTACTGGTCAACTATACCTCTGTTCTTATTCTTTCATGTGTGGGTACTAAATGGCTACAAACATTGTGGAGAAATTAGCTTAAACATCTTTTATTACTCTATATGAAATGGAAGCAGTTTTTTATGACAGGGACGAGAGAGTTGGGGGAGGGGACACATTCCGAAGAGTTTCAGCAGGTCAATTATCAGGGGAATCGACTTGTTTTCAATAGATATGTGTGGTTAGTTACTTTGTATTAATAATAACAGTATGTGTAAAGGAAGCTGGAAATATACAATGTGAAACCTTTTATTTGAAGTAAAGATGTGAACAATAGCTCAAACAAATGGAAAGGCTGTAAGACAAATGAGTGTGTTCTCTATATTAGGCCTGTGTGAAGTTTGACTATTTGAAAAGCATCTCTAATACTACTTAAGAGCATAGGTAATGTGTTCCTCGTTATTATTGATATGAAAGTAATTAACATGTATTACGTATATTTAGCCAACTATAACAACTATATCTTAAAACATACTTTTAACTTGTTTGTGGTAACCTGAAGGGGGGAAGATGGACTCAGGGACAAAGGGCCATAAACGGGATGTGTGTGTGCTGGCTACAAGCTGCTGTGTCGCACTGATTGGGTGCGACAGGCCATGTGTTGGTCTCTGCCAATAAGATGACCTCTGGGGGAAAGCACGTACACCTCCTCCTCCTGTGTTTTAGTATGAAAGCCTGTGTTTTCCTTTGGTTCGCGCTCTTGTTTTTCACCGGCCGTTCCTGAGACCTGTCTCACACGGTGGTAGAACCTGAGCCCGGAGTACTCTGCAGATTGCTTCGTGATTTCTTTGTATTTGTATTGTTCATTAAAGCAGGATTATCGTTTCACTTGTATTCTGGTGTTTCTTAATCCCTTCCTTTTTTACGAATTTACCCAGCTTAGCAAACGACACGCGGAGACGAGGTTGGTTTTCAACATCCTCCAAATCTCCAACAAAAGCAGCTTAGTTTGGGGAAAAACAAGGCAAGATTAGACTCCTGTATTTTTTATTAATATATGAATTTCAATCACCAGAGCTGAGGACGCAAGGTATGGACTGTAGTTGATGTGTAGCCTCCCGGTAGTTTATAAGGAGCCTCCGGTTTATTTAACCGGAGCCTCCCGGTAATCTTAGGTGATGTGAATGAAGAATGGACTGTCCCAGTAATTGATTGGAACGTTTTACTTAAATGGAGGTATGAACTGTTTAGGAGCCTCCGGTTTATTTGTGTTATGTAAACATTGTATTCAACTGGAGCTGAGGACAGGACATATGAACCCTTACTCTTTTTCACAGCTATAATAAACCATCAAAGTCAAGATGCAAAGGCGGAGACGCATCAATCCAAAGGATGATGCCACATTTTATATTGACGCTGTTATGTGCCATAATGATGCGCATGGTGTTATTATTAGAATGAAGCGTGAGCTGTGTGCTTGAATCCTCCAGTCTGTTGACTCTGCTGCTCCGCGATGAGGGTCTAGCTTCAGCAGATTACCTACGATGCATTTGTTAACAGTAACTGTGCAGAGTCACTGTGGCACAGACTGGACCACTGGTGAACAACTGTTAGACACACTTACACAATTAAAATAAATGCTTTTATATATTTCAATTAGATGTGACTCTTTGGCGTTTCTGTTATTATTATCACTGCTGCTTTAGTTGTTCTGAGTGCTAAAATCATCTGTTATTCCTAATTTTAAAGCCGACATTCCGTGGTGTCGGGAGGCTCGGATTCTTGTCACCTTTTTGTTTAATCATGATTTAACTTAAAGTATAAAGATAAAATATGAGACTTTAGTGTGCTATTTTGCTCACTTATTTGTTATTTGTGTTCCTTGGAGGTCACGGCATCTTCACCTCTATACCATTTCAAAAAGGAGACTTTTTGATAAAATATAGAGGTGAACTCATAAGCAAACAAGAATGTGAGAGGAGACTGAAACTTTATCCTGTCAGGCTCAAGGTATTCATGTTCGATTTCCATTTTGATGGAAAACTGTGGTGGTGCGTATTATGTCAATGATAAGTCTGAGCAGAATGAATGAAGTTGGATTTTTTTTCACAGCTTAGCTAGCTGTTTTCACTGAGTATTTTAATTGACTGTTTTGCAATGAAGTTTTGCTTGTGTTTTCGTAGCGTCGATGCAGCAAAAGAGGATGAGTCTCTTGGAAGACTTGTAAATGACGATCACAGAAACCCGACTGCAAAGATGAAACAACTATCCGTGCAAGGGAAGCCCCATCTTTGTTTGTTCGCTGACCGAGACATAAGTCCAGGAGAGCAGATCAACTATAATTACGGTGATTCAGACTGGCCGTGGAGATGCAAGGTGGTCAACATTTTACTTTGTGTACTCATTATCTTTTCTTAAGGCGAGACACGGCAGGCAAAAACATCGTTTTTCTAGCACTGGACAATTTTGAGATTTTGAGATATTTGGATTCTATAACATGTTTTCTTTCAGGCTTTTGGAAGGAAAACGTACAAAATACACATTTAAGTTTTTATTTTACTATAGTTTGTCTATTTGCGTCAGTAGATTTCTCCTAAATTCACCAAAAGTTAGCATTCTAACGTAACATAAATTACCGCGACCGCTGTGTGCACTATGTCATCAGAGATATCGTTGGAAAGCTGTGTCTCTCCTGCACAATCTCATCAGATCCAAATATGGTCGTTTCCTTTGTATCAGCAACCAATCGTGAAAGTACAAAATCTCATTGGCTGGTGTCAATTTCTGACAACGTGATTCGTTCAGATGCATCACGTGGTGTGCTAAAAACACTTCCTGGTTAGCTTTCCGCTAGATCTCAAAATGGCAAAAGAACGGCGAAAAAAACGTTTACAGAGAAGACGACAACAATTGTCACTTGCACGAAGCAAGGTTATACAAAAAACAAATGACCCCGAACATGAAATACCTTCACGGAGTGCGTCGATGCGCAAGCTGTCATCCAAAGAACAGGAGGGTTTAGCTAGCGCCTCACTGCAATCTTTAAAAGTTGTTTTCTCAAAATGAGTTCTTTCTCCTACTCTGAGTTCGAAATTTCTACTTCAGTAGAACGTAGATACACCAAACCTTCCAGTTATATTCCTATCAATATTATGAAGGCTTTTACAGAAGGGTGTGTTCATATATCATTCATAGCCTGAATTATACAACATTTTATACCTAAAAACATGGCGAAAATTGATATTTCAGGGCTGTTGACAGTATTTTCTGATTTATGGAGTGATAAAAAGAGATATCCAATATCCCTTCTGCAAAAGCCTTGGATACTAATATGACTACAAAATGAAACCAGAATTTTGAATCTGGCTTTATCCAAAGTTCAGAATTTGGTTCCTGAAATATGTTAAAATATGCACATATTTAATGAGATAATGGATAATTTGCATATTTAAACATGCTATTTCAGAAAACTTGTAATACAAAAAACAATTGCCGTATTGTAAGTAATTAACTGGAGAGATTTCCAGCTGATACCTTTAAGTTAAAAAAATTACCCTATTCAGCTGGGGTGTCTCGCCTTAAGGAAATGCTCTAACCATAACACCACATACGTAAATGCTACATATTGTCCAATGCATTAGTTTTGATTATGATTATTCCGAGTCATGATTATTTCAGTAGCCTATACATATTAGAAATATATATTTTTTTTTACTTCTGATATAGTGAAACATAACTACAGGGTGTTTATTGAAATGTATATCTGAATAACTTTAATTTCATGTTACTACAAGCTATGGATGGTTTAGAATATTTAGGTAAATGGGAAAGCACCATCCAATAATAATAATAATAATGTTTTTTTTGTGTGTGTGTTTGCATCTTGTAGGGTCTTGATGAAGTCATGCCTCTCGAAACCTGTGGGGCCACACAGGCCACATCTCCAAATGAGAACATTGAAGAGGTATGTTTTGACATTAAGCATATATTTAATATTACAAATTGATGTTTTGTGGCTTACCAAAGGATCCAGTAAGGTTTTAAACTAAGTTTTCCTTTCATTCTTTCTGTCATCAGTAGGACCATTCTCTTATTCAATACCAAATATTCTCTGCTAGTACATTTTTGACTTTGTTTATTGATCCTTCTCTTTGTGTTTTATCTGCTACAGATGGTGACTAACAGCGACTGCACTGAGAGCTACACGAAGACGACAGGTCCAGTGTTTTCTCCCAGAGATGAAAAGTTACTTACATTGAAATACTACTTGATTTGATCTATTTACATACCGACATGTGTGTGTGTGTGTGTGTGTGTGTGTGTGTGTGTGTGTGTGTGTGTGTGTGTGTGTGTGTGTGTGTGTGTGTGTGTGTGTGTGTGTGTGTGTGTGTGTGTGTGTGTGTGTGTGTGTGTGTGTGTGTGTGTGTGTGTGTGTGTGTGTGTATGTGTATGCAGTAGTCTGAATATCATATGGTTTGTAGAGACAATGGTATGTGAGGACATTGTCTTCAAATGCTTTTCTCATGACTGTAACTCGTACTTCCACTGCCTGCATGTGATCTGTATGTTAGTTATATGTATGTTAAGATGTTCAGTAAGCCATGATAAATGTCATTTATGACAAGATATAATGTAAACTAGATGTAGTATATCCTGGATTCCTAAGTGAAAAGTAGGTTTAAAGATTATACTTTTCATAACCTAAGACCTGTAATCATTTGGGCTGTCGAGTGAATGCAGAACTGCATCGGATTGGAACACAACCATAAATGCTTTCATGTAATGTCTTGAGACTTGTAAAAGCAAATGAAATTAAACATTGATCTTTGCTATTAAAGGATTTGCTTTAAGTAGATATCAACATGTCAATGTGAAATTGTTGCTGCTCAAAAACAAAATTGTTACATTTTGCCAACAGCATTGCTTGAGGATCTCAACTGTATCCTCATTGGACAGGTGTGTTTCCTGTGGGACCTGTGCCCTCCTTCAAGTGGCTTGGATATGAATGCAGAGGTGAGATAGTCATGTTTGAATTTGCAGTACATGTAGTTTGGTATACTTTTTAGAATGATACACCTTGGAAAAATTATTATTGGTTTACACCATTGGCTATATATATATATCAACTTTATTAGTGTAATGATGTGTAAAAAGAGGTAATTATTGAATTATAATAGTTGTAGACTGGTATATATTGCTTAGAATTATTTACAAATGTTTTATTTTTCTTCCTTATCTTTTATGGTTTAATGCTGAAGATCTTTTTGACCCCACTTTTGTATTTCATTGTGCAAACAAAACTGTTTCAATAGACCCGTACTGTTTACAATAATATACAAAAAATATGTTGCAGTGTTAACTGGCATAAATCCTGCTTCAGAAACATTCAAGATGATAACCTCCATTATCTACCTAAGGTGAGTATGAGCTTAAGGTTTCGTTGAACTTTTAGCTGTCTATAACTATACGTCAAAACCAAATGTCTTTTTTTTTTTTCTTTTCCAACAGCCTTCTGAAAACAGTTTCAGAGATAAACTGCAGTCAAACCAATCAGATTCAGAAAAGGATCAAATATGAGATGAGTGCATGTCTGATGAGCAATACATACCCGACTCACAAGGGGATGATGATGATTATTACTCAGATGCAAGTATCCCCTTAATGCCTCGTCAGTCAAAAGTTGGACAGATTCAATTTAAAACACTAACTGACGTCGGAAAAAATTATCTATCGGACACAAGCCTCCGAGTATTGCCCAGTACATCAAAGGATTGGCCCCCTCTTGGTATGGCTATCGATGGTCCAACATCTGGTCCATCGATTTCTAACAAAGACTCGTACAAGAAAAAGCCAAAGGCTAAAGCTGAGCTTCCCAAACAAAATCTGACAATGAGCACTACAAATTACTGTGTTATTTGTGGAAAACCACAAAGCAAAAATTCCCGCCATTTGAGAATTCACAAAACACATGCTGAAATCATACATGCATTTTCCCTTCCCGAACAATCGAAAGAGCGCAAGATATTAATAGAAAAAATGAGGAATAAAGGACATTTTAAAAACAACACTGATGTTTTAAAGAGTGGAACAGGGACAATAAAAAAAAAGAGAAGACCAAAGGCTGAAGCACCGGCAGGAAAATTCATCCACTGCATGTCTGCAGATGCCCCTGTAAGCCAAAAAACGAAGAAGAAGAAAAACCTGGAAGAACCAAAGTAATGGGTTTGGCCTCAGCTCAAGAGTCAGTATTTTGTCAGCAGATCTCAAGTGGAGTATGGAAGCTACTCCATGTGATGAGACAGGATGAGGTTGCCTCAGTTGTCCGAAATGACCTCTCTATTATTCAGTTTGCCCAGTCACTCAACAACAAACACGGTCAAGACACTACTAAGTATGAATACATTCGTCAGAAGCTACGTGAAGTTGGAAGTTTGTTGCTTTGTCTGCAAACAGAATTCTCGGTTTATAACCTTGAGGAGGCTTTTAAACCTGCTAACTTCCAAAGAGTGGTGCAAGCAGTGAAGAGAGTGTCAGGATTTGATGATAAACACCACACATATTCAACACCAAGGCTGAAGTCAAATAGTCCATTTAGCTTAGAAACCTTCCAAACGGAGTGAAATGACCCGGAAGTCCCTCAGTGGCAGCCATGATAAGTGCCGTTCGAATTCTCTAGATGATAGGAAAGGAGGTTTCAAACTTCCTTTATAACCTCCTTTAGCTTAGGAACCACTGGACCTCCCTTGGCGAAAGGAGAGGAGAATATGCTGGCAATGCCTTGCAGCCGCAGCATTTGGCGTGACACAGCATTCGGCCGTTCACGGAAACAACCGATTATGACATCATGAAAGTTACGGTGCTTATTAAGCATCTTAAAACGTATGTTAAGTTGCCAAAGTGTTTTGTTTTGAACGTTCATCAGTATTATAATCAAAAAAAGAAATATGAACGTTAGTTTTACTGAGATGATCAAATAGTCAACATTTCACAGTCTTTACTGCGCTGTGTGGGGTTTGTTCAACTTTTAAAAGATGTTTGAATGGTGATATACTGTACACAGTGATTGATGTTAAGGACTAACGTTTCTAATAAATACATTTGTATTTATTTTAAGATCTTTTCATAGTTCATACGTATTGGGATCATTTGTATTAATGTGGACCGGAGGGAGAGGGTGACTACAAGTCTCACTTTCCTTTTTTATTTCAATTCCAACTTTGGTCATGAAGAATATGTTTCTCTGTTGTCCACGTTCATAAAGCATAAAGCAACAGCATCAGAGCACGGTGCAGAGTCTCAAGATGAGTTTACAGTAGTCCCCCGTTCTTATTATACATCCATGTTGTAGTCCGCTGTATAGAAAACTGTAGTTTCCATAGTTTCCCAACAGCAGCAGACGCACATTTATGACCTCCACTGGCGCATCATAAACACGTCGGATAGTGAAAGTGCAGTCGTATTCTCTAAAGTACCGCAGTCTATTCTCCTAAGACCTTTTGAATTCTCCTATCCACTATCCCTTAACCCCGTGACGTTTCACTCAGAGGTCAAGGAATACACGATAGGGTTAGACCAGGGGTCTGCAACCTTTTTGACCAAAAGAGCCATTTTGCTGCTTTTTCCAAATCATTTTTTTGTCTGGAGCCGCAAAACATATTTCATATCTTGATAGCTAATAAAGTTGTATTTATTGTTATATCAGACAAAAACTACATTTTTTTTGCATTTATTAGGCTATTTATTACATTATATAAAACTGTTAACCTCTAATAAGAAACAAAGAACTCCTATAAGGAGAATTAAAAATAATACACAGGCCTACTTTAAAATAAATTAAACACAGCACTTGGGGAGTCCTCTGCACATTTGAAGGACAAATAAATATTATTAAAACGGGCCCACTTTGAAATAAATAAAACATATAGCTGCACCCTAAAAATAGTTAAAGGTAGGGTAGGTAAGAATGGAGAAACCAGATCGAGTGCGCTATAATTTGAAAAAACACAACCGGAAAAAATATGCCTCTTCCTTCAGACTTCCTCACAGAGCCCCTCCTCCAACACACACGAACGCGCACATGACCAATGAGGGCACAAGATAAATGTGTGCACAGATGGAAGGCTGACAGGCTGACAGGCAGGTAGGCCATCCAGTTATTTTAGCCGGGCCGGCTCAGATGATTGGTCTTGCTTTTTACAGTGTTACGGCTTCCAGAGATTAATTTTTGTATGTATTTATTGTCAAAGCATTTCATATATTCATTGCTATCAGGATGTTAAGAGCATTCCATGGAATATAACAAAAAGTGTTTTCTGAAATAAATTACATACCCCATTGAATTATGACTGAAGATCGTCAGCTGTCTTCCTCTCCGTGTTGTTCCCGTTGTTCCTCGATACGTAAAGACTGCAGTGCAGCACCTTTGACAACTTCTCTCTACATATCAAACATACCGGTAAACCAGCATTGTTTGCTGTGAAAGCATATAACTCTGTCCACACAGAATTAAATCCTGTGTTCCTCCGGTACTGTTCTTTGATTTATCTATAGTTTATCTATATTTATCTATAGTTCGCTCATCAGGTTATTCACCCGCAGGAAAAGGCGCTCGCGCGGGACCGTAGCAGGATGTGACTTATATTTTAGTTGACCTAATTAAAACCGTTTTGTTTTTTATTTATGTGTCACAGTATCACCTCAAAATACAAGATACGAAACATTTTCAACCATGCAACAAAATATAAATAGCCCTACAAATACTTTTATTTTATTTCCTTCTTATTTTTGTCTAAGCTCAAGGGAGCCAGAGCAGAGGGCTTAAAGGGCCGCATGCGGCCCGTGGGCTGCGGGTTGCCGACCCCTGGGTTAGACGTTAGGATCTGATTTTTGGATTATCCGACCGCAACCCACGCCTGGCGTTGAAACCTGGACATACGCTACTCAAAATAAGTGACATTATTCATTGTCGGACCCTGATGGCAGAAGATGATGAACTGATCAAATCGACTAAAATGTTCCAGAAACTCTACACCTCTGACGCCTCAGAACTATGCTGAACTTGCAAAAGTTGCACTTGCACAAATCATAGTGTTTAATCGGAGACGTACTGGGGAGGTTTAAAATATGTGCCTCAAAATTGTTAATGAAAGAGACAACGCAGAACTGCATCAGGATGTTGCCAAGGGTTTGTCAAAGAGTGAACAGAGGCTCTGCAACTATTTCAGCCGAGTTGAAATCAAGGGAAAGAGGGGCAGAAAGGTTGCAGTTCTGCTCCCACCAAGCCTTTGGATGCACTCTCACCAAGCATGTTGGATGCCCTGTCCCTTCTTGTGAGTAAAATAATTGAATGTGGTGTTTGTTCCACCAATGTGTTCCTGTTTGCAAGACCCAAATGTATGAGCTACTACCGAGGACAGGACTGCTTGCGTCTTCATGCAAGCAAGTGTGGTGCAAAGCACCCTGAACACCTCAGGTCGACATACTTTAGAAAACATGTCGCAACACTCTCCCAGGTGCTTGATTTAAAAAACAATGTACTAGACCAGGTGGCGGATTTCCTGGGTCATGATATCCGGGTACACCGGGATTTCTACAGATTACTAGTTCCAACCACACAACTGGGCAAGATTTCCAAACTGCTGTTAACTATGGAGAAAGGACAGCTTTCAGGGGAAATCACTGGACGAGATTGATATTGAAGGTTTGTACAGCAAAAATATACTTCCACTCATCCTTACCAGCCTGGAATGCTCTAGGAAAACATTGAATTCCAAAACAACATTAACCAATCAAATTAAATGCATTGTGAGTGAGGTTGACTTTGGCTTTTGATTCTTAAAGTGTGCACTTACATCGAATAAGCTTCTTGAGTTTGCATTGTTTAAACTATTACAGAATTGTATATATCTAAAGCTAAAATAATTCAGGTATGTTTTATTTATGTATGTCTAGATATTAATGTACTTGTACTTTTTCCTAGATGACATTTAATTCAGTGATGCTGAAGACGTAAACAGTGACTCTGATGATGTGTAGACAGCAGCACCAGCAACAGAGTGTGGAACTAGCCAACCTGTGACTGCTGCATCCACATCTGTTATCACAGAGCAAGACATTGACCATTTGGGTAGGTTGCCTCACTTACCTGACTTATAGTTGTGTCTGACAGAATAGAGAATACTAATTATATATTTAACAACAAAAACATTTGTGTTAAGCAGAAACGGTGTCATCCACAGTGAGTGAGACTGCTCCTCCCTATGAAGGTAAGGCCAGTTTGGTTGTTGAACTCGGAAAAGGCATTGAAATAAACTTATAAATAAGATACAAAACAGTGTGAAGACCTAGCCGAGACAGTTTTGATCTTCAAAAATGTATTGATTAGTTCCCTTTTTGGGAGTGGTCAATTATTACTATAAAGCATGTCCAGCCTGGGACTTTTTAAATGTCTAACCCATCATTCTACCCCTGCTGTCCAAAAAGATAGGAGGTATGAATATGACCCTCAATTAATTTATTAAAAGACAGTGGTAAAAAAAGGGTTGCACTTCTGTTTGGAACTGTAACCCTTTTTCTGATATAAAAAATACAGCACATGTACAAGACCTTTATAAAGATTTTTCAATAGTCACTTTACTTATTGGATTCATGTCCTAAAGTTAAGGCTAGGAGAAAGGCAGGAAGAGGAAGAATGAGAAGAGAATGGCATGTATGTGCTACTCATATCCAATTTTAGATAAAAGCAGATGTTATTACAATTATTTCCAACAAAAATCTGACTGCCTAGTACATTTCACATTTGATTCTACTGATTTTCTTTTTACTTGTATATCTTTCAGGAAAGGATCATGAAAATGCCAGAAGAACAATAAAAAAACTGTGGGCCAAGGATGAGGTTGCCGCAGTAATGCGGCATTTTAAGCTTCATATTGCGTAGACAATTCCTGAAATCTTATGGAAAGCCAGTACTTAACCATGTCCTAGTTGCAGTATGTAAACGCTCTCCACACACCGGCAACACTGACCCTGTCTCATTAGGAAATGTGCTAAATTGACACATGGGTTAGACCATGTGTCAAAAGGGGGGATGTTAGAGGCCAGGGCCGGCCCGCCGCACTGGCGTTATAAATGTTCGCCTAGGGCGCTGAACTGTAGAGGGAGCGCAGGGGTGCAGTCCAGATTTAAACAAAACAATTTTTTTAATAGGCCTATGTATATTTTTTTATTTTTGTAGGCGCCCCCCAGATTCCTTTTTTTTAGGCGCCGCTCAGATCAGGATTCATTTGTTTTTTTGAGAATATGAAAAATAAAACGTAGGGGCGCCCCAACACTACACCACCCCTCTCTATGTTTTCTTTGGTTCTGTCCATTTGTGTTTCGCGTTTTGAACGAGAATTAGAACTTCACTGTCACAACATGAAGCGGGGCAACCCCAACAAAAAGCCGTCTGGGGCGCATTGGAAAAGGCGAAGAAAGAGAGAGGAGGAAAAACTCCAGGAAAACAGAGGTATGTCTGATGACTGTTTGTGTTTATTGGCATTTTTCAAGCAACTGTGTAAAGCTAGCTAGCTAACGTTAGCTAATGATAGCAGCTGATATATAGTATGATAGAAGCTAGCAGATGAGCTGCTTTACCATCTAGCTTGATAGCTCTTTTTACACCAACTGCACTGTGTGGTTTTTCTTGTATTCTTTATATATATTTATTATTATTAAAGCTATCTATTTTGTTCCATCTTTAGCTTACAAATGGTAATGGACACAAAATAATTCTGCTAAATCATTAACTAGCTAGGTTATCACTTAAAAAATATATTTTGCATATTTGGGCACAGGAAATTATGTCAGCTAGTCTGAACTGCTCAGTATTATTGCAGATAGATACCTACTACATTATTCTCTGTGTAATTTCCAGGTGCAGTGTTAAAATATCTGGGTAATCCCACTCACAACACTGCACAACCTGAGTCTACTGCATCACTGCCTGTAGCAGGTGAGTTCAGTCAAGTTTTTTGTGATATTGCCTGTTGAGTTTATTAGGGTTGTGGGTAGTTCATACACATGTTCACACCTGCACAATACAATAGCACATATATCACTTATAATGTACATGTTAATGTAAAACAGTGGGTGTCTGACTGTATCCATGCATGTTCGACTGTCTGCAGGTGAAAACGTATCACTACTACCTGTCCCAAGTGAACGTGCTGCTACACAATCTGCAGGAGAGACATTGGTCCCGAGTACCACAACACAGTCTGCAGCACGTGAGTCCAGTTTATTATTGCACATTACAATAGCACTTCTCTTACTAATAATGTACATGTTAATGTAAAACACACACACACACACACACACACACATCCTTGTGCAACTCAATTGTGGGGCCCGAACTGATTTTACCCAATTGTGGGGTCCACCCTTTCCAACTATACTAGACCTCCGTTAAAAATCTGGCAATATAGAAAAAAAATTAGAATCACAAAAACCACTTGAAATAAACATAATTCCAAGCTTTTGTCATCACGCTAGTTTTTTACCCACTTAGTGGGGTTCAGTTTCTAGCGGTCAGCACTTATGAGGTCCATTATACACACACACACACACATATTTCTAGTTTTCATATCTTGGAAGGGATCAGACACACACATATTTCTAGTTTACATATCTTGGAAGGGATCAGAGTTACTAAACACATTATTGAGTTGGATGGACTTTCCTTGTTACCAGGTTAGGAATTTCACGGCAACCACAATGGCCATGGCCGTGATGCCCCGAAAATAATTGTACGTGCTACAGCCACCATGGCCTTTGTGCCCCGCGCACTGTTAACATCTCAAAGTTGCTTTAAAGGCGTCAGAACAGTGGTCTTGTATCTGAACTGCATTATGCTGCGTTCACACCGGACGCGATGCAAATATTTGCATCGCTCTAATTTCACCGTGGCTGTCAGCTGTGTTTACTTCTGTCATTCAAACAGGACGTGCTGGAGAGGGGGTGGGGCTTATACCCATGAACTTACCGTGATTTAATTGTAATACACGTTTCAAAATGATGCCGAAGAAACAACATACTGATACCGGTTAGTAAAAACCATGAATTAATGCAAGTCTGCAGACAAGACGGCAGGCGAAAAACCTTTTAAAATGCGTATTTTTTGAATGGAGATCGGATCGACCAGGCTAAACAAACGTTGTATATGCTCCATCCGGACTCACAACAACATGATACAGGCACAGATACAACAGCGGCTGTATTCGCCATGACACAGACAGTCTGTGTTTTGTTCATGTTTAACTTTTGTCCAGTTTCTGAACAGATATGAGGAGCTGTGAGCTCTGAGTGCTAACAGCTAACGGCTGAGGTTTTCTGATCCAGCGTCAGGCTGAGATCCTCACCGCTGATTAGCTACCGCGAGAACGTGTCACACGAATTTGACGCTAGAATTGAATTGAAAAAATTGATTAAAGAGACTCTTGTACACAACCACACACACTTTTGCATTTCAAAGTATTGCTTGTTCATACAGTTGAATGTTTGAGCTTCACTGTGCCCTGCTGAATGATGTATGTGCAGAGTTGGACCCTTGAAGGCTATTTCTTCTGCTCTGAAATGGAATATATTCGTTACATATTAATAGATTTTTTTATTTGGTTTCGGATTTGTGAATGGGAGAAGTAGTAGCTAGGAAACATACCCAACACTAATTATTAATAATAATAATTAATATAAACTCTCTACAACATTCTTTTAATGCAATAAACATTTATGTCAAAATTATTATGTTTTTCTGTATTGTTTGCGCAAAATGTACAACTTCAGAACATATCCGAAGACAACAAAAAAAGGCCTAACATCAGCCTAACATTGAAAGTATTTTGCAATGGTTTTATACCAATTTCCTTATGTTTTTCTGTATTGTTTAAACAAAAAAATGTCCAACTTCAGAACATATCCGAAGACAAAAAAAAAGCCTAACATCAGCCTAACATTGAAAGTATTTTGCAATGGTTTTATACCAATTTTCTTATGTTTTTCTGTATTGTTTAAACAAAAAAATGTCCAACTTCAGAACATATCCGAAGATAAAAAAAAGGCCTAACATCAGCCTAACATTGAAAGTATTTTGCAATGGTTTTATACCAATTTCCTTATGTTTTTCTGTATTGTTTAAACAAAAAAAATTCCAACTTCAGAACATATCCGAAGACAAAAAAAAAGGCCTAACATCAGCCTAGCATTGAAAATATTTTCAAATGGTTTCATACCAACTTCCTTCGGAGAGCAGATATTCTATTTTTGATGTAATATTTAACAGCTCTCCAGTCCCTATTTGATAGGGCTTGTGGTTCGGCAGAGATGCAATCCTCACAGGCCTCTTTTCCTGGAACCTGATTCATAAATATCCATCTTCTCAAGTGTCGTTCCACAGCAGCAATTTCCTCAGATGTCCAGATGCGCTTCAACCATTTCTTTCCCTAGGTGGACATTAAAGAACATGTTATAGGTTTAAGAAGCCTAAGACTCAGTATCATACAGTTATGAATCTCTCTGAGGTTTACCACAAGGTGAGTTTCTTTTTATTTCCTGCTTCTTTACACATACTCTCTCCAGTACAGGTTAGCTCTGAGTGTTAGCGATGCTAATGTAAACACAGACTATATTACTTCCAGAACACGTCTCACATTCATTGATCCATAGCAAGAATTGATGAGGCACTGTCAGAGAATAAATTAAATAAATTGCTAGCATGAATATATGTCATATGGTTTAAACTTTACAGTATTGTTATCAGAATTAGAAAATAAAAAGGTATTTCTCATGAAATGTTTGATTTGTCAAACTGTATAAAAAAGGGATTTATTTAAACGGTCATTGCTGATTCATCACTCTGCGTTATCCTCTTTTCAACCTATTAAACAGGGAAACAATCTAACCCTCATTGTAGTCCCTTTTCATCTCACCTCTCTTTTTAGCCGACTTCTGGTGTTTCGTCAGGACCTTTCTTGTACTATCTTGAAGGGATGACATGCTGGCCTCACCTTCAGACTCTTCAGTGTCTTGTATTACGGCATCTGGATAAAGAAAACATTTGATTAGAAATATATTAAAGAGAGACACGGAGACTTTAAATATGAAGTAGTTGTTTGGAAAAGTCTTTGGATCAAGATCATTGTTGGTGCTAGTTATTTGTTAACCCCATGGCAGAATTATTGTTTTCTAATAATAAATATAGCTTGATTGATAATGTCAGATGGTCCTTTACTTATAATCAAAATATAGTAGTATCTTTATTTGGTTTGAGTTTTGATTCATTTGGTTATGGTTTCAGGTAACTCTTTCTAAAAAGTGAACATCATGGTGATCACTGTCATAGCTAGACTTGATGAGGCACTGTCAGAGAATAAATTAAATAAATTTCTAGCATGAATATATACCTCTTTTTTTAGCCGACTTCTGGTGTTTCGTCAGGACCTTTCTTGTACTATCTTGAAGGGATGACATGCTGGCCTCACCTTCCGACTCTTCAGTGTCTTGTATTACGGCATCTGGATAAAGAAAACATTTGATTAGAAATATATTAAAGAGAGACACGGAGACTTTAAATATGAAGTAGTTGTTTGTAAAAGACTTTGGATCAAGATCATTGTCATTGTTGGTGCTAGTTATTTGTTAACCCCATGACATAATTATTGTTTTCTAATAAGAAGTATAGCTTGATTGGTAATGTCAGATGTTCCTTTACTTATAATCAAAATATAGTAGTATCTTTATTTGGTTTGAGTTTTGATTCATTGGTTATGGTTTCTATATATTCAGCATATTTAGTTACAGTGCTAACATGAAGTACTCAATTTAGTTTTTTTTTACCAACATTTATATTGAGACCATCTTGCTATTTTCTGATGAGTAAATGCATTTTTGTACTTTTCAAGTGAACATCATGGTGATCAGTGACATAGCTAAACTTGAGGCACTGTCAGAGAATACATTAAATGAATTTCTAGCATGAATATATACCTCTCTTTTTAGCCGACTTCTGGTGTTTCGTCAGGGCCTTTCTTGTACCATCTTGAAGGGATGACATGCTGGCCTCACCTTCAGACTCTTCAGCTTCCTGCATACTGGCATCTAGATACAGAAAATCGTTTTTACAGACAAGAGATATGGACTCAAAATATGCAGTAGCTGTCAGTAAAAGAGGACAAATTAGGATAAATATCATGCATATTATCTTCTGTCATTGTGAAAGCAATCACATTGCCATGATCAAGACCATTTGGTTTATCAAACATGACTTTTTCATCTTGATTTAGCTTACATTGTTCTATGATATAGTGGTCAACTATGAAGGATATAATCCTCCCTCCTTTTTCAGACTCAGACTAGCCCTCAAAATAGTAGTGCAAAACCAAGCGGCAAACTCTGGGGCAGAGCCGGGAGGCCAATAAGGAAGAGCCACAAAATGCAGTTAATCTATTGGCCGATGGGGGATGACTGCAGAAAGGAGCAATTTCCATAGACCCCCATGTTAAAATGCCCAACTTTACAGCAGAAATAAACATGTTTCTACCCCTGGATGCAATACAAATTATTCGGGATATAGTTAGATTCCACCTTAAAGATTATTAATTGTTGAGTGAATTGTTTTATAACGCAACCTTTTTATTTATATTAGGTCTTAAAGTTATTGCATAAATTAGGGCGTGGTCACGTTGATGGACAGGTACGTGCCTCACTGTCAGCTAACAGCAACTTGTCCACTCTGCTAGGCTACAACGTTAGCTAGTTGTAGTTACTGTACTTGACCCTTTAGCCGTTTTTGTGGTGATTATGCCTTTTAGGGAATGTTGTTACAAATACCAGACAATTAAAATGTCGTGCTGTGCGTCCCGGCGGACGGAGCTAGCCGCCTGCGGCTCCGTTAGCTCCGGGCGGCGGAGTCCGGCGTTATAACTGGAAATCAAGGAATGCAGCGAAACACAGACTTGGTTCGTATATAATATGTCTATGTGCAAAACCCAGAGATGGCAGGTTTTTAATACGGCAACCCCATATTTGTTTATGTCAAATCAATTCTCAAGTTTCAAATGATAAATGCCGTATTCGACTAGCCGTCAGGTAATGCACTGCAGTGGACTGCTTCTGCATTAAATGGTGTGTGTTGTTATGTTGTGTGTTTTGTTATAATGGCTTAACATACCTTCCATGTCCTCTTGGTAACAGCCATCCATGTCAACAGTTTCTGAAATGATAGAAAATGAACTAATAAGTTGAAAAGCTGAACATTTGTGATATACCTATGAATATAAACTGATTGGAAAAGTAATACATAAACAGTTCACCTAAGGATACAAATAGTTGGAATAAAATATTGTAGTTACATTTTAAAAACAAACTCCAAAAACGAAATGTAAATCATATTCTGAAAGAGTATGAAAAAAAAAAAAACTGATTGTGGAGAGAGCTCTATATTACTGAATTACCTCGGTAGAAGAACGGTCTGTTGTGGATGTTTTGAGGGAAGTCAACTCGATGGGGGGGCTCTCCTCCTCAACTGCCTCTGGATAATACTGCTCATTCGTCACCTGGAACTTAGATAAAACAAGAATGCACTAAGAAGATATTCATATTCATGAGTTACCACAGTTAGCTACATCAAAAACTGTTTCTGAAACTAGATTTGAATCAAAGCAAAGTCCTGGCATTATTCATTACTGTGGTCTGAACATATCATAAAGGGGTTGCAATGGATTGCATTAAAATTACCCCTTTCAAACATGCACAGGCTCAGAGGGTGTAGAATGATGCCTCCAACAACTTGAGTTTAGAGACTAAAAGGTATTGCCAAAATATTTAGAAATCACTTCAAGCTATAACCAAACGGGAGGGCCCCATGAGGACAAGACTAGAAACAAGTGTGTGTGACAGGTTTATGCAACAAGTCCCATCAAGGCTAAGGTAAACGATCACCGTTTGAAACATGCTTATGCTCAAATAGTATAAACATATGCCCACAACAACTTGAGTTTAGACACTTAAAGGTATTGCCAAAATATTTTTTAAATGACTTCAAGTTAAAACCAAACGGGAGGGCCCCATGAGGACAAGACTAGAAACAAGTGTGTGTGACAGGTGTCTGTAACAAGTCCCACCAAGGCTAGTCTAAAAATATGAAACCAATTCAGTTTCCTCTGTCAGATCGTTCCAAATCACCCAATTAGAAACGGGATTAAAGCTGTATCAGAAAAAGAGATCGAAAAGAAAGTTCCTGTCTTGGTATGGGGACTACATAGTGAAAGGCACAACATAACGAGATTGTGGAGACACCTCTATATTACTAAATTACCTCGGTAGAAGAACGGTCTGTTGTGGATGTTTTGAGGGAAGTCAACTCTATGGGGGGGCTCTCCTCCTCAACTGCCTCTGGATAATACTGCTCATTCGTCACCTGGAACTTAGATAAAACAAGAATGCACCAAGAAGATAGTAAATATTCATGAGTTACCACAGTTAGCTAAATCAAAAACTGTTTCTGAAACTAGATTTGAATCAAAGCAAAGTCCTGGCATTATTCATTACTGTGGTCTGAACATATCATAAAGGGGTTGCAATGGATTGCATTAAAATTACCCCTTTCAAACATGCACAGGCTCAGAGGGTGTAGAATGATGCCTCCAACAACTTGAGTTTAGAGACTAAAAGGTATTGCCAAAATATTTAGAAATCACTTCAAGCTATAACCAAACGGGAGGGCCCCATGAGGACAAGACTGGAAACAAGTGTGTTTGACAGGTTTATGCAACAAGTCCCATCAAGGCTAAGGTAAACGATCACCGTTTGAAACATGCTTATGCTCAAATAGTATAAACATATGCCCACAACAACTTGAGTTTAGACACTTAAAGGTATTGCCAAAATATTTTTAAATGACTTCAAGTTAAAACCAAACGGGAGGGCCCCATGAGGACAAGACTAGAAACAAGTGTGTGTGACAGGTGTCTGTAACAAGTCCCACCAAGGCTAGTCTAAAAATATGAAACCAATTCAGTTTCCTCTGTCAGATCGTTCCAAATCACCCAATTAGAAACGGGATTAAAGCTGTATCAGAAAAAGAGATCGAAAAGAAAGTTCCTGTCTTGGTATGGGGACTACATAGTGAAAGGCACAACATAATGAGATTGTGGAGACACCTCTATATTACTAAATTACCTCGGTAGAAGAACGGTCTGTTGTGGATGTTTTGAGGGAAGTCAACTCTATGGGGGGGCTCTCCTCCTCAACTGCCTCTGGATAATACTGCTCATTCGTCACCTGGAACTTAGATAAAACAAGAATACACTAAGAAGATAGTAAACATTTATGTTGAGATAACCCGCTGCTGCAGATACACGCTTTACAACATCAGGAGGATACGTCCCCTCCTGACCCAGAAAGCGATGCAGGTTCTGGTCCAGGCTCTCGTCATCTCACACCTAGACTACTGCAACTCCCTCCTGGCTGGTCTACCTGCATGTGCCCTCCGACCTCTGCAGCTCATCCAGAATGCAGCGGCTCGTCTGGTCTTCAACCTTCCTAAATTCTCCCACACCACGCCGCTCCTCCGCTCCCTTCACTGGCTTCCGGTAACTGCTAGAATCCACTTCAAGACACCGGTACTTGCGTACCATGCTGAATGGATCTGGCCCTTCATACATCCAGGACATGGTTAAACCGTACACCTCAGCACGTGCACTCCGCTCTGCATCAGCCAAACAGCTCGCTGCACCCGCACTGCGAGGGGGACCCAAGTTCCCATCAGCAAAAACACACAGGTTTGCTATCCTGGCTCCAAAATGGTGGAATGAGCTCCCCATTGAAATCAGGACAGCAGAAAGCTCACACATCTTCCGGCGCAGACTGAAAACTCATCTCTTTCGACTCCAATTCGAGCGATAGAATTACTAACAAAGCACTTATATACTAATAAAGGACTGGCTTATCTAAAGCCAGTTGAGTAGCACTTGAAATGTTTTAGCTCTATGAAACCTGATGTACTTATATGATTCTGTTTTCTTCAAGTTTGTATCTTCCTGGTCGAACGCACTTACTGTAAGTGGCTTTGGATAAAAGCCTCAGCTAAATGCAATGTAATATTCATGAGCTGCAAACATTAGCTAACTGAAAAGCAAGCAAGGGCATGGAAGTTGTCAGGTGAAATCTGTCAAGTTCTGCTTTTAATTAAATACATCATCAATTAAAGTATCACTCCCCCACTTGCTCATAGAGGTAGCAGACCAAACTTATAGCAAATCTGATGAATTCTCCAATACCAGTATAGTTTGCCACATCTGAACCATCTAAAATGACTTGTTAATCGAACAACAAATTAATTAGGTACTATAATTATTTGGAGGGAAACAAAAACATGTGTTAAATCACGTGTTACTTTTGAGTCATATGTTTACCTGTTTGCGCCAAGGCCAGTCTGCATCCCCATAATTGTAGGATATTTCTTCCCCTGGGGCGATGTCTCTAAGGGCAAACAGGCAGAGATGTGGCATCCCATCAAGGACAATGGTTCTCATCTTGCAGTTGGGCGTTTTGTGGTCATCGTTTACAAGCCTACCCAGTGACTTGTCTTCAACCGATGCATCAAGACTTAAATAAATAGAGATTGAATGTTAGTAGTAGAACTTGCATACTTGGTTTGGATATAGTGTGGAGCATTGTCAGTTACATTTAAAAGAAAATCATGAAGAAAAATAGATTAGACAGACAAGGTCAGGTTATATTAGGGCTTCACGATATTGGAAAAAACTGACATTGCAATATTTCTTTCCCCTGGGATATGAAAAAAGTACAGGAATTGAAGAAAGATATTTTATTATTATTATTTTAACAATATTTAACCGGATGAAGGATTTTAGTCACGGACTTCTGGATCTTAAGTTATCAGAGCAACAAGCTGAGCAAGCTCGGTTATCCTGCTGTGATCAGAGGCCTGAACTACGAAGCCGGTTCATCATAACCTGGATATGTTTGAGTTACCCGGCTTACCTAATCCAAAACAAACACGCTCTCGCTAAGCGGTCCTACGACGCTGGTTATCAACTCGTTAAGCCAGGGTTTCTCTGTCCGGCTGAGTGCGCGTTCACATGAAAGGGGCGAGGTTAGCAACATTTGACCAATCGTCATACTTCATTAATGAAAAGTCAACTATAATATTAGACATATGAAGAAGTTAAACTTTAAACATCCATGACTTAAACACTTTATCCAGGATAAAAGCCACATAGCTGCTGCACCTGCAAGGTGAACACAGCTGGTAACAGAACAAGTGTTTGAATGCGTACATTAACAGGTTTATGATATCTCTGCCCCGTCTAAGACACCATCTGACTTTAATTACATTTGTCTCGAGTGTTTCGTCAACTTAAATAATACTTCTGCATACAGTATGTGACACTGTGAGTGTTGCACGGCCAGATACGGCTCAGCTGACTCAGATAAGGAGATATATGATACATTATGATGTGATATGCCGCGGACTGTACTTAATGTTACTCTGATCCGGTTACTTATGTTGTGGCAGATATTTAATTAAGCTTTCTTAACACTAATGTTATAATAGTCAGATTGCTCTGAGGATGGGAGGTGATATTCTATTAATGTTCACGTTCACATAGTCGGTGATTTTTGCCGGCCGTCTTTCCAGAAAAGGCAGCTTTTCTGTATTTCTTTTCTCCTGTAATATGACTTGATCGCTTTAACCTCCGCACAACGAGCTCTGATTGGTCAGCAGGCAGTGCTTTCACCGAGTTGATCTCCTAGCCTGGAACCTAACCTGGTCCAGAGCTGTCAGCATAAGTTACTATGGAGATCTAGCCCGATAAGAAGAGAACCAGCGTCGTAGGACCGGAAACCCAGAGTTTCCCCTGAAGTTAGCTCGCTAAGCGAAGATCCGGCTTCGTAGTACAGGCCTCTGATCAAGAATGATTGTGATTGGTGGTTTGCTGTGCATGCAGAGCCTGCATGTCATTCACTCAAGTACCCCTGAAATGAGAGCCGCGCGAGATTTCCTTTTGTAGCAAGCAGCAAAAATAATTGTAACATGACGTGTTTGAGTTAATTTGCCTACTTAATATTGCACGTCCTGCGATTTGAATATCGCGATTATCGTCACGACACGATATATCGTGCAGCCCTAGATTCTATTATTGATTATTCTTATGTGAGATTCTAACAAGAGCAGTGCATTTTTACAACAGCAAACAATAGCATTTATTATGACTTACCACAAACATTTCCCATCCCATTTCAGATCAAACAGGAACGTTGCTTCTGTGTCACTGTAGTTTTTGGTGTTGACATCATCCTGGTTGTAAAGTTTGCCCCGGTACTCAAGCACAAACACTCCTTTTGTGAAAACTTTAGCAGCAAACACACCTCGACCTTTAAAGTAAGAAGAAATCTTTATTACATGATTCACTTAAACATATTTTTAGTTTGAAGCCATTATATTGCAAGTTAAAAAAAGGGAGATCTCAATGTGAATTGAGGTCAAATCTCAAGAGTTAACTTTAAATGGTATTGAAGACAACTTTGGAGAAAAGGGCAAGAACCCCTCAGTCTTCTTTCATCTTTCTATCAATAAGCCAATTCAAGTAATTCACAGCACTACAAAACTAAGATTTGCTCTTCTCCAACATAGTTTTCCATGCAAAATTATACAAAAGACTAAGAGCAGCAATAGACAACGCAGGAGACAACAGTGTGACATGCCAATGTACAAGTAGCACCTTCTTATGTTTGTAAAATAGAGAATATGTCTGTGTTAATCCATATTTAACCCAGAGCAGAATGAAATCAGATTAAACATTTATTTGAATACAAATAATTATTAATAAACTACAGCCATGTGGGAAGTTAGAATGCAAGGTTTACATATTCACCTGTTTCTGAGACACATGACATTAAAATGATTATCAAAAAAAGTTTTATTTAAATATAGAGGGATATGTTTAAATCACAACAACTGTTGTAAAAAAATGAAGACTAAAAAATAATAAATAATAACCCAATTGTCCCTATAGATGCTTATATATTATGTATTCAGACTAATAACTTTTTTCGACTAAAACAGTTATTGGGGTAACTATTTGTATTATTATACATGAACATGCTCAACTTCCATGTGGCCCATTGATATGAAGCCCAGTCTGACCTTTGTGGAGATGTCTAACAGGCATATGGTGTTTCTTTTGTTTTAAAAACGTGTGTTATACTTTTGTAAGTGGCTTATTACAAAACCTTGAAGTATTGGATTTATCAATGAAGGAATGTTTAGAAAATGTTACCAAATATAACAACATTTGCTTTTTAATAATTGCATAGATTTTTGATTTAAATTATAATACTGCCAGTAAGAAGTAACTTTTTGGAGTTAAAATGAACAAAGGAAGCAATGTTGGGATTATGAATTAAGATATTGTGATTTAATTTGCACTATTTGCTTGTGTTCATTTAAAAACATACAACATTGTAAGCACTTACCTTTAAACTGGTCGATAAAATGCTCTTCAAGACCAGCCTTGTCAGTCCTCAACTTAATGTGCTGTTCAGCATCCTGTTGAGGACCAAGCCGTCTCTTTCTCACTGATCTCTGCATTGTTTTTTTTAAATGGTCAGCCATCTCACCTGTTAGACAGAAGAACACTCTTTATTATTAATCACACCCTGATCCTGTTCAGGATATTTCAATGTTTGCAGGTGCACAGCAGTGTCAGTAAGTTCATTTATTCTGAGGTTTAATGCTAACAATTGTCACATAACTTATTGAAGCCAATAATATTCCAACTTAATTTAATAAGAAAAGTAATAGCTAGCTAACGTTCTTTTGCTAAAAAAGGTAAAATATCCATTTATTTACACCACTTTTAAGGAGAGAAGTGCCACATGACAGCGATAGGTGCACTAAAATTTTCCGATTGTACTGCATGTCCTGAGAAACTCCCTCTTGAGCTTCTCAACAGGGCATTCAAGCAGTTATTTTTCTGCAGCATCATTTGAATTGCATTGGTGCAAGTTTTATTTTGGGAAATTTAAACATGCATTTATTTATATATATATTTTAAAAAAACATATATACAGTATAAAAATATATATACATTATATTTATGGGGCTCTGAGACCAACTAGAGCAGATGCTCACATAATGCTCACATAAAGCACAGTTGAAGCCTTAAATCCCCTCCCCCTTCTCCCTCCGATGCCATAACGAGTTCTTCCCTCAACTCACTTTCGCGGGTGTGCGCTGTGCCCCTCCCCCTCCCTCCTTCACGAAGATGCCCGAACCAATAACACAAGCTTAGCTTACTTCACCGTCAGGTCACTTTCTCCGAATAAAAGTGATTAAAAACCACGCCGTATTTAACAGTGAATAACACATAGAATATACAGATAATGTCATGCAAAATTAATTTTCGTTTTCGTGGCGAGACAAATCCTTTCATTCACAGGAGTTGCCGGAAATAAAACCTCTCCTTCCCACCGCAGCCTAACGTCACAGCCTCACCGACCAAATATAAACTTACCGTTTTCACTCACGGTAAAACGAGGCACCACAATATTTTCGTTTCTCCCTTAGTTAACTCCGTGAATACTGATGCTATCTAACTAAAACACGTTTTAAACATGGTTTAAAGACAGATTGAGGCGGCAGCATTACAGACAGTGATTGGACGAAAAAAAAGACTTTACATCACGTGTCTGCATGCACTCCTCTCATCCCCCGAGCTGCCCCCCCCCCCGTGCCTGTGTAAACTTCACTAAATTTGACCATTGCACATGAATACATTGCATAAACACAGGTTATTTATGTTGTATGTTTTGTATTTAATTAAAGTGCTTTTGCAGTATATACAGTTCGTGTTAATCACCAAGCCCACTTTCTAATGATTTTCTAAATCATGAAAATATATCGATCATAAATCTATCAATTCAAAAATTATAAAAGTAGGGTAGACATGTGGATATTATCCGGCTGAAAACGTGTATTTATCTAACAGGTTCGTTTTCCACAGACCTTATTTAGAGCCATTTTCCAAAATCCTATGGAGGAGAAATCACGTTGCGAGGGAACCAGCAGCTTACGTCCGGTTTTTAAGACTGCATCACAGCTCTGTCCTGTTACTGAAGTCACAGCACAGCTGGGTAAGAGTGGGGGAGGGGAGGGCGATGAAGTGCACGTGCAGCATGCTCTGCAAATGCACGGTGAAACGAACCACAGGAATATTGCCGTTGTTAACTCCATGAATCCTGATGCTATCTTTACTTTAGACACGGCAAAACAATAATACCTCAGCAGTGCCTCCAATATTTGTTGCACACAAAAAGGATTTCCAGGTGTGCATACGTTTAAAGAACAAGACGATCTTTACTTCAGTTCTTCAATTTACGTAAAAACAAGACTTTACATCACGTGTCTGCACGCACTCCTCTCATCCCCCGAGCTGCCCCCCCCCCCCCCGTGCCTGTGTAAACTTCACTAATGAGCATTGCACATGAATACATTGCATAAACACAGGTTAATTAAATACAAAACATACAACATGAATAAAGTGCTTTTGCAGTATATACAGTTCCGTGTTAATCACCAAGCCCACTTTCTAATGATTTTCTAATGATAAATATATCGATCATAAATCTATCAATTCAAAAATTATAAAAGTAGGGTAGACATGTGGATATTATCCGGCTGAAAACGTGCATTTATCTAACAGGTTCGTTTTCCACAGACCTTATTTAGAGCCATTTTCCAAAATCCTATGGAGGAGAAATCACGTTGCGAGGGAACCAGCAGCTTACTTCCGGTTTTTAAGACGCGTCACTGCATCACTGCTCTGTCCTGTTACTGAAGTCACAGCACAGCTTGGTAAGAGTGGGGGAGGGGAGGGCGATCAAGTGCACGTGCAGCACGCTCTGCAAATGCACGGTGAAACGAACCACAGGAATATTGCCGTTGTTAACTCCCTGAATCCTGATGCTATCTTTACTTGTACTCAAGTACAAGATCTGAATACTTCTACTTTTACTCAAGTACAATAATTGAGAACTTTTACATTTACTCAAGTATAATATCTGAGTACTTCTACTTTAACTAAAGTACCAGAACTGAGTACTTCTACTTTTACACAAGTACAAGATCTGAGTACTTCTACTTTTACTACAAGATCTGAGTACTTTTATTTTTACTCAAGTACAAGATCTGAGTACTTCTACTTTTACTACAAGATCTGAGTACTTCTACTTTTACTACAAGATCTGAGTACTTTTATTTTTACTCAAGTACAAGATCTGAGTACTTCTACTTTTACTACAAGATCTGAGTACTTCTACTTTTACTACAAGATCTGAGTACTTCTACTTTTACTCAAGTACAAGATCTGAGTACTTCTACTTTTACTACAAGATCTGAGTACTTCTACATTTACTCAAGTACAAGATCTGAGTACTTCTTCATTTACTAAAGTACAAGATCTGAGTACTTCTACATTTACTACAAGATCTGAGTACTTCTACTTTTACTACAAGATCTGAGTACTTCTACATTTACTCAAGTACAAGATCTGAGTACTTCTTCATTTACTAAAGTACAAGATCTGAATACTTCTACATTTACTACAAGATCTGAGTACTTCTACTTTTACTACAAGATCTGAGTACTTCTACTTTTACTCAAGTACAAGATCTGACTACTTCTACTTTTACTACAATATCTGATTACATCTACTTTTACTCAAGTATAAGATCTGAGTACTTCTACATTTACTCAAGTACAAGATCTGAGTACTTCTACATTTACTACAAGATCTGAGTACTTCTACATTTACTCAAGTACAAGATCTGAGTACTTCTTCATTTACTCAAGTACAAGATCTGAGTACTTCTACATTTACTACAAGATCTGAGTACTTCTACTTTTACTACAAGATCTGAGTACTTCTACTTTTACTCAAGTACAAGATCTGAGTACTTCTACTTTTACTACAAGATCTGAGTACTTCTACATTTACTCAAGTACAAGATCTGAGTACTTCTTCATTTACTAAAGTACAAGATCTGAGTACTTCTACATTTACTACAAAATCTGAGTACTTCTACTTTTACTACAAGATCTGAGTACTTCTACATTTACTCAAGTACAAGATCTGAGTACTTCTACTTTTACTACAAGATCTGAGTACATCTACTTTTACTCAAGTACAAGATCTGAGTACTTCTTCATTTACTCAATTACAAGATCTGAGTACTTCTACATTTACTACAAGATCTGAGTACTTCTACTTTTACTACAAGATCTGAGTACTTCTACTTTTACTCAAGTACAAGATCTGAGTACTTCTACTTTTACTACAAGATCTGAGTACTTCTACATTTACTCAAGTACAAGATCTGAGTACTTCTACATTTACTACAAGATCTGAGTACTTCTACTTTTACTACAAGATCTGAGTACTTCTACTTTTACTCAAGTACAAGATCTGAGTACTTCTACTTTTACTACAATATCTGAGTACTTCTACTTTTACTCAAGTACAAGATCTGAGTACTTCTACTTTTACTACAAGATCTGAGTACTTCTACATTTACTCAAGTACAAGATCTGAGTACTTCTTCATTTACTAAAGTACAAGATCTGAGTACTTCTATATGTACTACAAGATCTGAGTACTTCTACTTTTACTACAAGATCTGAGTACTTCTACATTTACTCAAGTACAAGATCTGAGTACTTCTACTTTTACTACAAGATCTGAGTACTTCTACTTTTACTCAAGTACAATATTTGAGTACTTCTACTTTTACTACAAGATCTGAGTACTTCTACATTTACAGCCTGTCTACACTACAGGCATCGAAAAATGCTTTCGACGCTTCGCCCATTCACTTGAATGGGTTGCCGTAGAAGATTTTAATCTTCGCCGAACTGCATTGTGGGGAGCATGGCATGGCTTTGCAAGCATCACGAGCATCTGTCGGCATCAAAAGTTGAACAATGTTCAACTTTTGAGGCTCGATGCTTGGCATCAGCCAATCAAATCCCGTTTATGCAATTCCCGCCAGTACAAGCGCTAGCCAATCAAACCGCGTGTATGCTGATACGCAGGTCTTGACTATTTTCCATATGTCATAAAATGGAGGATAAATTAATCATTGCCGTGGCAAGTGTCCCAGTCCTGTATGACTGTACTCTGTTCACCTACCGGGACCTAAACCGGAGGAACCAGGCATGGAGGGAGGTGGCAGAGACAGTTGGTGAAACTGGTAGGTTTTCAACTGTTTGGGGAGTTTATATCCAGTTTACTTCGTTTTAACATTGAATGGACAGCTAGTAATGTAGCATAATATACAGGGCATAACAAGGCTTTGTATGCCGGGGGCGGGTGGGAGATTCCTGATTGGTTGTTGGTCGCCTTGGGCGTGAGAAATCGCCAAGCCTCAGACACGTCCAGCTTCAAGATTTTTTGATGCCTGTAGTATAGACGGGCCGGGCCGTTACTCAAGTATAAGATCTGATTACTTCTACTTTTACCTTAGTGCAAAATCTGAGTACTTATACTTTTACTCAATTACAAGGTCTGAGTACTTCTACTTTTACTCAGGTAGAATATCTGAGTACTTCTACATTTACTACAAGCGCTGAGTACTTCTACTTTTACTCAAGTACAATATCTGAGTACTTCTACTTTTACTCAAGTACAAGATCTGAGTACTTCCACTTTGACTCAAGTACAAGATCTGAGTACTTCTTCATTTACTCAAGTACAAGATCTGAGTACTTCTATATTTACTACAAGATCTGAGTACTTTTACTTTTACTCAAGTACAAGATCTGAGTACTTCTACTTTTACTACAATATCTGAGTACTTTTACTCAAGTCCAAGATCTGAGTACTTTTACTCAAGTACAAGATCTGAGTACTTCTGCTTTTACTCAAGTACAAGATCTGAGTACTTCTACTCTTACTCAAGTCCAAGATCTGAGTACTTCTACATTAGTACACTACAGCCCTTAGCTGCTATGCTTAACACTTAGCTGCTTTGCTTAGCAATTGCTGCTAAGTAGCTGCTAATATTAGCACCTCTGACTTCACCCATCTCTGACCAAAAGCCTGAATATGGTCAATAATGCCTCTTAATTCACTATACTGTTGCACCCCGATTGCAAATTCTTAGCACTTAGCTGCTACGCGTAGCACTGCTAAGCAGCTGATAATATTAGCAGCTACATAGGTAGCTAAAGCCTACTGAGCAGTTACAAATTATTACTTACTTAATCACAATTAGAAACATATCAAGAAACAACTGCAATAAATGTGGAGGGAAACTTTGTTATAAACCAAATAAATATAATATTAAACCAAAACATATTAAATCAACTTACCTATTGCTCACAGCAAAGTCCATGTGTTGGCATTCATGTAAGTAATTCAATGCAGGGGAAATGGCTGCATGAGATCTCGCAATATCTCATGGGATTACGCACATCACACGTGATTTGGTTGTCGGCATCTGATTGGCTTAAATGTTACACACTTTCAGGAAGTGTGTATAACTGTAGTTACACCGAATGGCCTCCGGGGAAAAAAATTGTTTACACACTTTTCCATATTTTGTGACCTTGTGGGCCAAGTGAAAAAAAAGCAAGAGGCATATAAGGGGAAGCCCTAGAGCTCATTTATAGCATTAATATTTGTGGGGCCCACCATTTTGGGCCCCACAACGCACCTGGTCCCCACAACGTAAGTGTTCTCCCTGTTTACTGGCCCCACAAAGTAATAAGAACGAGTGCACACACACACACACACACACACACACACACACACACACACACACACACACACACACACACACACACACACACACACACAGTGGGTGCCCGACTGTATCCATGCAAGTTTGACTGTCTGCAGGTGAAAACATATCACTACCTGTCCCAAGTGAACCTGCTGCTACACAATCTGCAGGGGAAACATTGATCCCGAGTACCACAACACAGTCTGCAGCACGTGACGCCACAAAGGCAGCAGCTGTTGACCCTGCCGACTGGCCATCCATGTCTGATAAGGTAAGAAAAGAGTTTGTGAGCAGAGGACCCTATCAGGCAAAACCACACTTCATTTTTCCAAAAAGACAGGATGGGAGAAGCTGCCACCACCAAGACTTTTATAGAAAACTGGTAAATGGGGAAAGAATCAAGAGAAGCTGGCTATTGTACTCACAGAAAAACAACAGCCTTTACTGTTTTTGCTGCAAGCTGTTCTCCCAGAAGGAATACAAATTAATCAGTGCAGGACTAAATGACTGGAAAAATTGCCACCAATTACTGAAAACGCACGAGAACACTCCAGAACATACTAAACACATGGAATCATGGAAAGAGTTAGAGTTTCGATTACAAAAGGGGCAAACTATTGATAGGACTGTGATGGCGCTTACAGACATAGAAAGGAAGAGATGGCGTGAGGTGGTAACAAGGTTGGTCGCCATCATTCCATCATTAGCTGAGAGAAACATGGGCCTCAGGGGAACATGTGACACACTCAACAAACCCAACAATGGCAACTTCCTTAAAGAAGTGGAGCTGATGGCAATGTTTGACCCTGTAATGAAAGAACACGTTGCTAAAGTCAAAAGGGGTGCAAGCCATACCACATATCTCGGAAAAAATATTCAAAATGAACTCATTGAATGTATCGGTGAGAGAATCAGTGCCCACATGATTGAAGAAATTAAGAAGGCTAAATATTATTCCATCATTCTGGACTGCACACCTGACATTAGCCACACCGAGCAGTTATCAGTCATCTTAAGGATTGTTACAATGGAGGAGATGCCACAAGTTAAGGAACACTTCATGGGGTTCCTTGTCGCTGAGGAATCAACTGGCGAGAGTTTGTCATCCCTCATCCTGGACAGGCTCCAAGAACTGAACATCCCCTTTGAGGACTGTAGGGGACAGTCTTATGACAATGGTGCCAATATGCGAGGGAAAAACAAAGGAGTTACCAGGTTACTTGAACTAAACCCGAGGGCACTATTCGTGCCATGTGACGCACACACTCTCAATCTGGTGTTAGCTGATGCAGCGAAAAGCTCCCTAGATGCCACTGGATACTTTGGCTACCTCCAAAAGCTTTTTACATTGTTTTCAGCATCCACAAAGCGCTGGGACATTTTGATGAGCCATGTCACCACTACCTTGAAATCATGGTCTGAAACCAGGTGGGAGAGCCGGGTCAACAGTGTGGAAGCTGTGCGATATCAGGCTCAACATGTTCGAGATGCACTTTTGGAGGTGAGGGACAAGGCCACTGACATAATGATCAAAATAGAGGCACAGTCTTTGGCTGAGGAAGTGGGGTCCTACCGCTTCTCCATTTGCACTGTGGTGTGGTACGACATCCTCAGTAAAGTCAAACAGGTCATTAAGGTCATGCAGTCTGTGTCAATGGAACTTGACATTGCAGTTGACCTCCTGAGAAAGACAAAGGCCACCCTGGAAGACTACAGAGCCACTGGATTTGCCTCTGCTCAGATCAGTGCTAAAGACAGTTAGAAAGTTTGGGGTGCTTGTCAACTTCCCCGAACTGCCCAGAAACGAGCTGACAAAGCAGTGTCAAACACTGAGCAACACCCTGAGCTCTGGCGGACAGTCAGACATAGATGGAAAAGAGTTGGCACTGGAGCTGATGAACTTTCCAACTCTCCCCTCACCCACAATGACCACCCTGGAACTGTTGGTGTTCTTGGAAAGGAAGAACCTGAGGGAGGTTTATCCTAATATGTGGGTGGCCCTCAGGATCGCAGTCACTATGCCAGTGACAGTGGCTTCAGCAGAAAGAAGCTTCTCAAAGCTGAAGTTAATTAAAACCTACCTGAGGTCTACAATGGTCAAAGAACGCCTCAGTGGACTTGCCATCATCAGCATTAACAGTGATGTTTCTCGTCAGCTGCCATATGAGGATGTTATCGATGACTTTGCAGCAAAGAACTCAAGACGAGTGCAATTCTGAGTGTTTAAGTCAAGCAAGTCAGTAAGGTATTTATTTATTATTACAATATGTGTGTTCAAAAACAGAAATGTAATTGTTCTTTTTTTGTATAAATCGTTTTTATGTATTTGTTAATATTTTTTCATTTATTTTATTTATTTATTATTACAATACGTGTGTTCTTAAGTGTTCTTTAAAATATTTCTATAACTGCTTCTGCGGAAGCTACTTGTTTATTAAAAGATGTTTGTTGAATTATAACTAAAGCAAGTGTGGTTTTTGTATTTGTGTGTAGGGTGGGGGGGTTGGTGTTTTCAGTGTATACTATAAGACAGTAAACAAAAAATATAAAAATATGAATACATAAATGAGTGTTAACTAGGTCAAATAAGATATGAATGAACAACAAAAATAAAATAAGTTACATTTATTGGCTATGTTAGGTTATTGGTTATTGGTAAACCTTTTTGCCTATGTCAATAAGTTTCTGTTTTTGTAGTGTATTCGTCTTTTGTAGAGATTTTGAATTTGTTCTTTATATATTCTATGGGGGGGGGGGGGGGGGCACCAGCAAACATCTCGCCTAGGGCTGCAAATTGTCTAGAGCCGGCCCTGTTAGAGGCCATTAATAGAACTTAGTCCATCAGAGGGTAAGAAACACTGGCTAGTAATGGTTGACATGTGGTCCAAATGGGTTGAAGCATTTCCTGTAAACGCACAGACAGCAAATGCTGTGGCTAAAGCTTTACTAAGGGAAATGATTCCTAGATGGGGGATACCAAGCAAGGTCTCGAGCGACATTTTGCTAATGAGGCCATTGCACAGATAGGAGAATACCTTGGCATGGACATTAGAAAGCATTGTGCTTACCATCCACAGAGTGGTGGTGTGGTGGAAAGAGAGAACGGTACAATCAAAAACAAACTAGCAAAATGCTGTGCAGACACAGGTTTATCCTGAACACAAGCCCTGCCCATTGTGCTGATGTACATGAGAATGCGGAAACGAACACGGAGTCAACTCAGCCCTTTTGAGATCCTTTTTGCAGCTCCTCCACAGATTGGGATCAAGGCGCCAGGATGTCCTCTCCCCTCCACAACTTTGTGTGAGGATGCTATGTTGTCATATTGTATTAACCTGTCATCCAATTTAGCAGATATCAGACGCCAGGTAGCGGCAGCTCTACCTACCCCTGCTACTGGTCCACTCGACCGTATTCAACCAGGCGACTTTGTGCTGGTCAATGACTTCCAGAAGAAAGAGCTGGAGATCCAGCCGTTGGCAAAGTCCCGACCAGGTGCTTCTCGTCACCCAGACAGCGGTCAAGGTCGCCGAGAGAGCCACGTGGGTCCACGCCAGCCACTGCAAAGCTGTCATTTCCGCCCCAGTCTAGCCGGTCCAGCAGAAACAGACGACGACAAGTGACGTGCCAAGTCACCACCAGCACCACACCCGCAGCACATACACCCTAGTACCAAACACAAAACTCATGGGCGACGGCCAGCTGTGCTTTTTCATATGCCTCTGGTTCCTCGCCTGTGCCGTCATGGAGTGGGGTTTAATTGACATGGTCATGAAGGCACGGGCTCATTCAGACTAGACACATCCACTTAGGAGACGACAACACCAAGAACATAAACTTTGTGCCTGATCACTGGCGAGTGATTGAAGATGGAGCCCCTCGGACAAGAATTAGCTAACGCCCACCTGGAAAGACGACAACGCAACCGTGAACGATGCAGAAACTGTTGGAGGGTCTGGACACTAGTAGAGTGGATCCTTTGTATATTCTCCATGGCTTTTGTGTTTCGCATAATCCTATACTTCATGTATGCATGGTTAGTACACAGCCCCCTAAACAAAGTCAGAGTAGCGAAAAGATATGCTGGAGAATCTGGGAGAACGACATGGTCAGGAGGGTTAATTAAAGCAGGGACTTGTAACATCACTCTGATGGAGTGGCAAAACAGCACAGTACAGCTAGACCCATGTGACTACATCCCTTGCCCCGACCCTAGGAAGTTAGGGTGGGCAGACATTTACATCTGCTATGTCATAGATGGCAGTTACACTAGCCTCCATTGCTCTGGAGGCTGGGTTTCTTCTGCTGTACAGATGTAGCGATTCATTTCAGACAGTTTGAACCGCGAGGGCCGTGATTGGTACGGGATCTGCCCTCGCTCAAGGGAAAACCTCCAGCTTGACTTGAGACCGCCCCCGTGATAGATAAATGTAATTATAATGAAGCCAGCTGCAATGGATCATTGATCCACCAGGGGGTGCAGTGGGGTTCCACACTGGAGCTCATGTGAAATAAAATCAGATACAGTATGCTGGATGTACAGCGGAACTTTGTTAAGATCCATATGTCACGGATCTCATACTCTGTGCTAAATAAGAGACATGTAATCATTTACAAAACATCACCATGTTGTTATTTAATAAAATAATGTTGTTTAGTCGGAAAAAACGAACGGGAGGAAATGCAGCCCGGTTCTCGATTTTTAATCCTATTTTAATCATCATCTTCACCACGATCATTTATGTTTATGTTCGCCGAATTGACATGAAATCACTGACACATATGAATTTACTGTATTCAACTTCATTAAAACGTTATTAACCATCAATCAGTCAATCAATGTTTATTCATATAGCCCAATATCACAAATGTTACACTTGTCTCAGTGGACTTCACAGTTTGTACAGAATATCAGTATGACAATAGTTTGAGTTTAGGCATTAACGTGCCTAAACTCAGTAATTCACTAAAAATATTTATATTTTAATGGAGCCTCGTCGGCAGATCAGGATCCCAACGCGCAGTGGAGGGATATTGGTCTGCATGACGGGTGTTATTTTCCCCATAAGGAACAAGTCGCTGCAAATTATCCCGCTTATTACATGGCCACATTCTCAACAAACTAACGACATGACTCCCAATATTAATTTAAATGCTTTTATGGATTTAGAAAATGTTTTTATTGATTTAAAAAATAGTTGTATGTATTGATTTAAATCTACATGCATCCGCTAAGAAAAATAGTCCGTTGTTACCGTTTTTTAAACAGTGTGAATGAAACGGCAGCTCTCTCCCCCCTCACCCCCTGATCTTTCTTCTCCAGCAGCTAAATTAACTATAGGTTACTCTGAGTGACCATAGACTGTATGTGACAAGCTTACAGTTAGTGACGTAACAACACCATAAAAGCTGGTGGGTTGAAAGCAATACGGGAGGTAAAAATAACTACAATAATTGTGATTTATTTATTTTGGCTTTTATGTTTTTAGGTATAAAATGTTGTGTAATTCAGGCTTATAGTTCATCCTTCTCTAAAAGCCTTCAACAATGACAATATTCATAGTAATTTAATAAATCCTTCCAACACACATTGTAAAAAACAGCCTACTGTAAGTTAAGAAATCATTCCAATATGTACATCTTCGGATGTAACAACAATAACATTATAAATAGTAACATAGCTGAACATGGTATTGCACATTTAGCTTTGAGTGTTACTGACCTGAGATGTTTTTATTACATGAATTAAGGTGACTGAGGCTTATCTGTATGAAAAAGGTAAGAAGGATCCGAGCCCCCGGCTCCCCCACCCCATGGAATATCGGCTTTAAAATGAGGAATAAGAGAGGATTTCAGCAGTCAGAACAACTAAAGCAGCAGTGTTAACGGAAACGCCAAAGAGTCACATCTAATAGAAATATATAAAAGCATTTATTTTAATTGTGTAGCAGTCAGTTTATAATTTTGGCAGCACTGTTGAGCATTTTGAAAATGTATTTTCATGCCTCTGTGCAAGGCTTAGTCTTTCTATCTTTATAGCCACATGGTGTAAAGTAACTAAGTTCATAAACTCAACAAGTACTATACTTGGGCACAATTTTGAGATACTTGTACTTTATTTAAGTATTTCAATGTGTTGCTACTTTGTTCTTCTACTCCACTACAGTTTAGAGGTACATGGTGTACTTCTACTCCACTCCATGTATTTAATACCTTTAGTTACTTTACAGATGTGGATGAATAATGTGAAATATAATCAAGTGTTAAATCAGACTTTAGTTCCACCTGGAGTAAATCCACAAGCCCTTTAGTATACAAAGTCATTCAAACTAGCTGCTCCTTTACCAGCTTTGAGAACACTTTCATGATCAATCATTATAAAACATATCATATATATTATTCTGAAATGGACCAATCTGCACAATGACTACTTTTACTGTCGCTACTTTCACTATATTTTCATGAGAATACTTTTCTACTTTCACTTGAGGAACATTTTGAATGCAGGACTTTTACTGTAACAGAGTATTCCTACACTCTGGTACTTCTACTTTTACTCAAGTGCAAGACCTGAGTACTTCTACTTTTACTCTAGTACAAGACCTGAGTACTTCTACTTTTACTCTACAAGATCTGTGTGCTTCTACTTTTACTCAAGTACAAGACCTGAGTGCTTCTACTTTTACTCAAGTACAAGATCCGAGTACTCTACTTTTATTCTAGTACAAGATCTGAGTGCTTCTACTTTTACTCAAGTACAATATATATATATATATATATATATATATATATATATACCACCTCTGTTTATAGCCTATGAAAAAAAATATTAGAAATAGAAGGCTGAAGCTAACGTTAGCAGATAGTGCAACCCAGTCTCATGGCATTTCGTGTTCACCAACACGATTTTTAATCTATTGATTCGTGTTCACAAACACGATTTCCCCCTTTTTTTTGTTCTGCACAGCACGATTTTAAAAGCATTGTTTTTCTATTGGTAGTCTCACGGCATTTACGTGTTATAGGAAGACCGGAAGCTGTGTGGTTCATAAAAACATGTTCTTACTCAATATCAAGCCACAATTATTGCTTTTATTTTAAATCGTATAATTTCTGACTTTTGTTGCCGTCTGTGAGGAAAATAAATGCGGCTCAGAGCCTCAGAATACTGAAATCTGTATTTTTTCAATCTTTTGTTCCTTCTAATTTGTTATTCTTTTCAAAATAACACACTGTTATTTACTCACCAATAACACAAAATTATCCTTGTTTTTATTTATTTGTTTAGTTCCACAATCTCGGGCTTTTTTGACGTCCGTCAGGAACTGAATTTCAAAATAAAAATAACCGGAAACAGACGTAGGCATTTCGAGCGTTTACCCAAAATCCTCAGCTATGGTTTAAGCTCGCTGATTGGATGTTTTAGCCGCAATGCATGTTGGGATTTGGTGTTTATATGATATGAAATCGGAAAAACATTTTAAAAGAATAAAATAATACTTAATTCCGAGTGTTCTTGCTTTTCTCTTTGAAAGTCATCACATAACGGCATTGTAATACACGGTTCGGCTGCATTACATATGACAGATCTGCCGTAGTTCTCTATTTATAGAGCCCTGATGAGAAGACCTTTGGAAAAACTGGAAGAAATGCCGCCAAAACTGAATACTTGACGTGGATCATAAATATATCAACAATTAAACAACATCTTCAATTTCTCTTCACACAATACGTCTCCTTGCAGTATCAACACTAATTCGGCTGACCTGTAAATTTGATCTAATTCATAGATAGGTTATATTTACACCATAACGGTGCACAGCTGATATAAAAGGACTTATAGTTTTTAAAGATATTACTGATTTTCTTTTAATATAAGAATGTAAATACTGAGTCTGAAATAGTATAGCAATATGCTGTAAAATTATGTGAAAGCATGAATAAAACTACACATCTTCAGATGTTGTATACATAAGTTGTCACGATTCTCATGTTATGTCACGTTTATAGTTTTGTAGGTTTGGGTGTTTTTGCTGTTTTCCATGTCATGTTTTCCTTTGGGTTATTGTCTTGTCATTAGTTTCCCTGGTGTGTCTAATTGTCTGATTATGTGCACCTGGGCCCCTGTGTTTTCTCCTCCCTCCTCACCTGTGTCTTGTTGTGTGATTGAGTCTTGTGTGTATTTAAGTTCTGGGTTGTCTGTCTGTCTTGGTCGGTTCGTCTTTTTCCCTGACTATTTCTGCGGTGAGTGTTCTGTTTGTCATTGTATAGATATATCATAGCCTTGAAATAAAGGAATTTTCAGTTTATATCTGCATTTGGTTCCTGCTTGTTTCACAAACCGTGACAGTACGAACCGACCATAAAATGGACCCAGCAGACCTTTTGAAGCTACAGGCGGAACGTCTTGGATATTCTCTGGAGTATATTTTTCATACGTGGAAAGGCGCCTCATCTAGACAGGGTAGAGAGGCTGCGTTGAAGGAGGCACGTCAGGAGGTTGCTCGCAAGCCCTGGCTCTGGAGCTTGTTGCCCGAGTGGCTTAGGATTTTTTCACGTAGCCCTGAGAGCCAGTCCTCATTTTCTGACCCTTTCTTGGGGTCTGGTCTGGAGTTTGGGGGTCCACGAAGCCTCCAAAAAACTCCTAAGAGGCGCAAGGCCAGGGTTCTGCGCCCAACAGCCATGGTTCCGGCTCCAGCGCCAGACCCAGCAGCCGTGGCTCCGTGCTCCAGTACCGGCCCACGCAGCTTTGCTTCCATACTCCATTACCTGGCTTACACAGCCAGGGTCCAGGCTTCCGCTCCGCGCCCAGCAGCCATGGTTCCGGCTCCAGAACCGGACCATACAGCCATGTTTCCGGGTCCAGTGCCGGCCCACACAGCCATGTTTCCGGCTCCAGAACCGGACCTTACAGCCATGTTTCCGGCTCCAGTGCCGGCCCACACAGCCATGTTTCCGGCTCCAGAACCGAACCTTACAGCCATGTTTCCGGCTCCAGAACCGGACCTTACAGCCATGTTTCCGGCTCCAGAACCGGACCTTACAGCCATGTTTCCGGCTCCAGTGTCGGCCCACACAGCCATGTATCCGGCTCCAGAACCGAATCTTACAGCCATGTTTCCGGCTCCAGAACCGGACCTTACAGCCATGGTCCCGGCTTCAGTGCCGGCTCCAGTAACCATGGTCCCGACTCCGGCTCCCCGTCACCTTCTGACTCATCGGCCGACGCCAGCTCCTAGAGTCCTGTCAGCGTACCGGCCGACTCCAGCACCTCGTCTCCTGTGGGCTGTCCGTCCGACGCCAGCTCCCCATGTCCTGTCGGCATACCGGCCGACTCCAGCACCTCGTCTCCGGTTGGCTGTCCGTCCGACGCCAGCTCCCCGAGTCCTGTCGGCGTACTGGCCGACTCCAGCACCTCCTCTCCGGTTGGCTGTCCGTCCGACGCCAGCTCCCCGTGTCCTGATGGCTGTCCGTCCGACGCCAGCTCTCCGAGTCCTGTCGGCATACCGGCCGACTCCAGCACCTCGTCTCCTGTTGGCTGTCCGTCCGACGCCAGCTCCCCGTGTTCTGTTGGCGAACCAACCCACTCAAGTGTCGTTGGAGGTCCCGCAGAGTGCCTTTCTGCCGGGGGTCCTGCCAACTCTATGTCTTGTCCCGTTGGAGGTCCCGCAGACTACTCTTCTGCCGGGGGTCCTGCCAACCCAATGTCCTGAGCCGTTGGAGGTCCCGCAGACTGCTCTTCTGCCGGGGGTCCTGCCAACTCCATGTCTGGTCCCGTTGGAGGTCCCGCAGACTACTCTTCTGCGGGGGGTCCTGCCAACTCCATGTCCTGTCGCGTTGGGGATCCCGCAGACTACTCTTCTGCCGTGGGTCCTGCCAACTCCATGTCGTGTCCCGTTGGAGGTCCCGCAGACTACACTTCTGCCGGGGGTCCTGCCAACCCCATGTCCTGAGCCGTTGGAGGTCCCGCAGACTGCTCTTCTGCCGGGGGTCCTGCCAACTCCATGTCTTGCCACGTTGGAGGTCCCGCCGACTACTCTTCCGCTGGGGGTCCTGCCAACTCCATGTCCTGTCGCGTTGGGGATTCCGCCAACTGCTCTCCTGCCGGGGGTCCTGCCGGTCCTGTGTCCTCTTCCATGGGGGATCTTGCCGACACCGGTTCCTGACCGGCCTCCGGAGCTGTCTGGTCTTCACCCCTCCTCGGAGTCTGCCTTGCCCCCGGGCCGTCCGCCCGAGATTCCCTCCATGGACTCTGCCTTGCCCCCGGGCCATCCGCCCGAATTCCCCTTTTTGAACTCTGCCTTGCCCCCGGGCCGTCCACCCGAATTCCCCTTTTTTGAACTCTGCCTTGCCCCCGGGCCGTCCGCCCGAGACCCGTCCTCCAGACCCCCTCCATCCACCCTGCTGGACTTTTGTTTTTTTGGGACGTCTGGAATCCGTCCCTTGAGGGCGGGGTTATGTCACGATTCTCATGTTATGTCATGTTTATAGTTTTGTAGGTTTGGGTGTTTTTGCTGTTTTCCATGTCATGTTTTCCTTTGGGTTATTGTCTTGTCATTAGTTTCCCTAGTGTGTCTAATTGTCTGATTATGTTCACTTGGGCCCCTGTGTTTTCTCCTCCCTCCTCACCTGTGTCTTGTTGTGTGATTGAGTCTTGTGTGTATTTAAGTTCTGGGTTGTCTGTCTGTCTTGGTCGGTTCGTCTTGTTCCCTGACTAGTTCTGCGGTGAGTGTTCTGTTTGTCATTGTATAGATATATCATAGCCTTGAAATAAAGGAATTTTTTGTTTATATCTGCATTTGGGTCCTGCTTGTTTCACAAACCGTGACAGTACGAACCGACCATAAAATGGACCCAGCAGACCTTTTGAAGCTACAGGCGGAACGTCTTGGATATTCTCTGGAGTATATTTTTCATACGTGGAAAGGCGCCTCATCTAGACAGGGTAGAGAGGCTGCGTTGAAGGAGGCACGTCAGGAGGTTGCTCGCAAGCCCTGGCTCTGGAGCTTGTTGCTCGAGTGGCTTAGGATTTTTTTCACGTAGCCCTGAGAGCCAGTCCTCATTTTCTGACCCTTTCTTGGGGTCTGGTCTGGAGTTTGGGGGTCCACGAAGCCTCCAAAAAACTCCTAAGAGGCGCAAGGCCAGGGTTCTGCGCCCAACAGCCATGGTTCCGGCTCCAGCGCCAGACCCAGCAGCAGTGGCTCCGTGCTCCAGTACCGGCCCACGCAGCTTTGCTTCCATACTCCATTACCTGGCTTACACAGCCAGGGTCCAGGCTTCCGCTCCGCGCCCAGCAGCCATGGTTCCGGCTCCAGAACCGGACCCTACAGCCATGTTTCCGGGTCCAGTGCCGGCCCACACAGCCATGTTTCCGGCTCCAGAACCGGACCTTACAGCCATGTTTCCGGCTCCAGTGCCGGCCCACACAGCCATGTTTCCGGCTCCAGAACCGAACCTTACAGCCATGTTTCCGGCTCCAGAACCGGACCTTACAGCCATGTTTCCGGCTCCAGAACCGGACCTTACAGCCATGTTTCCGGCTCCAGTGTCGGCCCACAAAGCCATGTATCCGGCTCCAGAACCGAATCTTACAGCCATGTTTCCGGCTCCAGAACCGGACCTTACAGCCATGGTCCCGGCTTCAGTGCCGGCTCCAGTAACCATGGTCCCGACTCCGGCTCCCCGTCACCTGCTGACTCATCGGCCGACGCCAGCTCCTAGAGTCCTGTCGGCGTACCGGCCGACTCCAGCACCTCGTCTCCTGTGGGCTGTCCATCCGACGCCAGCTCCCCATGTCCTGTCGGCATACCGGCCGACTCCAGCACCTCGTCTCCGATTGGCTGTCCGTCCGACGCCAGCTCCCCGAGTCCTGTCGGCGTACTGGCCGACTCCAGACCCTCCTCTCCGGTTGGCTGTCCGTCCGACGCCAGCTCCCCGTGTCCTGATGGCTGTCCGTCCGACGCCAGCTCTCCGAGTCCTGTCGGCATACCGGCCGACTCCAGCACCTCGTCTCCTGTTGGCTGTCCGTCCGACGCCAGCTCCCCGTGTTCTGTTGGCGAACCAACCCACTCAAGTGTCGTTGGAGGTCCCGCAGAGTGCCTTTCTGCCGGGGGTCCTGCCAACTCTATGTCTTGTCCCGTTGGAGGTCCCGCAGACTACTCTTCTGCCGGGGGTCCTGCCAACCCAATGTCCTGAGCCGTTGGAGGTCCCGCAGACTGCTCTTCTGCCGGGGGTCCTGCCAACTCCATGTCTGGTCCCGTTGGAGGTCCCGCAGACTACTCTTCTGCGGGGGGTCCTGCCAACTCCATGTCCTGTCGCGTTGGGGATCCCGCAGACTACTCTTCTGCCGTGGGTCCTGCCAACTCCATGTCGTGTCCCGTTGGAGGTCCCGCAGACTACACTTCTGCCGGGGGTCCTGCCAACCCCATGTCCTGAGCCGTTGGAGGTCCCGCAGACTGCTCTTCTGCCGGGGGTCCTGCCAACTCCATGTCTTGCCACGTTGGAGGTCCCGCCGACTACTCTTCCGCTGGGGGTCCTGCCAACTCCATGTCCTGTCGCGTTGGGGATTCCGCCAACTGCTCTCCTGCCGGGGGTCCTGCCGGTCCTGTGTCCTCTTCCATGGGGGATCTTGCCGACACCGGTTCCTGACCGGCCTCCGGAGCTGTCTGGTCTTCACCCCTCCTCGGAGTCTGCCTTGCCCCCGGGCCGTCCGCCCGAGATTCCCTCCATGGACTCTGCCTTGCCCCCGGGCCATCCGCCCGAATTCCACTTTTTGAACTCTGCCTTGCCCCCGGGCCGTCCAACCGAATTCCCCTTTTTTGAACTCTGCCTTGCCCCCGGGCCGTCCGCCCGAGACCCGTCCTCCAGACCCCCTCCATCCACCCTGCTGGACTTTTGTTTTTTTGGGACGTCTGGAATCCGTCCCTTGAGGGCGGGGTTATGTCACGATTCTCATGTTATGTCATGTTTATAGTTTTGTAGGTTTGGGTGTTTTTGCTGTTTTCCATGTCATGTTTTCCTTTGGGTTATTGTCTTGTCATTAGTTTCCCTAGTGTGTCTAATTGTCTGATTATGTTCACTTGGGCCCCTGTGTTTTCTCCTCCCTCCTCACCTGTGTCTTGTTGTGTGATTGAGTCTTGTGTGTATTTAAGTTCTGGGTTGTCTGTCTGTCTTGGTCGGTTCGTCTTGTTCCCTGACTAGTTCTGCGGTGAGTGTTCTGTTTGTCATTGTATAGATATATCATAGCCTTGAAATAAAGGAATTTTTTGTTTATATCTGCATTTGGGTCCTGCTTGTTTCACAAACCGTGACAGTACGAACCGACCATAAAATGGACCCAGCAGACCTTTTGAAGCTACAGGCGGAACGTCTTGGATATTCTCTGGAGTATATTTTTCATACGTGGAAAGGCGCCTCATCTAGACAGGGTAGAGAGGCTGCGTTGAAGGAGGCACGTCAGGAGGTTGCTCGCAAGCCCTGGCTCTGGAGCTTGTTGCTCGAGTGGCTTAGGATTTTTTTCACGTAGCCCTGAGAGCCAGTCCTCATTTTCTGACCCTTTCTTGGGGTCTGGTCTGGAGTTTGGGGGTCCACGAAGCCTCCAAAAAACTCCTAAGAGGCGCAAGGCCAGGGTTCTGCGCCCAACAGCCATGGTTCCGGCTCCAGCGCCAGACCCAGCAGCAGTGGCTCCGTGCTCCAGTACCGGCCCACGCAGCTTTGCTTCCATACTCCATTACCTGGCTTACACAGCCAGGGTCCAGGCTTCCGCTCCGCGCCCAGCAGCCATGGTTCCGGCTCCAGAACCGGACCCTACAGCCATGTTTCCGGGTCCAGTGCCGGCCCACACAGCCATGTTTCCGGCTCCAGAACCGGACCTTACAGCCATGTTTCCGGCTCCAGTGCCGGCCCACACAGCCATGTTTCCGGCTCCAGAACCGAACCTTACAGCCATGTTTCCGGCTCCAGAACCGGACCTTACAGCCATGTTTCCGGCTCCAGAACCGGACCTTACAGCCATGTTTCCGGCTCCAGTGTCGGCCCACACAGCCATGTATCCGGCTCCAGAACCGAATCTTACAGCCATGTTTCCGGCTCCAGAACCGGACCTTACAGCCATGGTCCCGGCTTCAGTGCCGGCTCCAGTAACCATGGTCCCGACTCCGGCTCCCCGTCACCTGCTGACTCATCGGCCGACGCCAGCTCCTAGAGTCCTGTCGGCGTACCGGCCGACTCCAGCACCTCGTCTCCTGTGGGCTGTCCATCCGACGCCAGCTCCCCATGTCCTGTCGGCATACCGGCCGACTCCAGCACCTCGTCTCCGATTGGCTGTCCGTCCGACGCCAGCTCCCCGAGTCCTGTCGGCGTACTGGCCGACTCCAGACCCTCCTCTCCGGTTGGCTGTCCGTCCGACGCCAGCTCCCCGTGTCCTGATGGCTGTCCGTCCGACGCCAGCTCTCCGAGTCCTGTCGGCATACCGGCCGACTCCAGCACCTCGTCTCCTGTTGGCTGTCCGTCCGACGCCAGCTCCCCGTGTTCTGTTGGCGAACCAACCCACTCAAGTGTCGTTGGAGGTCCCGCAGAGTGCCTTTCTGCCGGGGGTCCTGCCAACTCTATGTCTTGTCCCGTTGGAGGTCCCGCAGACTACTCTTCTGCCGGGGGTCCTGCCAACCCAATGTCCTGAGCCGTTGGAGGTCCCGCAGACTGCTCTTCTGCCGGGGGTCCTGCCAACTCCATGTCTGGTCCCGTTGGAGGTCCCGCAGACTACTCTTCTGCGGGGGGTCCTGCCAACTCCATGTCCTGTCGCGTTGGGGATCCCGCAGACTACTCTTCTGCCGTGGGTCCTGCCAACTCCATGTCGTGTCCCTTTGGAGGTCCCGCAGACTACTCTTCTGCCGGGGGTCCTGCCAACCCCATGTCCTGAGCCGTTGGAGGTCCCGCAGACTGCTCTTCTGCCGGGGGTCCTGCCACCTCCATGTCATGCCACGTTGGAGGTCCCGCCGACTACTCTTCCGCTGGGGGTCCTGCCAACTCCATGTCCTGTCGCGTTGGGGATTCCGCCAACTGCTCTCCTGACGGGGGTCCTGCCGGTCCTGTGTCCTCTTCCATGGGGGATCTTGCCGACACCGGCTCCTGACCGGCCTCCGGAGCTGTCTGGTCTTCACCCCTCCTCGGAGTCTGCCTTGCCCCCGGGCCGTCCGCCCGAGATTCCCTCCATGGACTCTGCCTTGCCCCCGGGCCGTCCGCCCGAATTCCCCTTTTTGAACTCTGCCTTGCCCCCGGGCCGTCCGCCCGAATTCCCCTTTTTTGAACTCTGCCTTGACCCCGGGCCGTCCGCCCGAGACCCGTCCTCCAGACCCCCTCCATCCACCCTGCTGGACTTTTGTTTTTTTGGGACGTCTGGAATCCGTCCCTTGAGGGGGGGGGTTATGTCACGATTCTCATGTTATGTCACGTTTATAGTTTTGTAGGTTTGGGTGTTTTTGCTGTTTTCCATGTCATGTTTTCCTTTGGGTTATTGTCTTGTCATTAGTTTCCCTAGTGTGTCTAATTGTCTGATTATGTTCACTTGGGCCCCTGTGTTTTCTCCTCTCTCCTCACCTGTGTCTTGTTGTGTGATTGAGTCTTGTGTGTATTTAAGTTCTGGGTTGTCTGTCTGTCTTGGTCGGTTCGTCTTGTTCCCTGACTAGTTCTGCGGTGAGTGTTCTGTTTGTCATTGTATAGATATATCATAGCCTTGAAATAAAGGAATTTTCAGTTTATATCTGCATTTGGGTCCTGCTTGTTTCACAAACCGTGACATAAGTGTCCTACACTAATAATACAAAGTTATTATGGCTCTGTGTACCTTGTGTGCACCGCCTAGTCGTTAAAGCACGTTATTGCATTATTGTTTTTATGTGTTATATTTGATTACAAAAATATTAAGAGTACATTCTTTCATAGGGGGAAAGTAGAAGGTCAATGATAGAAATATAGAAAATAAAAAATCAAGAAGATACTGTAAGTGATCTCTACAATAAAACAGTTTAGTGCAGGATGTACAAAGATATTAATAGGACGAGGTGCAAAACAGAAAAACGAATTAAGAAATTAGAAATGTGCAGAATATGACAGTTCATTGGTGGAAGTATACACACATATTGATAGATGTCTTGTAATGCGCTGTTGAGGAACCTGTGACCCAAGATTTTCATTCATTGCATACACCGTAGTTGTGTATATGATATGTCAAACCTTTGAAAATCTTGAAAGGGATGTGCAAAATAGCCATAATATACAGTCTTTAATTAACTATTAGTAGAGAATAACGAGTAATGAATATACTTTATTACTGGTTTCCATTCAAGTCAATTGCAGATAAATGTTTAGTCTTCTCAAGCACCAACTATCAAATATCTCTCCTGATTGTTGGCACTTGACAATCACCATCCCTGAATTTTACTCAGGTGTAACTAAAGTCTGATTTAAGGGTTGTTTATATTTTACATCATTAATCAGAATCTGCAAAGTAACTCAAATAATTGTAGTGGAGTAAAAATACCAGGTTAACCTCTGCATTGTTGTGGAGTAGAATTAAAAAGTAACAATGAGCTGCGCATTATGAACACAAGCGATTTTCACCCATGTATTAATTATATGTTTTACATTTGATAACACCAATGTCATGGCAACTTCTAATTGTGGGAAAAACGAAAACATTCAGTAGAGACGTCCCATAGAACATTTTGCGAAACACAATAGCCAGCATGTGTAGTTCTGGGGGGACGCTCAATTCCAGTTTTGGATAGTATGGCATGGTTTCGTTCCATTTCAAACAGCTGTTTGACGCTAGGCGTAACCTTGGCGCACTGCCACTCCAACATCCAATCCCAGAGCTTGAAGATTAATCACGGGGACTGTAGTCCTAAACGATAGCTGGGGATTATGGGTAGTGTAGTGTCTTCGGCCATCCTAAACTCCGAGAGGCCTACGTCTGTTTCCGGTTATTTTTATTTTGAAATTCAGTTCCTGACGGACGTCAAAAAAGCCAGAGATTATGGAAATAAACAAATAAATAAAAACAAGGATAATTATGTGTTATTGTTGAGTAAATAACAGTGTGTTATTTTGAAAAGAATAACACATTAGAAGGAAAAAAAGATTTAAAAAATACAGATTTCAGTATCCTGAGGCTCTCAGCCCTATTTATTTTCCTCACAGATGGCAACAAAAGTCAGAAATTATACAATTTAAAATAAAAGAAATAATTGTGGCTTGATATTGAGTAAGTACATGTTTTTATGAACCACACAGCTTCCGGTCTTCCTATAACACGTAATGCCGTGAGACTACCAATAGAAAGACATTGCTTTTAAAATCGTGCTGTGCAACACAAAAAAAAGGTGAAAATCGTGTTGGTGAACACGGATCAATAGATTAAAAATCGTGTTGGTGAACACGAAATGCCATGAGACTGGGTTGGATAGTGACAATATGTGACCCGCTCTATCGAAATCAGTCGGAAGTCGCAACGGCTCATTTCAAAATAAACGTGGATTTGAGTAAAAAACTAGTTTTTCGGGGTTTTGGTGTTTTGTTTGATTTCAAATAAACAACGTCTTGGCTTTCAGAATCTGAAACTTTTATTTCCAAAATCAAACGATAAATACATGTTTGAAGCTTGTAATGGGAAGATGACAGCTCTCACGCTGCTCTTCCGCAGCGCTGCCCCCCCTCCCTCCGGCTGACATTATGAATGAAAAGCGTATAGTAATCATAAATAACACGGCAGAGTCCGTGATAGTTTATTTTCATCTGATTTCAAATAAACAAAGTCTTGGCTTTCAGAATATTAAACTTGTTTTGCCAAATTCAGATGATAAATACAACTTTGAAGCTTGTAAAGGCATCATTACGAGCGGAGAACGGAGTAACGTAACGTCACAGCTGGCATAACAACAGCCGGTGTTTCTTGTGAGGGTTTTCCCCGGGAAACCAACACAATACACACAAACGCAAAATACACAAACACACACACACACACACTATATAAACCAACATTATTCCTCGCGACCTTCACCCAGTAAAACGAAAATATTTTTCCTCCGTACTTTGACAATTTATTAGCCGCTAATCAGATCGATGGATTCCAGAGAAGATCAAATCGCAAGACTGTTGAACTCCAACATTGTGAGAGGGACAGCCTCTGATGAGCAATGGGTTCAGCTGATCACTGATTACTTTTTGACGGCACCGGTTGAAGTTTCCCCGTTATCCGGCTCCGATTTAGAGTCAGACAGCCCTGACACTGACAGCAGCCCTCAGACCACGGATGCTGAAGAGGATGAGGACACCACAGAGGAACAACCACTGCTGAACGACCCGGTGGCTGAGACACTTCAGTCCGTACGGCATTATGTGAGCGAGGACAGCGCTCAAGAGATTGAGAGGGCCCATGACTACAGGTGTAGCTGTACATTTAATGATGGAGTTCCCTGTTACACCCGTTACACCCCTGAGGAGATGGTCAAGAGACGAGACCAAATGAATGAAATGACTAATGGTAAGTAACGTTATAACGTTATATTATTTAAATACCTTTGACTGTGGTAACGATGTGTGTGTGAGTATGGGTTAGTGTTAAAAACATAACAACAATTAAAATAATGCTCACATGACCACCTACAACTTAAAGTTGGCTAATACTCATTGAAAAATTATTGTGGTGAACATTTTCATAAATGTTTCAACCCTACATTTTATCCACATGGGGAGACATATTTTTTTGGCTACCCCTTAAATCACATGTGGCCCCAGCCTAATTATCTAAAGATGTGCAGAGATAGGCAGCTACAAATGTATTATCTCATGTGAGAGCAGTTTACTCTGGAGTCACTGCCAGACTAGCCTGTACTTATTATTACCCTTTATAATAGATAGAATATGTGTGTATGGGAGTGTGTTTAACATAATACTATAGGCAATGTGTGGGGGGTGGGCCTGTGTGTTCTGTTACACGTTAAAGATTTAAGTTGTGTGTGATGAGTGATTGACACAACACATTATGTAATGTTATATGATTTTCCAGGTGAAAAGCATTTGGTGCTACTTGGAAAGATAAGCTCCAACATAAACCTCTCCAAAGAGACCGCTTGTGCAAAGAGAGGACACCAAAAGGAGCGGAAACAGCAGAGAACGTCCTATTTCTTAGATGGGCACAAAATCTGCCGGGAGACTTTCAAGTTTCTACATGGGTGAGTTTGATTTTGAAAAGGCTACTTCACTTTTGGTAGTGTTACTATTTTCAAATGAAGTGGTAATAAGCCATGCATGAGTTGAACTGAGTTTGACAATAACTGAATAGAAGCAGAATTTACAGCAATAGTAATACATAAATAAATAAATATATATATATATACATGCTTTTACATAATGAAAAAATACAACGACAATGTATATACTACAATGCATACATTAAATAAAGCCATAAAAAACAATCAAAGACTGATGTTTTAAACCATTCCAGAATTTCTCAAGACAAGCTGACAGGCATCATCAAGTTCTACAAGGAACATGGCTTGGCCCCAAGGATAAGACGTGGTGGTCGTGTGGTGACCAAAAGGGTGTTGTCCTTTGAAGACATCCAGCGAATTGTACGGTTCATTACCAACTTTGCAGATGTCTTTGCCATGCCACTTCCTGGACGGATTCCAGGGTTTAAGAGGACGGACATCAGTGTTCTACCAACAACTGAGACCAAGTCCTCTGTGTGGCGGAAATACAAGGTTCAGATGCAGGAGAAGGGTGGGTATTTTCTTATATTTTAATCTTGTTTTTTTGGGTTTTTTTTACACGAGGAAACCTCAATGGAAAACTAATGATGAGTAATCTAACAATGCTATCTTTGTCTTTAATCACCTTTCCAGGTCACCGTGCTGCTGGCAACAGCACATTTAGGAAGCTGTGGAAGGAGCTGACTCCCAGTGTCATTATTGGGAGGCCGATGACAGACCTATGTTGGTTCTGTCAGAAAAACAACATTGCCATCTACCGCAGCTCCAACTTTCCCGACTGTGTCAAGTCAGCGAAGCTCAGGAAGCAGGAAGAACACCTCCGCACCGTGGGGGTGGAGCGTCAGGCTTACCAGGAGATGGTCGCCAGCTGTAAAGAAACAGCTAGAGAGCTGGGTGTCAAATTAGGACCCAACCAACCCTGTAGCAGAGACATCACCATCCACTACAGCTTTGACTATGCACAGCAGGTGAGGTGTGTGAATGTGATGAATGCTGTGATAATCCAGAATGTTTGGAATGTAACAATATGAATATTCACACATTTTTAGAATTAGAGTATAGATCACTCATTAGTTAATTCATCTGTTGGTCTGGTGTTACAGGTTCACTACCCCAGTGACCCTCTCCAGCCCGGGCCCATTTACTTTATGGTTCCCAGGAAGTGTGGACTGTTTGGTGTCTGCTGTGAAGGTGTTCCTCAGCAGGTAAACTACCTCATAGATGAGGCTCATTGCAGCAGCAAGGGTTCCAATGCTGTCATTGCCTACCTCCACCACTTCTTCTCTCAGTATGGGCTTGGGGAGAAACATGTTCACCTGCACTGTGACAACTGCTCTGGTCAGAACAAAAACAGATACCTCCTCTGGTACCTTGCTTGGCGGTGCATGGTGGGACTCCATGAAGATATCTCCCTCAACTTTCTTATTGCTGGCCACACCAAATTTGCACCTGACTGGTGCTTTGGCCTGTTTAAGCAGCAGTTCCGCCGCACACCAGTGTCCTGCCTGAAGGACATCAGCCAGGCTGTCAGGTCCAGTACCGTCACTGGAGTCAACATCCCCCAGCTGGTTGGCAATGAGTCAGGGGAGACCTTCGTCAAAACAGACGACTGGCACAACTTCCTTGCCCCCAGCTTCAGACCGCTTCCAGGTATCAAGAGGTACCATCACCTACGCTTCACCAGTGCCGAGCCTGGAGTGGTCTACGCCAAGGAGTTTGAAGGTAAAGAAGAAGAATCCTTCATGCTGCTACGCACAGGGTGCTTTACTGACCAGGAGGCACGTCCCACTGAACTGACTCCCCCTGGGCTTGATGAAAAACGGCAGTGGTATCTTTTTGAGAAGATCAGAGAGTTCTGCACTGAGGAAACCAAAGACATCACCTGCCCCAAACCCTTAACACATCATCCTTAATGAGTGAGAGTGCATAATACATCAACACTATGTAATTCTTCTATAAATGCTGTAAATATATATTTCAAATTGGTTTTAAGTACTGTTAGCTACTCTGTTGATTGTTTGCTATTTTTATATTGTGTAGTATATTTATCTGTTCTGTTGCTTGCTTCTTTCTCTAAATTAGCTTTTGTGCCAAATGATTCTAATGTTGTTAGAGGTTAACATGCAATCAGTTCATTTAAGTATTTATTCATAGTGTTTTTCATAAAAATTGTATATTGATGATTCTGCACGTGGGTATGGGTGTGCACGTGAGTACGGGCGTGCACGTGAGTACGGGTGTGCATGTGGTCTGGGTGTGCACATGGCCATGTACATGGGAATAGATGTGTGCGCATAAGCATGTGCTCAAACATGACCAAAATACATACATAAATTGATGAACGTGCACGTGAGTTCGGGAGTGTACGGGAGTGCACGTTGGTACGGCGTGCATGTGTATGTGAGTGCCTTTGTTCCATGTATTGATGTATGAAAGTGACAACAAGAGAACAGTATATTGTGTGTGTGTGTGTGTGTGTGTGTGTGTGTGTGTGTGTGTGTGTGTGTGTGTGTGTGTGTGTTTTTGTGCAAACAGCTCTAGATGAATTCGTTTTATGGTATGGTTCATTTGAATAAATACCTAAGAAAGTACTGCAAACTTTGAAGGCCTTTTTCTCAAAATCATGGTTCGATGACATTCATTATGTAAAGTGACGTATTTTGCTTAATATTTGGAGGACAAAAACAATATTGATATCATTAGAAAGCTAAGAATCTCATCTTTCCAACAGTGTATCAAACTCAAAATGTGTTTCAGGGTCAATGTGACTGAAAATGATAGAGCAGGTCACATATATGCTAGCTAGCTAGCTCAACGATTCCTTAAATAATATTGCCATAGAAAAGCTTTTCAGTTCACATCACGCTCTGCCGCTCCGACAGGGAGCTCTGCTCTGAACACCTGAACGGCCCGTTCTAACAGCTTTTCACCAGCGGTCCAGTCTGTACCACAGTGACTCCGGACGCGCAGTTAATATTAACGAACGCACCCGTAGGTAATGTAGCTGCTGAAGCTAGACCATCATCTCGGAGCAGCAGAGCCTTATTATACATCCATGAGAGCAGAGCCGACAGGCAGGAAGACTCGAGCACACAGCTCGCACTTCATTATAATATATAAAAAAAGAACACCATGCGTGTCATGATGGCACATAACAGCCCACGGCCGCAGATTACTCCGGGTCCCAGACCCCCCCACATACCCCATACCAATATTTTTATTGCAGATCTATATGAATCACACAAACGACCTATTTTGGATTCGAAACGGCGAATTTCGCCGAAAGGTGACAAGTTTGCATTCCTGAACATAGACAGAGCACAACTGAAACATAACATCTGAAACGGTGTAACAACATAATACACTTTGATGCAGCTTGTGATGTGAGGAGTGAGGGACACGGCTTAGAACGGGCGTGTCGCCTGGCAGGACAGGAGAGTGTGCACCAGTCTGCCTTGATCTATGAATTCATGTCCGTGACACTCACTGCTGCCCACAGCTGTTTTATAGAAGGAAAACCTCCTTCACTTCATGAAAGTGTTTTAACCACACACACCTCTATACACACACACACACACACACACACACACACACACACACACACACACACACACACACACACACACACAGTTGACATGAAATCACTGACAAATATATATATACTATATTCAACTTCATTAAAACGTTATTAACGTGCCTAAACTCAGTAATTCACAAAAAATATTTATATTTTAATGAAGCCTCGTCGGCAGATCAGGATCCCAAATACCTAATTACCTTAACACTAGAACCGCCAGAGGTTTTTGTATACAGATGTAGCACTTCATTTCAGACTCCAGCTTACAGCTTCCTGCCTACGACCTGCCAAAGACTAGTATAGAGGAATGTTAAGCCCTCCCACTATTTTCCAAGAGGGCGTTGCCAGATTTTCAATTTCAGGTTTTAACCAGGAGATGGCGCTTCATTCACAAATACAGAAAGACAAGTTTCATGGACTTTCAGTTGTGTTTTGAAGAGCATTTGAACACACCAATATTTTTAGATCAACTAAAGTATATCTAATCTTGTAATTCAACAATATATAGTCTTTATATCTTAAATAATCATAATTAGAATATTTATGTTTACATTACACTTCTTTATTTGTTATGCTCATACTTTAACCTTTACAATCGTTTGCTTTAATATGCAGTATATTTTTTGTATATTTTTGTGTTTGCTTCCTCCTGCTCCCTTTCGGACACATACTGTATGATTTATTATTATTATTAATATGAAGATTTATTAAGATAAGATAAGATGTTACTTTATTGATTGAACATTTTAGTTTAGAATGTGCTGTCCCACGGTAATTCAGAAGGCTCACAGGTCACATTCCGACCATTATTTAAAATAATAGGTGCTTTCACACCGTCTACAGTTTGATTTGTATAGAGGGAGCTCTGTCAGTTTTCGAATTACCCATTTGCTTTCGGGGAGCCCTATTTTTAAGAGCACATCCTGCAACTAAATATGTCACACGCACGCTCTGTTGACTGGCGCAGCAGTGCGGATGCGATCAATTGCTATAAAAACACTCTTCTACTAATACAGACGGTGTCACTATGCCGGCGGATGTGGCCGTTGTTGAAGCCTCTTCAGGCTCCGCATCGGCAGGCCTCTCCCTCGGTGTGGAGCTGTCAAGCTCGACCCTAACACCGCTTACAGCCGGCCAACTAAAAGTTGTTTTCCGTTCACGTTGTCATTTTTAGACTCCTTCGCTTCTTTGCTTGTGAATCCAAAAGCTGTGACGCTTGGCTGTTTTCGTTTTAGCATATTTTTTATTACAAAGCCAGAGTTAAAAAAATATCAATATGAACATTTTAAATACCACGCCGGCATCACCGCCATACAGTGCTTGAATTGGGCCGGTACTCACCGGTACGCAGTACCAGCACTTCTGATTTTTACCCATGTGGTACCAGCACTTCTTACTGAGTACCGGCAAGGTGCCGGTACTCAGTAAAATGCCGGTACTCAGCCGCCGGAAATATACGTATATATTGTAAACGCAACGCAGTGCAAATGTGGGTCTGACTCTGCCTCACAGATGGTGACTGGCTGTCTACATGACGTGGCCTGCCGACATTGCATCATACTAATGCCCTCGATTGGTCTCTGTGTGTCATTCAAGCTCGGGAGGGTGTGTGTTGGTGTATGTGTGTGGCGCGAGCGAGCGAGAAAGCGTGCGCACCGGTTACGTGTATTGTTGTTAGCATCTGGTGCTAGCTAGCTGCGCTAACGGATATAAGGAGCTGTTTCAACATCAAGGTGGAGGGAGAGTCCTTTGCTGTCAGACTGAGAGGCTGATAACTACAGCTCTGGTGAGGTAAATTACTCTCTGAGTCTTTAGATAGTTAACTTAGTTTAAGTTATCTCAGTGGGTCTCAAACGGTTCGGTCACCATTTATGTAAACACATATTTCCATTTGAGGGGATAGTGATTAGTCAAATATGCCTGAATAATACAAACAAAATGTTAACTAGGTGAAAAAAGGTAAGATAAACTTGTTGAGAGCTAAAACTAGTCTTTGCTGTTGCCTCAAAGGGGAGCAGGGGGAGAGGAGGGAGACAGGAGAGGCTGATTCAGGAGCCCAGACACACTCACAACTATAAATGAACCAAAAACAAATAAATAAACAAGTTTCAATGTTTTTTCATATTGGATATTGTATGTTATTGGTTATGGCCATATACTTATGATTTTATGATTATTTAAATGTATACATTTTTGTTTCATATGGGTGTAGTCTCTTTATTTCCCCCTCAAAATGCATCAGATTGATGCATTTAAGTCCAACATTTAAAAAAAATCTTACCGGGGGACCATGCCCCCGGACCCCCTATAGGATTTGAGACCCAGCCCTACTGTTCCCAAATAGATTTGCAATTTTTTTTAAATAGTAACCTATCTCCATATGTTTCTTTTTGGGTAGTAGATTTAAACTAGAGGGCTATCACTTTGTGCAGCAACGCTATTGACAAATAAATCCAGCAAAATGGCACAAAAAAATAGTAGTGGCCTCAGGGACGAGGAGTCATTTAACCAGCCAGTAGGAGTCAAGCTTTACTTTCTTTTATATCCATAAAGAAAAAGTAAATCTGTTTACAGTTGTTTCATTATGGATGTTGAGAGGTATCCATATATCTCTTCATTTTGCTCTCAAAGTGCACCAGATTGATGCATCTAACTTCAATATTTAAAAAATAATGTTCCCGAGGGAGCATGCCCCCGGACCCCCCTAGACTAGAGGGTGTCAGGTCCACTCAACACTTATAAAAATAGCACTTTACCACTGCACCCCCTCTAATCTCAGATGCACCCTGAGTCATTTTGTTTAAGTACAGTGAGCCTTTCTAAAATATACAGTAAAGAGACAAACCCACCAGCATTATAGGATATACTATGACTTTGTGCCAAATACTTGTTGCTGATTTAGAGTACTGGCACCTTTTTTATTCCAATTCAAGCACTGCCGCCATAACCATAGCAACGTAAGTAAGAATGCAGCGCCGCCACGTACAGATGGCAACACCCAGAAATATTCACATATATAAAACAAATATTCAGAAACTGTAATGAACAATAACTATTATTTATTTCAAGAACTGTTATTTACAGAAACTCAACATTTCTAATCTGTGTGACACAAATATGCACGATTGTTTTGGGCTCCCCCTATTTATCTCAAAGTCAGCCTTCAGGGGAGCTCCCTCCCTCTTCGGGGGAGCCAAGCTCCACCTAGCTCCTCCCCATTTCGAACAGTGTCTGTGGCTGAATGGCCAGCTATTAGGTACGGCGCATTTATCATATGTGATCAGAGCTAACTGCCTGCCGTCAGATTTCATTTAAAAAACAGATCTGATTTTAAGACTATTTCTGCGCTCATAAAGAATAAGAATAATGCGTATTGAACTGGTTTCATTAATTAGTGAGTTTATTAAACACTAGAACCGCCAATCGGGTCAATTTGTGTGATGTGTGTTGTGTGTGTGCAATGTAACTTTTTTTCAATAAAATATTAAAGTCTCCCAGTCCGTGACTTTTCCTGAAAGTGTGTTATGTAGCACCCTATGTTGTTAAAAATTGCATTCTAATAGCGGGATTTGACGGGTTTAGGTAGGCCTATACAAAAACCTCTGGCGGTTCTAGTGTTAAGGTAATTAGGTACAGTAGAAGCCCTTTTTTATCAGTAACAAATTTAGCAGTTGAACATAAAAGTCAACTAACTGAGGGTTACTTGCAATGACAGTGTTGTGTCTAACTGTAAGCTTGTCACTCAGAGTAACCTACCGTTAATTTAGCTGCTGGAGAAGAAAGATCAGGGGGGGAGGGGGGGAGAGAGCTGTGGTTGATGGGCCATTAGTTGTGTAAATACACAGCTGAGAGCTGCCATTTCATTCAGACTGTTTAAAAAACGGTAACAACGGACTATTTTTCTGAGCGGATGCATGTCAATTTAAATCAATACATACAACTATTTTTTAAATCAATAAAAACATTTTCTAAATCCATAAAAGCATTTCAATTAATATTGAGAATGTGGCCATGTAATAAGCGGGATAATTTGCAGCAACTTGTTCCTTATGGGGAAAATAACACCCTTCATCCAGATGAGGATCCCTCCGCTACACTTTGGGATCCTGATCAACCGACAAAAGCTCCATTAAAATATACATATTTTTGGTGAATTACTGAGTTTAGGCACGTTAATAACGTTTTAATGAAGTTGAATACAGTATATTCATATGTGTCAGTGATTTCATGTCAATTCGGCGAACATAAACATAAATGATCGTGGTGAAGATGATGATTAAATTAGGATTAAAAATCGAGAGCCGGGTTGCATTTCCTCCCGTTCGTTTTTTTCGAATAACAAAATTATTTTGTTAAATAACAATATGGTGATGTTTTGTAAATGATTACATGTCTCTTATTTAGCACAGTAGTATGATATCCGTGACATATGGATCTTAACAAAGTTCCGCTGTACATCCAGCGTACTGTATCTGACTTTATTTCACATGAGCTTCAGTGTGGAACCCCACTGCACCCCCTGGTGGATCAATGATCCATTCCAGCTGGCTTCATTATAAATTACATTTATCTATCATGGGGGCGGTCTCAAGTCAAGCTGGAGATTTTCCCTTGAGCGAGGGCAGATCCCGTACCAATCACGGCCCTCGCGTTTCAAACTGTCTGAAATGAATCGCTACATCTGTAAGCCTACCTAAAACCGTCAAATCCCGCTATTAGAATGCAATTTTTAACAACATAGGGTGCTACATAACACACTTTCAGGAAAAGTCACGGACTGGGAGACTTTAATATTTTATTGAAAAAAAGTTACATTGCACACACACAACACACATCACACAAATTGACCCGATTGGTGTTTCTAGTGTTAAATAAACTCACTAATTAATGAAAGCAGTTCAATACGCATTATTCTTATTCTTATCATTCTTTATGAGCGCAGAAATAGTCTTAAAATCAGATCTGTTTTTTAAATGAAATTAGATGGCAGGCAGTTAGCTCTGATCACCTATGATAAATGCGCCACACCTAATCGCTGGCCATTCAGCCACAGAGCTCCCTCTATACAAATCAAACTGTAGACGGTGTGAAAGCACCTATTGTTCTAAATAATGGTCGGAATGTGACCTGTGAGCCTCCTGAATTACCGTGGGACAGACAGCACATTCTAAACTAAAATGTTCAATCAATACAATAAAGTAACATCTTATCTTATCTTAATAATATCTTCATATTAATAATAATAATAAATCATACAATATGTGTCCGAAAGGGAGCAGGAGGAAGCAAACACAAAAATATACAAAAAATATACTGCATATTAAAGCAAACGATTGTAAAGGTAAAAGTATGAGCATAACAAATAAAAAAGTGTAATGTAAACATTGACATTATTATTATGATTATTTAATATATAAAGACTATATATTATTGAATTACAAGATTATATATACTTTAGTAAAGTATCTAAAATATTGATGTGTTCAAATGCTCTTCAAAACACAACTGAAAGTCCATTAAACTTGTCTTTCTGTATTTGTGAATGAAGCGCCATCTCCTGGTTAAAACCTGAAATTGAAAATCTGGCAACGCCCTCTTGGAAAATAGTGGGAGGGCTTAACATTCCTCTATACTGGTCGTAGGCAGGAAGCTGTAAGCTGGAGTCTGAAATGAAGTGCTACATCTGTACATGCTGTGTAGTTCCCCTCATGAATACTTTTTTTTTTTTCCTAGTATGATCTCCTCTGCATTCATACAATACACCGCTCTCCCTCAAACCACTGACAATGCTACGGCCAACCCAGATTCAGCCCCCACTGATTCCGACACCGAACTGTAAAATTGTGTGTAAAATTGCCATTCCCTCGTTTCAGTATTCTTTTGCTTTCTACATACAGAGTCTGTCCTCCACAAAAACAGCCACTTTCCATGACATGTTTATGATGTGTTTACTTATATGGAGTGTATTCATTGAAGTGTTATATTAGTCTATCCTGTAATTTGTTTTATTTTCATGATTGATCAGAGTATGATCAAAAGGGGGGAATGTAGTGGCAATTTCTTATATTACTTTATATAGTAAAACCAAATGATGATATTATGCTTAGAAATTGTTTGGTCAACTCGACCTGTTGCTTCCCGCCAAGGTCGTACCTGGAGGATGTGGCTCTCCCTATGAAAGCATTGTAAGATAACAGTTTTCTAAGGAAAGTCTTATCTCTTTTACTTCCTGCACATCAACAGTCCTCTATAAAATACACTCACACATTATACCCTGTGTGCACTCCTGCAGACTACTCTGTACTCTGTGAGACATGTACCTTTGAAGCGCTTCAAATAAAGAACCAACGAAAGACAACGCTGCTTGCTTTCACCAGTTTATTATTGATTACTCTCATTGTACATCTTTACAGTATTGACGAGTTTAAAATATCCACGACACTCTCTGTCAGCTGTCTTTCTGTCTGTCGATCTGTATGTCTCTGCCTGTGTAGCTGTCTTTTTGTCTTTCTCTCTGTCTGTGTTGCTGTTTGTCTGTCTGTAAGCTGTCTTTCTGTATGTCTCTCTGTCTGTGTAGCTGCTTGTTTGTCTGTAAGCTGTCTTTTTATCTGTATTTCTCTGCCTGTGTAGCTGTTTGTTTGTCTGTTTGTAAACTGTCTTTATGTCTGTCAATCTGTATGTCTCTCTGTCTATGTAGCTGTTTGTCTGTCTGTCGATCTGTATGTCTCTGCCTGTGTAGCTGTTTGTTTTTCTGTCTGTCGATATGTAACTCTCTCTGTCTGTGTAGCTGTTTGTCCGTCTGTAAATTGTCTGTCTGTTGATCTGTATGCCTCTGCCTGTGTAGCTGTTTGACTTTAATGTGTTTAAACAAATGTATTGGTTTGAGAATAGTTAATATTACTTTATTTTACAATTAAAATGACTGCTCCCATAATACTGTGTCCTGTCAGGTTGTGTATTTATGTACATTTGGAGGGTTGTGGGAGTGGCCTTATAAAGTGGTGAAGTCACGCCCTTCTACTTCCGGTCCATGGGACCTTATTTCGGAAAAATTATGTATTGAAGTCAATGGAGGGAGAAAACGTATCTTTCGATCCCGTTGGAATTGTGCCACGAATTACACATATGATGTTTGCCAATCTTAAAAAATCATATCCATGTCAAAAAAGTCACAGTTTGTCGTAAAACTGTTGAAATATAAGACTATGAAAAATACGCAACTAGAACTACAAATCCCAGAGTCGCGTAAGTGATGTCATAAATGATGTCACAATTGTTTTCGTCCTTTAAATATAAGAGATAGCTAAGATAAGATAACAGTAGTTATATTCATACCCCTTCCATCACATTAGTATACAGATGGGCCCGCCCCCAATTATGCTAATGAGCTAAGCCCCGTCTCCCTTTGTTCAAGGTGTTATTAGATGTAGGTGTGATATCCTTTGATGTGAGGGGTGAGGTGTAATCACACGTAGGTGTGAAATTCCCCCCTGTAGTAGCGCTTTTGTTGTCTAATCCTTTGATTTGAGGGTTGAGGTGTTATAACATGCAGGTTTGATATCGCACCGGCATGTTATAAGCCTTTGATGTTAATCTATGTGTTGATTAAGGCAGTCTCTTTGAAGTTGTGCGTGACACTGTCTCGCACCCCGTCCCTCTCACACCCCCCATGTGAGGGGTGATGTGTTATAGCGTGTAGGTGCGATATGTCATTTATTGTCTAATCTTAGTCCTTTGATGCACCCTGGCAGTAGAGCCTTTGTTGTCTAATCTAATTAGTCTTTGATGTCTGTCCTTTGATGTGAGGGTTGAGGTGTTATGACATGCCGGTGTGATATTTTGTACCGGCATGTTATACGCCTTGGATGTTAATCTATGTGTTGATTAAGACAGTCTCTCTGAAGTTGTGTGTGTGTGTGTGTGTGTGTGTGTGTGTGTGTGTGTGTGTGTGTGTGTGTGTGTGTGTGTGTGTGTGTGTGTGTGTGTGTGTGTGTGTGTGTGTGTGTGTGTGTGTGTGTGTGTGTGAGTGTGAGAGAGAGAGAGCCTGTCTCCCCCTTTGTGTCACACCCCCCTTCCTTTGGCCGTGAGACCAGAAGCTAGGGGATGGAGTTAGTTTAAAAAAAGAAATACGCTCAAACTAAATAAAAAGCCATTAATTTTCGCTCACTAACACACCTAAAAACGTTATTGTCCTCACTACATTTGATTTAGTTTTTTTTTTTAATGATTTGTGCTTGCTAACGATGTTTCTTTTTAAGTTTTGTGTGACTGTTAACTAATGTTTAATTAGTTTACTAACTATAAGGAAGTCTATTTTATGAAGAGGGTATTCATATTAATTTAGAAATATCTTATTTAGGTTTTAATATGATTGGTGATAACCAAGGATGTTCTCTAAGTTGTAGGGCTTGTGAACTAATGTTTAATTACTTTATTAACTACATGGGAGTCTCTTTGAAGAGGGTAATAATAATTGAAAAGATCTTAATGACCCCGTGATCTTGTCTTTTTTATTGTTTAATTGCTTCACATAACTATAAGGAAGCTCAATATGAAGTTATGCGAGGTTCTATTGGGGTAATATTAGATTTTGCTGTATGAAAAAAAAAGAGAAGTTTTAAAAAATGTTTTTCCTGCTGTATTCATTACAGGGCGGATGCAGTGGGGCTGATCAGAACAAAGAAAGGCTGTAAACACTTAAAAATACATTAAAATCAGATTTATATGTTTAGTTGTTAATGATGAACAGGGTTCAAGGACTTTTTGGTGCTCCATATTTGTTCTAGCTATTTAAATAAAAAACCTTTTCACCATTTATTTTCTTATGAAGATATAGGAAAATTCTTTTTTAGGCCCTATGATTAATTCCCTGTGGAAAGTGAGTATATTTAAACTGTATGTGTTGTATTTAGCTTATTTTAAAAATCAACTTTATGTTTTTATGTGTAAAGTTTCCAAAATAACTAGGGCTGTCAGTCGATTAAAATATTTAATCGCGATTAATCGCATGATTGTCCATAGTTAATCACGATTAATCGCATATTTTTCAAGTTTGTAATACTCTTATCAACATATGAGTGGACAAATATGCTTTATGCAAATGTTTATTATCATTTGAACAATGAGAAATATTGTCAAGAATATTAAACACAACAACCTCTGAACATTACAAATATTCGCCTCAATTCAACCTGGAACCTCTCTCATACAATAATACAATACAAAGTGTGTGTGTGTGTGTGTGTGTGTGTGTGTGTGTGTGTGTGTGTGTGTGTGTGTGTGTGTGTGTGTGTGTGTGTGTGTGTGTGTGTGTGTGTGTGTGTGTGTGTGTGTGTGTGTGTGTGTGTGTGTGTGTGTGTGTGTGTGTGTGTGTGTGTGTGTGTGTGTGTGATGGATCGTTGGAGCTATGTGCAACTCAAGGCATATGCTCGAACGGGAGATGCCTGGACGCTGCAATCATGTTGCACTATCCGTGCTGAGTGTGCTGACTTTTCGCACAATGTCCCACTGTCTGGCTACCTGCATAAAGTCAAGTGCTCGGCGCAGTTGTCAGCGAAATGTCGCTCCTCTGTTTTCATTCAAACAGCTCCTTATATCCGTTAGCGCAGTTAGTTAGCACCAGATGCTAACAACAACAATGCACGTAAGGTCTCTCGCTCGCGCCGCACATACACACACCCTCCTGGTCCTTCCGATGGCCAGTCGGTGCCTGCCGGTGAGCGTGGAACTGTGGTCTGCCGCAAGCGGACAGCAGGAGCGGGGCTGTCAGCATCAGCTTGTAGATGGTATTTTAAACTCGATGCGCTCTGAAACTACGGGCGGCCGAGGACAAAAAATACAAATGCGTTAACGCGTTATTAACGCGTTAACTTGACAGCCCTAAAAATAACATGTATATACTTACTATTCCTAATTACTAGTACCCTCAGTAAACCATCCCGACAACAGATCTGTACCGAGTGAAAGCGGCCCTCCTCTGGAGTTTACACACCCCCGGCCTTCTGCGCCAAGGGATGGTCTGTGTGTGACCTCCAGCGACCTCTTCATACACCATCCCTCCGAGAGCCAGACATACTCATCCCCTTTTCAACGCCCCCCTTCAGCCGCTCAGGTGTGAAACCCCCATACAGAATGTCAGCCACTGTGTAACACTTTTATTTTCTTAAAGAATATGACTCTAAAAGGCAAGTTTGTGATTTTAACACCTATTTACTAGGCAGATTTTGGCTTTTTTCTCTTTTTTTGTGCTACTAAGATACTTTTAGATACACTTTGATGTATGCAACACTTAACAACTGGTACAATCAAATTACTTTGTAAGGAATTCGGTTTCTTTTAATGGCCTAGGTAGATTTTGGCTTTTTTCTCTTGCCAAGGTACTGTTAGACAAACTTTTAGGTATCCAAAGCCTTAAAACTAGAAAATGAAGTACATTGTCTGATTAGATTTTTTCTAAAAGGCAAGTTTGTGATTTTAACACTTTTTTACTGACACTCTGCAGATTTGTGTGTTATTCTCTCACAAAGGAACTGTAAGATACACTTTTTATGTATGCAAAACCTTAAACATTTTTTAAACCAAGATACTTTTGTGATACACTTTTATGTAGGAACATTTTACAACTGGTAGAATGTCATTTACTTTGTACCAAATGTATTTTCTTAAAGACTGTGACGCTAAAAAGGCACGTTTGGGATTTTAACACTTTTGTACTAGGCAGATTTTTTTTTTCTCTCGTTGTTTTTCTCTTACTTGTGGATACAGTTTTACATTGGTCAACTTTACAACTGGTAGAAAGTTAAGTACTTTTTCTGAATAGATTTTCTTTAAGAATCAAACTCTGAATGGAAAGTTTGTGATTTTAACACTTATGTACTGACACTAGGCAGATTTTGGCTTTTTCTCTTTTCTTGTGTTACTAAGATACACTTTGATGTATGCAACACTTAAAGACCCAGTGAAGTGCATGTTTTTGCACCAAAATGAAATGGCAGTTTCATTCCTTACATATCATTGTGCCTGTTCATGGCTAAAATAATTTTTAATAATTCATAATTAATGAATTAATGAATTATTAATTTTGCCGTCTGAGCCTAACGAAAGTTGCAGACGATAGTGGCTGTGACGTCACAAGATGTACCCAGTTGCGATTGTAAACATGGCGGAGACTTTGGAAAGTGATACTAGTGTGAGAGAAATTATTGATTTGGACAGCTTTACGGACAGGATAGATGAGGAAAGTGATCAATTTGGTGCACTTTGAGGGCAACATTAAGAGATTTATGGATACAGCTCTCAACACTCATATGAAACATATGTTTCAATAATTAAAAAACATTGGAAGGATTTCTTAACCTATTTTATACAACTAATATTACATAGATGGAAATATTTGTTTACATAGATGACCAAACCCACTGAGATAACTTAGGCTACAGTTTACCTCCCTGAGCTGACGTTATCTCTCTCAGTCCCACAGGAGAGCACTCTCCCTCTCCTTATTGTTGAAACAGCTAATCTCCGTTAGCTCCGAGCTAGCACAAGATGCTAACGACAACCCTGTAACTCTCTCAGTCTCTCTTTCTCTCTCTCTCGAATCGACCAGTGGCCTTTATTTATCATGATCAATCAAAGAATCTACGAAACAATGACACCAGCCAGGCTCACCTTCATCTTTTGGGAACAGAAACATCGCCACTTCGGCAGACTTGACATTACTACAGCCAGCGGCAATGCATCGTTTCCCCTGGGTTTTTCATCCCTCTTTCTTCACTGTCGCCTCCATTGTGAAGTATTATTTGAGTTATTTGAAGTATTAAAGTAACGTGTTATGGCAGGAAAGTTCAATCTGGTATATTCATTTTAATGTCACCTTATATAGAATGTGTGTTAAACTTGTGATTTCTGCATTGAGTGACTTCTGCCTAGCAGATACCAAGAAGAGGCCCCTAGGGTCTCTCTGTTAATTATCAATAGTCCTTGCAATTAACAGGGGAAGTCCCAGATACATTTTCAGATAATGTAGTTAAAGTCTTGTAGAATTAATGTTTATCTCCTACACATCCTGCAGGCCTTGAGACTTGGGTCACCCAGCAGTAACCAAGATAAACGTCCTTTTGAGCTTATCAATAAAATGTATTAATTCCTAGTAAGCTGACTTTGGGGTGAAGGGAAGTTCAGGGAAGCCATTAAGCCACAAGAACAATTACACTTCTGTTAATCAACCAAAACTCATGACTTTCAGGGGACAGGACATTCGGACCTATAACAAGGGTCACTTCCTAGAGAATATGTGTGTGTATTTCTTACTGTGATCAGATGTCCTGTATAATCATTTATCAACTATTCCTGTATTGGTGTTTTATTTGATTCCTCTGCTTTTATTCTTTCATATGTGGGTACTGGAGGGCTACAAACAGTGTGGAGAAATTAGCTTAAACATGTTTTATTACTCTATGGGAAATGGAAGCAGCATGTCAAATGATCAGGGAAATCTACTTGTTTTAAATATATGTGTGTGGTTAATTACTTTGTATTAATAATAGCAGTATGTGTAAAGGAAGCTGGAAATATGCAATGTGAAACCTTTTATTTGAAATAAAGATTCTGCAGGGAATATTCTTAAAGAACAATAGCTCAAGTGTCTGGAAGAGCTGCAGGCTAAATGAGTGTGCGGTACTTTTTACTGCTTGAGATCAGAGCTGATGTTTTCCTCTTGTTAGTATTGTTTGAGGTTAAGGTAACTCACATGTGTTATTTGTATAATCCAACTATAAAAAATTATATCTTAAAACTATCTTTATAAAATGCCAAAAGTATGTGAAACTTGCAAGGAGGGGTTTGTTATCTCGAATGTAAGGGTCGCCTCGGGCTCGCGCTGATTGGCTGTCTTTTCTAAGTGGAGGACCCCTCGGGGGGGGGGGGGGGGGGGGGGCAGCCGCATAGCTCCTCCTGGGGTTTTGGATATAAGCCTATGTTTTCTTTAGACCAGCCTCTTCTTTTCTTCAAACTGACCAGATCCGTGAGATTGGAGGAGGAGCAGGAAGTACTTCCTTTGTATTTGTATTTGTTTTGTTACTTTTTATCATTAAAACAAGATTATTGTTTAACTTGCATTCTGGTGTTTCTTAATCCCTTCCTTTTTACGAATTTACCCAGCTTATCAAACGACACGCGGAGACGAGGTTGGTTTTGAACATCCTCCAAATCTCCAACAATTGTCAGGTTTTCTCGATTGGCAATCACTTCCAGTCGACTCCGACACACTTTCCAGGAAAATACTAGCTCAAAAACGTTGAGAAATTCGACTTTGAAAAAGAGAAAAAACGAACGGTGGTGAATGTAAACAGTGCGGCGGCGTCCATCTCGTGACGTCACGCAGTAGATCGCAAGCCACGCCCACGAAGGCGAAGGTCGACTGCAGATTTCCCCGGCAAATTCAAAACTCGTCAAATTCGTTGCTATTCCAACATCCTTTGATATGGGTACAATTTTGCTCATTACTATACGTATTAGCATAACAAATCATGCACAGGTGCACACTTCAAAGGGTCTTTAACAACTGGTAGAATATGAAGTACTTTGTAAGGAATTTGGTTTCTTCTAATGGCCTAGGCTGATTTTGGCATTTTTCTCTCTGCTACCAAGATACCTTTTAGATACAGTTTTTTTTCTGAAAACTTTACAAATGTTAGAATGTCAGTCACTGTGTGACACTTTTTATTTTCTTAAAGGCTGTGAGTCTAAAAGGAAAGTTTGTGATTTTAACACTTATTTACTGACACTAGGCAGATGTTGGCTTTTTTCTCTTTTCTTGTGTTACTAAGATACTTTTTAGATACACTTTGATGTATGCAACACTTAACAACTGGTAGAATATGAAGAACTTTGTAAGGAATTTGGTTTCTTTTAATGACCTAGGTAGATTTAGGCTTTTTTCTCTTGCCAAGATACTTTTAGACACACTTTGAGGTATGCAAAACCTTAAAACTAGAAAATGAAGTACATTGTCTGATTAGATTTTTTCTTAAAGACTGTTTCTCTAAAAGGTAAGTTTGTGATTTGAACACATTTTTACTTACACTCTGCATATTTGTGTGTAATTCTCTCACAAAGGAACTGTAAGATGCACTTTGATGTAAGCAAAACCTTAAACATTTTTGAAAATAAAATACTTTGTCTGAATACATTTTCTTTAAAAGGCACTTTTGATTTTAACGCTATTTCAGGGGAACAATCCAGTTTTGTTGACATCAATGCTTTTTTCTCTTTTCTTGTGTTACTAAGATACTTTTAGACACACTTTGATGTATGCAACACTTAACAACTGGTATAATATGAAGTACTTTGTAAGGAATTTGGTTTCTTTTAATGGCCGTTTTTTAAACACTTGTTCAGTTAAACCAGGGATGGGCAACTTTGAGGATTGTGAGGGCCAAAAAAAAATGTCCTCACTACCAGAGGGCCACTTCGTGACCATTCACTTCCATCGGCAGGATACTATATCCACAACATTTAAATAGCCAACTTTAGCTACTAATTTAATGAAAATAACTAAATATATATAGGCAATAAATGTTTATTGTACCAAACACTAACACTGAGTTTAACAACGAATATTCATCTTTGTATTGTGTTTCTATGCTTCCCTCACATTCCATACATAAAACCAAGAACATATGCATTTTTCTGAACTTCACCCACAGCTGGATCAGTAAGCTATACATCTTAATGAGATACTTGTGGCCTCTCCTGCTGCTGCACAATAGACTGAATGTCAATATCAACATTTGTACATCCGATTTGCATGAGATGGAACAGTGTCTCATCTGTCAGTCTGTTTCTCTCCCTTGACTTGATGTGCTTCATCATAGAGAAGTTGCTCTCGCAGATGTAAGTGCTGCCAAACATGCTGGCCATTGAGAGCGCAAAATCCCTGAGGAGTGGAAAGCGGGACTCGGGTAGCAGTCTCCAAAAGGAAATTCCCCTCTCCTGGCGCTTTGCTAGAAAGGGGTCTGACTGTAGTTCGCACATTTCAAGCTGCAACTCAGGGGGCTGCTCGATGATTGCAGCCGAGAGGGGGTTAGTGAATAACTCGATGCGTGGCTGCATGGTGTGGAAATCTTGAAAGCGCTTCTTAAACTGCTGCTGCAGTGTTTCTATGTCGGCTCTGTACTTGGGTAATGTTTTCTCACATTCGGGGGCATTTTTGCGCATCTCTTCACATGACGGGAAGTGCGCCAGATTAGGATGGTCGGCTGAAAATCCGTCTTTAAACAGAGTCAGTTTAGTAACAAATGCGTTCATGTGCGCATATAGATCCAACACGGTTTGGCATCTTCCCTGTAACCGCATATTCAGGTGATTAAGATGCGAGGTAATGTCCGCAAGGAAAGCCATGTCGAGAAGAAAATCTGTATTCCTGAGTTTTGCGCAGTACGCACTTGTATCACATTGGATGGTGTCCTCCAAGAACACAGGGATTTCTGCGCGTAGCGCAAAAAACCTCTCCAAGCATTTTCCACGGCTCATCCACCTTATCTCTGTGTGCATCTGTAAATCACCGTACGTGGCGTTCACTTAATCCAAAAAGGCTATAAACTTCCTGTGATTGAGAGACTGGTTCCCTCCTCGAATGAGATTAGTAGTCTTGGTAACTAAATCCATGACATGGCTAACGTTCGTTGATTTGGCACACAGAGCCTCCTGCAATATCAAAACGAAATTTGATTTAGCCTGATTTTTTTTTTACAAAGAATGCCCACATTCAAAACCATTAGAATAGATAACAATAATGTTACCCACCTGATGTATGATGCAGTGCACTATTGGACAGTCAACGCCACTCTGGCGGAGGAGGCCGGCAAATCCAGTGCGCTTTCCTTGCATTGCTGGCGCACCATCGGTAACAACAGCTGAGAGCTTGTGAAATCCTCCGTGCGCACTTACAACATTTTCAACAGCGGCGAAAATATCTTGTCCTTTGGTAGTGCCATGCAAAGAAGCCAGTTTCAATAACTCCTTGTGCACTTCAAATGAACTGTTAATGTCCCGTGTGTAGATGAGAAGCTGGCTCACATCAGTCACATCAGTGCTCTCATCCAACGCTAAGGAAAAGTATGCACAGTCATGCATGACTTGTTTTACCTTTTGTTCGACATGATTTTGTATTTCAAATATTCTTCGTGTCACTGTCCGACGGGACAAAGAGACGGTTTCAAAGTTTTTAGCCATGTTGTCATCTCCGAATGCTTTAGCCATCTGGACTGCACAACTTTTCACCATTTCGCCGTCAGACAGGGGCTTCTTAGCTTTAGCAAGCTCAAGGGAAACGGCATAAGACGCCGTGAGAGACGATTGCTGTGTAGTCGTGGCTCTGGTAAAAAAGGTCTGCTGCATATTCTCCCTTTCAGGTCAGCAACGATGGCGACTCTGGCAGCTCCTGTGTGCTTTTCATATTTGTCTTTATGGGTGCTGTTGTAGTGGCGACTTAAATTGTAGTCCTTCATTGCCGATTTAGTTTCAAGACACACCAAACACATAGGTTTGCCTTTGAATTCTGTAAACAGATAATCTATTTCCCATTTTGGCTGAAAGAGACGGTTTTCTAGGTTCAGTTTTCTTTTTTGGGCGCTCATGTTTCTTTTCCCGCTAACGGAGGAAAGCCGCGAGGTAAACAGAAGACAATATACACTTGGCTGCAGGCCTCATGAATTTGGGGGGAGCGCCCTCTAGCGGTGAATATTATTAATTACAAGTGGGGTCTGGTTCAAATGATTTGCTTGTTTACAACTGTGAAACCAATATATTTTTGTAAATTGACTCGCGGGCCGCCCAAAGTGAGGGCGGTGGCCACATGCGGCCAGCGGGCCGCCAGTTGCCCATCCCTGAGTTAAACAATGTGGGGTTTTTCTGATAACCTTACATATTTTAGTTATTTTCCGCTACCAAGATACTTTTAGATACACTTTGATCTATGCAACACTCAACAAAGGGTATAATATGAAGTACTTTGTAAGGAATGGAGTTTTCTTTAATGGATGCAAAACTTTATCTATGTTGCAAATGTATTATCTTTTCAATTTACACACGGCATCTATTGCACGTCTGTCCGTCCTGGGAGAGGGATCCCTCCTCTGTTGCTCTCCCTGAGGTTTCTCCCATTTTTCCCTTTAAACTGTGGGGTTTTCTCTGGAAGTTTTTCCTTGTACGATGTGAGGGTCTAAGGACAGAGGGTGTCGTATTGTCATACTGATATTCTGTACAAACTGTGAAGTCCACTGAGACAAATGTAACATTTGTGATATTGGGCTATATAAATAAACATTGATTGATTGATTGACTTTATAATGGGGTAAAATATTCATTAATTTGTAATGAATTGAGTTTCTTTTTTGATTTTCAACATACTATTGTACACAATGACTTTTCCATTTTTATTTATTTTTATCTGACAAACTATACTTTTAACTTTTTCCGTAAAACTATTACTCATTCTTAAATTTGACCTCTTGCTGCTTGGTTGGAAATGATAGATGAAAAAGCTACAAAGCTTAAAGAACTTTTTTTAAACTCTCAATTCTACAGATGACTCCCCCTATTCAACGCAATAAGTCCCACCCTCCACTCAGCAAATCATCTAAAACAAAGGACCCCACTAAGACGACCGTTGAAAACTAGCCATGGATCTGAGAAAAACCAAGTCTCCCCCCACGAGTTGCAGCCAGGAACAGACTCCTGGACTACCATCATCACCACCATTTTGGACACCCGAATCTTGCAGTACTTCTGCTGCTGATGTTACTCCTGGGGCCAAGACGTCTCTGTTTATGGACACAGTGGAATCGGAGTTGGTTCATATTCTGGACAGGATGCTGTATCGGTACAGAGAAGAAATATGTAACGGATGCCGAGTCAGTCACCCCGGCCAGAGGCAACACGATTGTCTGAATGGAATGCCCGATTTTTTCTTCAGAAACAATTACAACGCGTTAATGAAAAGACTTTGGCTCGCCAACTTTATTACTGTGATTGACCAGAGTCTTATTGATAAAGTCATCTGCTAGGATGAACGGAGGATCCAAGGCGCTTTGGAGGCTTTTCTGCACAATCTCAAAAACTGCAGACGCCTCAAGGAGAGACTTGAAAATATCCTTACCGAGTTGTATGGAGAAGAAGAAGACTAATAACCAGCCAAGGGATTTTTTTGTTTGTTTTTCGATACTTTGACTTTTCTTTAAAGTAAGATGAAAATGGGAAACTACAATGCAAAACGCTCTGTATATATTGATCAGAATGTGGTCAATACCCCTTTAATAAGTGTGGTGATGAGGATGATTGAAAACAGAATGAGTAGTGATCCCCGTGTAAACAGAATGGCTGAAGTTTGTAAACTGGAAGACATTTTGGATATCGTTCGTTCTGGTAGTACTATTCCAGTTCATTGGGAAACGATTGTAAACAAAACATTTGAAGTGGTCCTGGAATCTTCATTTTCCGAAGAAATGAAACAAACATCAACATTGTATCATGTGCTCTCATTGTATGCTCTGTTTGTAGATGTAATGCATCTTTGTGTCAAATACAGCATACACATGAATATTTTGACTGAAGTGAAAAAACTCCATCATGATATTTTCAGTAATAGGGGGAATTCTAAGCTGGAGACGGTCCTGGGGATGTTAAAATCAGCATAACTATTGATTTTGTGTTTGAAAAAATTAAAATGTAAATAGGACTTTTAAAAAAAATAAAAAAGTGTTTTTTACATTTAAAAACTGTTGTCTTAATTATAGCAAGGGGAGCATTTCTGAACTGTTTCAATGTGTTCCAGTCAGGCTTTCATCCAAACCAAAGCACTGAGACTGCTCTTGTAAAGGTCTTCAATGACATCCACTTAAACACAGACAGTGGCAGAACTTCAGTGTTAGTATTATTAGATCTCAGTGCTGCGTTTGACACTGTTGACCACAACATATTACTAGACCGACTGGAAAACTGTGTGGGTCTTTCATCAACAGTTCTAAATTGGTTTGAATCCTACTTAAAGGACAGAAACAACTTTGTTTCTATAGGTAACTACACATCTGAGTTGACAAATGTGACATGTGGGGTACCTCAAGGCTCCATCTTGGGGCCTCTTCTCTTTAACGTCTACATGCTACCACTGGCTCAGATAATGAAGAACAACAAAATAAGTTACCATAGCAATGCAGATGACACACAAGTGTATGTAACAATTTCACCAGGAGACTATGTTCCAATTCAAACACTGAGTAAGTGCATTGAACAAATCAATGACTGGATGTGTCAGAACTTTCTCCAATTAAACAAAGATAAAACGGAGGTAATGGTTTTTGGAGCCAAGGCAGAATGTATAAAAGTTAGCGCTGAGATTCAGTCTGCAATGTTCAAAACAACAGATAAAGCCAGAAATCTAGGTGTAGTCATGGACTCTGACCTGAGTTTCAACAGTCACATTAAAACAGTTACTAAATCAGCCTACTATCAACTAAAGAAAATATCTAGGATTAAAAGACTAATGTCACAGCAGGATTTGGAAAAACTTGTCCATGCTTTTTTCTTCAGTAGACTGGACTACTGCAATGGTGTCTTCACAGGTCTCACTAAAAAATCTATTATAAAGCTGCAGCTGATTCAGAACGCTGCTGCTTGAGTCCTCACTAACACTAAGAAAGTGGATCACATCACTCCTGTTCTGAAGTCTTTAAACTGGCTTCCTGTGTGTCAAAGAATAGATTTAAAAAATACTGCTGCTGGTTGATAAAGCACTGAATGGTTTAGGCCCAAAATACATTTCTGACCTCCTGCTAAATTATGAACCAACCAGATCTCTCAGGTCTTAAGGGACGGGTCAGCTTTCTGTCCCCAGAGTCAGAACTAAACATGGTGAAGCAGCATTCAGTTATTATGCTCCAAATATCTGGAACAAACTCCCAGAAACCTGCAGGTCCGCTGCAACTCTTACTACTTTTAAATCCAGGCTGAAGACTTTTCTTTTTGTCTCTGCTTTTAATTGAACTATTCATATCTTAGACTGCACTGTAACTTTTATCCATGTATTTTTTCTTTTAATGTTTATTTTATTAACTTTTCCTTTTAATGACTGATTTTAAATGCCATTTTCTTAATGTCTTTCATTTTTTGTAAAGCACTTTGAATTGCCTTATGTTGAAAAGTGCTATATAAATAAACTTGCCTTGCCTTACTCAGCATTGAATCAAAATGCACCATAGCTTTAAATCGTTTGTGAGGCGTTTTGCTGATCAACATGGTAATCGCCACATTATGAAGCTCAGCGCAAGTTCAGGCAGGAAGACCTATCACTTCGTATTGCACGTCATGGCAATACTCGCTCCCTTCACTAAATGATGGGGAGCGCCACTCCTCAAGCTAACCTATCACTTCCCTCCATTCACAAGCCTAATTATCGCACCTGTTAATCCCTCCATATGCTTTCCCCTTTTCCATGAGCTATCTTCCAGGTGTCAACGCGCAAGCAGCAGCAGGGCTTCGTCCCAGCTCCAGGTATATATTCATCAGCTCCGCAGTCTTGCGGATTAAGCTACAGTCGGCGTTCCCCAGTTGGCTAGCGGTTCTAGCCGGCCACCCCGCAAACCCGGACGCGGAAGGAAAAGACAAGGACATCGGGCTCCACAGAAGTTCCTCCGGCTTAATGGAAAGGAGCATTTAATAGCAAACTTCAGGCAAACAATTGACGCACGCCTTCAGTCGAGAAAGAGCATCACTGGCATCAGGGCCGCTCTAATGCGGCGCTTCCGGCTTCACGCGGAACGGGCCCTCATCGCTCGCGAAGCTTCACCCATTTCTGGCTTCAACTACAACCCCTCCTGCAGGCAGGCAGGGCTTAAGCTACATCCCATCGAAGCTACTTCTCCTCCCGGCTCAGTAGCCAGTACTGGACACTAAGTGCGTCATAGACGGCTAGCAGGTTCAGTGCACAGCAGGCTTGCCTCCTCCCTGCGCCTCACCGCTAAAACAGGCAAGAAAAGAGAAGAGGAAAAAGAGAGGAAGAAAAGAAAATAGAGAGAAGAAGAAGAGCAAAGAAGAAGAACAAGGAAGAGAAAAGCAAAAGAAGAACGAAGAAAAAAGGAGAGAGAAAAAGAAAAGAACGGAAGAAAGAGAAAAGAAAGAAAAGAGAGGAGGAAAGAGAAGAAGAATAAGGAGAGAGAAAAAGAGAGAAATTCATTTATGCATTGTTGCCTTTAGTTCAGGGTTAAGGTGAGTTTCAGGCAGCTTCGGGTGTAACGCGTTACAGCATGGAGTTATGCAGTTCGGGTAACTACTACCCGTCACAATGCTCAGTAAGTACCGCAGTTTCAAGCTTCAACACAGCCACGGATGCTGCCCATCCGTGTTTTTTTTTGGGGCGTTCTTTCAGGGAGAAAGAGATGTTCATGTAAGATGATAGAAGACAGTCTAATCACCCAACCAGCATATCAGCATCTACATCTCACTGTGGCATAATTCAACTGCTGATTAAGCTAGTCCTATATCAGGGCTCGAGAGTAACGGTTGCAGGTTGCCATTGGCAACCATTCAGAAAAATGTCAACCACTTCTTGGAGTTTGGTTGCCATCAGTGGCAACCAGTTTTTAACATAAGAAATAAGGACAGCAAAACGTGCACCCCAAAATAGATAAATGTTCATATTTGTTTTAAGAGTGATATTTAATTGTTGTGACCAGTCGGAACCTGATACTTAAATTGCACGTGCATTGGCGTGATTACGGAGCCAGAAAGCGATGCACGTTTACTCGCGTGCGCGGTGCGCCGTGTGTTTGTTTTACAACAAAATGGCAAAGCAAAAATAAGTTGTTTGACTGTGTGGTAAAAAGTTCAGCCAACACCTCAACTTCTCAAACGAATGTTCAAAGTGATTCAACTGATGAAGCGTAAGGTCAAACCCGAACGAAAAACAAAGAGGAATGTTTTCCATTCACTTCCGGTAAAAGTTCCTTCAAAATAAGAGTCCCGATCTTATTACTACCAAAATAAAAGTGCAAAACGAAACTTTACCATAGAAAAATGGTTGCATTAAATTATAATCACTTCTATAAAAAGGTAACACATTTTAAATATAGTTAGACATATTAAAGGTAATTTACAGCATCAATAATTAATATCAAATGTTTAACTGTGAATGGTTTTCATTTATTTAACATTAGAAATGTATTAGTCTGGCCAATCCAAGACTTCAATGCTGAAGGGCCAATGGGTCTATGGTGGCTGTCAGCACAAAGGTCAAGAAAACCCACATTTGAAAGGGAGACAACGGATGATCAAGAAACTAGTGACTTGCTCAATTCATTTGTGAGGGATATATGAAGAACAGGACAACAGCAGCACTACTGGTATTTTGTATACCAGCAATTGAGGGTGGACAAGTTTACTACCACTCAAATAAGTGCGTTAATTACTTATTGTAAAGCATTTGAACATTCTTGTGTCACATGTTCATTATTAAGTTGATGTATAACTCTATAGCATCTTAATTATTTAAAATATAAGGTATCTAAAAAAGGGCAACCGTATTTTCAGTTTTGGCAACCAAAAGCGGATGCCTGGTTGCCAGCCTGGCAATCACTTTTAAAAGTTAGCGTTGAGCCCTGCCTATATCATGGGTCATGTCTCAGTATTTACCTAAGCAAATATTATTACATGCTGCTCATATTGCACTCATATATTTGGTTTTATGCTCACATGGCTTATGTTAAGCAGGGTATGATATTCATGCATCATTGTACTCAAGCTAACAGCCGCATTACATTGTCTACATCTCCCTCTTCGCCGGGCATCGGCTCGTGCCGGCTATCCAAGATCTCTCCAGCTTACCTATGGTAAACATGCATATAACTGGTGGTGGTGTCTTAAGAGCAGTTCAGGTGCAGCAAACCTGCCGCAATCAAGGTAATTCTTCTCATCCTACATTCGTCCGAACCTCAGTGCCGTGCTGGCTATCCAAAGGTCTCTCCAACCTTAAAATTGGTACGTATGCATATAACTGGTGGTGGTTCTTAGCATGTCAGCACGTATATTCGCCCCGCGGCTCATGTTTATCCTTGAATGTCTAACCCTGTACGTCCAGGTTGTAACCTTCGGGTCTGTATAAAATGTGTCCCTGCGAAGTCAGATTGCCCCGTACGTCCGGGATGCCCTGTACGTCCAGGATTCCCTGTACGTCCAGGAAGCCCTATACGTCCAGGGAGGATGCCTAGGAGGCATCAGTATGTCTAAATCCCTACATGTATTAACCTCTCATTTCATCCATAGATTTCCAGTGCATCCCACAAGGTAAGATTTCATCACGTTCAGTACTTCATACTTTAACTTCTTTTGGGGGTTCATCGGAAACGGTTCTTCCCTTCCCGAATGACATCCTACCAAACCTGGGCCTAATCGCCAAACACCATTTCATTCACTTGTTATAAACTGTCATCATTATGTTTCATTTATATAATGTGACCCGATAATAAACATGTATTTCATACATCACGTCTCTCCTGATTGAAATGAAGCTCAGCGCAAGTTCAGGCAGGAAGACCTATCACTTCGTATTGCACGTCATGGCAATACTCGCTCCCTTCACTAAATGATGGGGAGCGCCACTCCTCAAGCTAACCTATCACTTCCCTCCATTCACAAGCCTAATTATCGCACCTGTTAAACCCTCCATATATGCTCTCCCCTTTTCCATCAGCTGTCTTCCAGGTGTCAACGCGCAACCCTCCTCCACCTTTTCGCCTCCTGCTTCCAACTCAGGGCCAAGCTCAACATTCTCCCTTCCAACCGGACCTAACCACTTATCACCACCACCAATGTCTAGACCCGGGGGGGTTCATCGGAAACGGTTCTTCCCTTCCCGAATGACATCCTACCAAACCTGGGCCTAATCGCCAAACACCATTTCATTCACTTGTTATAAACTGTCATCATTATGTTTCATTTATATAATGTGACCCGATAATAAACATGTATTTCATACATCACGTCTCTCCTGATTGAACAGCTGTTATAGGCATGCCAACTTGATGCTCTGCTCACGGATGAGTCGATGAGAATAACAAACCGTTAAGATGATGACCTTACGTTTGCAAAATGTTTTCTTCTTTGTGGGGGTCTGCCCCCAAAAAACAGTTTCAAGTCCTGAGAAAGTCAAATAAGCCTGCGTGTAAAACTTCACTGCCCAGCCAAAAAAAAGTAACCACCTTGATTTAACTATGCCAGTAGGTAAGGACTTTCCACTGGATCATAACTGCAGTGATGTATATGTTTTAGCTGAATACACATGTTTTAACCCTAACTGATGCAGTTACTCACTTCTTTAATGTTTGTTCTTTCTGATGTAAAGTCAAGGTTGTAACTGTTTGTAATGAAGTTGTGGGGCGCTGAACTGTTCTTTTGATTATTTTGATTTATGATAGTAATTACTTGTCTTTCAAATTTGAAGGGGGGTGAGCAAGCATCTTGAGGAACATTCATCGTTAACTCCTCCAAAAAATATAGTTTATTTAATAATAACACTGAATATGTTAATCATAAAAGAGATTGACAGCTGATAGGAATAATATGATTGTTAATATTATCATATTCATACAGACACACATCGATGAGACAGTTACTTAATGTACTTATTGCAGCAGTCTGCATAGATATGGTACCCCTGCTAGTCTAAGAGTGAAACCAACTCATTCAGTTAAAATTCATTAAACTAGGTCTGCCACCTTATATAGTTATATGTATGGCTTTTCTGATGTGCAACAATAATGTTACCTAATGTTATTGAGTTAAAATATCAATATTGTGGCTTTCCAAGTTAACATTGATTGATATGACTGTGATTAAATCAGCATATACTTCTGCCAGGGGATTCCACCCCTCAAATTCTCCTGCCACCCTCTTGGCACCCCATGCATATTTTTCTAGATCCGCCCCTGCTGTTAACTAACTAATGCTAATATAACTGTTGGCTAGAAGTACAGAGCTTAATCAACCATATTTAACTGGCCATTGTGCTCACAGCCTGAAATATCAATCACTTCAATAAATGGTAAAACAAAAAAGGAAAGGTTCTGGCTCAATTTAGTACCGCCAGACGGCGGTACTACAATTTCCGTATCAGTCTGTGACGTCACTGGGCCCATACATACTTTTTCCCATTGACTAACATTGGGAAACAGACGTCTGTAAATCACTAGTAAATAATAATAAAAATAGTATGAACACTTGTATAGCCCTTATTAGATTCATAAGCTCCTTACCACCACAAGTATATTTCAGATCTGTGGGAAACACTGAATTCTCATGTTTCATTATTATAATTATTTTTTTCTGTTATTGTTTTACCAGAAATCCCCCGAACGAATCAACGCCGCAGAACTCCAGACTGCCTCTCCGCTCTCAGAACTAAAACATTTTAAATATAATCTTATATTATGAATCCTCTATATAATATTAATCCATATTATCATCCTCTTTCCTATGTTGGTTTTATGTTTTTGTATTCTAAATGTGACCTAATTTCAAGCTATTTTCCAAAATCCTATGGAGAAATCCCATTGCTTTTTGGTCGAGGGAACCCATGCGCAGTTTATATCCGGGTAAATACGTCCTCCCTACACCACTCTATATTGTCAATACATTCTCTGACAGGCTTTCCGTCGTTCACTTGCAGGGCGTTGCCGTGGAAACGCTTTGATCTTTGAACACAACTGTGGGTCGTTAACTAAATCCAGTGGGTATCTAAAGATGTTCAGAAACGATGCAGGAATGTGGTACAATAATCAAAAAAATGTAATAGATAAACAGTTGAAATAATCAGTTAAAAGTGAGCTCAAATGTATGGATATTCTTTGTTGTACCTTAACAATACAACTAATGCTATTAATACTTACTCAGCGGGGGTAATTTTGGCATCGGGAAGCGCACCCAAGTTTCAGTCACAGAAAAAATTCTCTGAATTTTCGAGTTTAGGCCTACTAATAATACTTGCATATATCTCTAAAGGATTTGTTTATGTACTTGGTTTACTGTAATTATGTTAACTGCATCACTGTAATTATTTTTTTTATGCATTTATGTATGTCTTTGGTTGGTAAAAACAAAATGCCAATATAAATATTAGTCAAATAACTACTTAAAGTGTAACATGTTGATTTATCAATCCTCCTAAGAGTAGTATTTTTTAATCTAATACAATATGTCATCAATGAAGCATTGCATATTCATGCATTCCTGGAAACTGGTGATGATATTCTGTATCGCTGACTGAAGAGATTACAGGAATCAAACCTGTGACAGTTTCAGGTCAGGGAGCACAGGGAGGGAGCACATCGATTAATTTTCGATCACGAGAGAAAATATTCAGGCTGAGGGATTTCCAAAATTTCACTGACAGACGAAAAACATCCTGTAATCACGTATTCATCAAAAACATGGGAGAGATATAAACGAAGCAAAATATCAGTCTGACTGATAGTGAAAAACAATGATTTATTTGAAGATTTTCAGTCAGGCTTTAGGAAACATCATAGCATAGAAACAGCTCTTGTTAAAGTCACAAATTACCTTCTAATAAATAGCCTCAGACAAAGGACTTGTCTTTATTCTTGTCTTGCTCGATCTCAGTGCTGCATTTGATACTATCAACCATGACATCCTATTGCAAAGACTAGAGCACTTAGTTGGCATAAAGGGAACTGCTTTAGGATGGTTTAGGGCCTATCTATCTAAACGGTCTCAGTTTGTGTGTGTCAACGATGAATCTTCCATGCAAACCAAAGTTAGCCATGGAGTGCCACAGGGCTCAGTACTTGGACCTATTGTCAGGGTTGGGGGAAAAATAGGACCCAAGTGCAGTTAAAAATACAAAAAGGTTTGGTAACGAAAAGCGAGCTTTATTAAAAAGCTGAAAACAGGAAAAATAAGAAACTACTTAACATAAACAAAACCGGGGAGCACGACAAGAACAAACTTATAAGCAGCCAGAAGCATGGACGAAAACGGGCAGGTAACATGGACTTCAAAAACGGCAGGGAACAAGGACATGAAGACATGAACAGGTATCATGGACGAGAAACTATGACGAACAGACATGGAGCACAGGGGAAGACAAGACTAAATACACAAAAGTGTAATCACAGGACAAGACACAGCTGGACAGGGGAGGCATAAACATAAGGGCAACAGGTGAACACAATCAGACACATCAGGGAAACTAAAGACAGGAAGGCAAACAAAGGAAGTAGAATCAGACAAGACACAAGGAGAAAAACATTTCAAAATAAAAGGTTGACAATGAAAACATAAATCCAAAACCATGACACCTATTTTTTTCACATTATATATGCTTCCGTGCTATGTGTCACAGTATCACCTCAAAATACAAGATACGAAACATTTTCAACCGTGCAATAAAATATAAATAGTCCAACAAATATCTTTATTTTATTTTATTCTTGTCTAAGCTCAAGGGAGGCAGAGCAGAGGGCTTAAAGAGCCTCATGCTGCTCTGGAGCCGCGGGTTGCCGACCCCTGGGTTAGCTGAAAGCAATTATATTAACCTGTTACGCCCTGAGCCTGTTTTTCAGGTCTCAGGCTTGAAAATGACATGCCCAGAACAAATGAACAAATATCTTCCTTTCTAAAAAGTAATGATAAACCTGTGAGTTGGATGTAGAAGAGTCAGAATCAATATAGATGTTTTTATTTTTAAGTAAATTCAGATTGAACAGAGTAAAGAAATTATATTATAGTTTCCGTCCAAAAATAAACCATTACTTATAGTGAAAACCACCCTTGAATGATTGGATAGTAGACTAAAAGCTTTAGGAATCCAAACTATAACATATAACAAGTACCCTGTATCAAGATTGATGCAAAACAAGTGAAATTTAGAAAAAAAAACACCTCTGGGGTAATTTGGGTGTATTTGCCATATCTCTGGAACCCATTGGTCGATTTTGATGAATGACACCACTTTTGAACCGTTAGAGCCAATATAATCGAGAGGGAGTTCCTAAATCCATCTAAACATTAGCATTGGTGAATGAGTGATGCGCAGCCATATGAAAACTCAGTTTATTGACCTAATGTTATGATGGATTATCAGTAATAATTTCAAAGGGACACAGAGACATTGGATTAACCTTCAGCAGAGTTGATATGGGTTGTAATGCTCTTGAACACAACTTTTGATCAGAAAACAGCAAAGGTAAGACGTATTTGCCGTTTTGGCCCCGTAAAGGGAAGTTGTGTGTTGTCTTTACTGGCTTTCGCTGCCCTGAGTTTTGGTCGCACAGTGATGATAGTTATATCATTGGAATCTGTCGAATCTCAGCTTTCATATGATATCTAGTTTGTGCAGTGGAGTACTTCGGGAAAGTCGACGTGGTGGTGAGCGTTCCGTGAAAGTTGTGACCAGCTGATTTTGCGCAGTTCTCAAGTGTGTGCACAGGGGAGTCTCCCTTCGCAGCCCGTTGGCGTAGGTTTTGGCACAATTTTGTTGTACAGACCGACGTTAACAGCAGCCCCGTCTGTGCACATGGAGACCGATTCTGGAAAAACATTGCCATTGTATGTATTATATATATATATATATATATATATATATAATACATACAATGGCAATGTTCTAGTGGTAAACACTGAATAAAGAACATGTCAAGCTATGTGCTTTATCAGAAACAATGAGCAAGGTGTTTTGGAAGTATTATGGTCTGTGCTTACATTAGCAAGTATCGCTAACACTCAGAGCTAACGCTGTAGGCCTACTGGAGAGAGTATGTGTAAAGAAGCCAGATATATAAGATACTGTCCTTGTGGTAAACCCGCGAGAAAGGAAGCATTTGAAATCCATTCTGTTTCAGAAACAATGCTTGATGTGGTTTGGAACATAATATGGCGTTAATCACGGCAACATTTAGCTGAGTTTCTGTTGGTAGACAGCCTTCTCTTCACAGAGCTCACTGCTTGCATGCAGACGCTCCAAAGGGGCGTGGCCAGCAGCAGCTCCAAAAGGGCCAGACCCAGAATCAGCACTTTAGTAACAGGACTGAAATAGAGGGGTATGAGCATGGGCGTAGGAAGCATCCTGAAAAAAGAATATATAGATTTCCTGTATTCTGGTGCATTTTAACAGGTGGTTTGATACTTTTATGTGGCTATACTAGCATGAGGAAAATGATGGGTACATTTTTTAATTTCATCCAGTAGTAAAGAAAGGAAACATATTTGATTAATTGATTTCAGAGACGTCTTTGAATGAATAAAAGCAGTTTAAATGCCCATTTTTTGTACATTTATATACAACAATAAATATTTGTGAGTGCATTGAGAGATATTGTTGTGGAGAGTCATTTATATATAAATCGCAAAATACATTTGTGAATCCTTCTGTGAGTATTTATTAATATTGAGACTGATCTGACTCCATACAGATGTTAAGTTCACCAAGGAATGGTATCGACTTAAATGTTCAAATAAATGTTGCTCTTCTGTCTATATTGTTAACATGATGCCCCTTGACTGAAATGTTTCCTGTTCAATATCCCCACTGATTTCCTTAACATTCTGGGATGAGAGTCCACATCACAGTTTACTCTAAACTTTCATTTCCCTTTCATCACTCACCTCAGCAATGAACCTCTCTCCACTGTCCCTGTGTTCTGCCTCTGACTCACTCTCAAGTGCCTAGATGTCAAGAGAGTTGGTGAAGTGATAATTATTTATTGAGCAGTATACTCTTTCACATTGAATCATAACAAGTCATACTGAATGTAAATACAACTGACTCTAAAGTAAGTCCCAGTCTGTGACATTGGACATTTTGAAGACTCAAAGTCCCAAGCAATAGGTAGAATATTAGCTAGTCTATGTAATGTCTACAGAAAATAAATAGTTAACTGAATACTGGGATGGAAATTGCCTATAAACACACACAAAAATCTTCTGAATGATAAGAAGTATAATTAAAACATAATGCACATTACCATTTTGAGAGAGAGTACCTAAGTTAAAGAACTCAGAAAATAATCTCTTATTGAACTGAGGCTCCAGTAACACACACTGACTGCATGTTTACATGAGCACAGAGAGATCGGGTTATTCATGTTCCCTGTTTACATGATAAATACTAGTAACCTGGCATTTCGATGCCTTTTCTCATCTAAACTATTCAGTATTTGTATCTCTCTATCATGACATACAGATGTAGCACTCCAGATAGGACTCACATGGGTGTGTCCCAGTCAAAAGCCCAGCGGATCCCAGTGGCTGGGGGTGTTGCCAAATTGCTCGAGGGCATTGCCAAATTTCCCCATTTGTTCAATTACAGGATTGAACCATGAGATGGCGCTTCATTCACAAATACACAAAGACAACTGGGTGTTGTAGAACTTATTCTGTTTGCAATGTTTGCAGCTCTGCAGTTGTGTTTGCTGAATACTGTAGCATTTAATCACTTATTTGTTATGGTTTTCCGAGGCTACTATAATGAACAAATATCAATATTTTAGATCAAATAAAGTATAGAGTTTGCTTTATGCAGTATCTTTTTTGTAATATTGTTGGGGTGTTTTTATACAGTACAGTAGATTGAATTAAATCAATTTATACATTAAGATAAGATAAGATGGACCTTTATTAATCCCCGTGGGGAAATTCAGTAGTTCAAACAGCAACAGGGTAAGAGTGAAAAACAGGATAGCGCAGATTCACACAGATTAATAAAATCAAAAATAAGATGAGCGATAAAAATAATAATAATGAGAAACTATGAAATAAGAAATGAATAAAACTAAAATATAATTATCATATCATATATTATAATGTATTGTAGTATTAAGTAATATCATACATTAACCTCATTATAGAAGATGCCACATTGAATGGATGAACACATTTATGCATCAATAATTACAACAGAGTATTTCTAAAATACAATATGTATTTAATACGAATAACATAATGATTAATTTCAGATGATAATACTTTTCAGGGTTAGGTCCGGTCTGACAGCGCTTAGCTCTCTGCTGAAGATCACTGCTGCTCTAAACAAAGTCAAAAATCCTACATCCAAACGGAATAAATATAATTAATTGTTATTAATACGTTAAGTCTTGTTCATTGTTTTTCACTTTCATTAAATGTTTGATATTTCCGGCACAGACCCTTTCATACCGGCAATGCGCGATAGAAACAACAGAAAGTGCGACAGTTTAAAGAGCCTGTGACAGCATCCCAACAACTGTTGTGCAATGAAATATTGGGCTACTAGTCATCTCGAACCGTCAGTTTAAAAAAGAAGGTGCGATACAGTTCCGATAAATATCAATAATTTCGAACATTGCGGGGAAATTCCTTCGACTCATTTTGAAGTTTTGGGGGAAGCCGGAAGTGACGTCAATGCGGGAACGCTTCACTGTGCGGTGAGAGAACCAAACACGGACAAAGTTTGTTGTCATGCGTAGAAATGGGGAATTACTGAGTTTAGGCACGTTAATAACGTTCTAATGAAGTTGACTACAGTATATTCATATTTGTCAGTGCTTTCATGTCAATTCGGGGAACATAAACATAAATGATCGTGGTGAAGATGATGATTAAATTAGGATTAAAAATCGGTAGTGAGAGCTGCTGAATTTCCTCCCGTAGGATGTGATATAAAAACTAATCGATTATTTTTGTAGTTGTAAACTCGAGGGGATGAAACTACATTTATTAGTGCTTTCATGTCAATTCGGCGAACATATGATAAATTAAATGATCGTGAGGAAGATGATTTAAAAATCGTTTGTTTGAGCCGGTCTGCATTTCCTGATCAGAAAACAAACCGATGCTTTTTGTAGTTGTAATACACCAACATGGATTAACCGTGTGGTTTTTTTACCACAATGTTGGGGAAATTAATGGATAAAATGCATGGATTATTATTATTATTATTATTCCCACTCCGGTCGGGACACTAGGTCCACCGTTTCCCCAGCAGCAAGGCTCCCCCCGTTGACAGTTTACGTGGGCTGGGCTGGGTGCAGTGGCGGACTGGCCATCTTGTCTGTCAAAATGCATCTACGTTTCTAACTTGCAATATCATTATTTCCGCTCTCTTCACTCCAGAAGAGCGATCTCCCTGTGTCTCTCTGTGTGCGGGGGGCGGGGCCTAACAGACATGCTGCAGCGAACACAAACCTACAGACTGGGGGTTGGGAGATCACAGGGGGGAGGGGGGGGGAGCTGTGGAATGTGAGCATCCCCCTTGGGAGACTTACTCCACACATTCCGATGGCCAATTAGCTTTAAACAAAGAGTTTGCAACGTGGGGGGTGGGGGCTTCTCCAAAGAGAAAATGCAGATATAATTCACTCTCTCGACTCGCTGGTATCTCGAGCTGAGCGCTCATTGGTGGTTTGTACCCGCTGCTGATGAAACTCTCCATTGGCTCGGCAAAAGTTTGTTGTTGTTTTGTGTCAGTTTTACGTCGCCACTTCCATTCACATTTTTCATCATTGTTCCACAATGTTTATCATGAAATTAATATCCATATATTTTATACTATACTACATGCCAACCCTACCGATTCGGGCGGTAGTCTACCGCTTTTGACATGTTTCTACCGCCTAACGACTTAGCTGGCTTTCCCTACCGATTTTCAATCTTCCCAAACTATAACAAATAAAAGTGACACTCCATAGAAACTGGACTCGACTTTTGGTGGACATCGTTTGCAGCGTGATCGCATCATATAAACAGTAGTCCTCTGTGTTTCTGAAAGAGAAACAATGTGTAGACCGGGGGTAACGCTGCGGGAAAGGCAGCGTTACCCCCGACGAGGCATTTGAGTCCTGCAGGATTTCCCCGTTAATATCAGTGTCTCGAAAACACATCTTGGCGACTGAAAGAAATCCAGTGTTTGGTCTTTTCCGGAAGCATCCTACAGTGTCTCAACTGAAAGGGGACCACAAACACACACAAAATATAATGCAATTTTGAGATTTGGGAATATTTATGTCCCATTCTTTCACTTTTTCTGACATTTTCAACACCAAACATGTCGTTAATGTGTTTAGTGAACTACAGCAATCTGAAAGCCTGTACATTATTTATATCACACTTTATCAGTATAAAAATGCAGGAAATGAATTTTTAATGCAGTATTTTCTGATTTATGGCGCAACACAAAGATATTTCGCTCTGTGCAAACATTTGACTCTAATATGTCAACAACATGAAACAAGAATATGAACCTGGCTTTATCCAATGTTCACGCAAGAGTTCTACATCCTGAGACATCCTTCATCTACACTGTCTCAACTGAAAGAGGACCAGAAACACATTAAAAATATAATAAAATGTGGAGACTTTGGGATATTTATCTCCAATTATTTTACTTTTCTGGAATTTTACAGACCAGACATGTCGTTGATGTCACTGTTTACCAAACTACCACATTTTCTGAAAAATGCATAAAATTATGCAATATATTTTAAATACATGGTTTATACATGTGATTACTGGGGTTCCATTTCTTCTGATTACCTAATTTGGGCGTGCACATTTGCCACGCGCAAGCCTACCTCTTTTGGATTTGAAAAGGTTGGCATGTATGCTATACTTGCATTGCTTACCGTTTTCATACTTTATATATCTTAGCATATTCATACACACTGTTAATACTGCTCACAGGCTGCTGTGTATATCTAGTGTATTCATACCCCTCACTGTTTATTCATCATTCAATTAATTCTATATTTTATTCTGTAGATTGTGTACATTACTTTTCACTTTACTGCTTGTTGCACCGTTAGAAGCTAAACTGCATTTCGTTGTCTCAGTACCTGTAATCTGTGCAATAACAACAAAGCAGGCATCTTTATTGTTGCCTCAACAATCAAGTTCTAAGTAGTGCAATATGAAATAAAAACAACTACACTCTTTTGGCAGTGTTGTGGTGCCGAGAGATGGGAGTCGGAGGCGGGGTATCAAAGGTACAAGCTAGACTTTTATTTAGCATCTGAAAACCATTGTAAACAACTACATGCCCGGGAAGCGAAGACCGGCGGAAACAGGAAGTCCGGTTCACTAAAATGTCCGTGCAGAACAATACCCCAACCCATAGATCCGTGGGTGAAAAATGTCAATCACCACAGTGCACACATTAACAACAACTACACTATTTTGGCTGTGTAACAATTCAACAAGAACTACACTCTTTTGGCAGTAATTAATTAGATAAATAATAAACGGTCAGACTGACACTGAAGACAAACAAACTATTTTCAGCAATCAATCTGTTTAGTTGACTCTGGGTGACATGTGGCGATTTAAAAAAATCGGTTTTTGGCTGTTTAGATGGTGTTGCTCCATCTGGGTCACTGCCGGTGGTTGAGACAGTGGGGTCTTTGGTGACTTCAGGAGATCGGCATTGCTGTTATTCAATGTGGACAATGCTTTCTGTCCTGCACACAGTTTACATTTGACCGTAATATTTTTTGCGTCCTTTATCCCCACAAATTGAAAATAGTGGTTATATCTCCAAGTTGCAAATGCGCTGTTGCTCTCGCTGATACTTGCATCTGCCATAGTGTGTGTGTGCTGGTGGTGGGCGTTGCCGTGTATGTGTGTGTGTTAGCAAGTGTTTGTGTGTCTGTGTATTTTCCCCATAAGGCAAGACCCGCCCAACTCTATCTCTGATTGGCTTACCCTGAAAAGTTACCCCGCGTTAACCAATCATCACTCCTCTCTGGTCACTTTCACTTTTCCATGGTACTGTGAGAGGACATCGCTGTATTCGCCTGTAAATTACATCCGCAGGGAGATTCGGTCCAGTTGGATCACATAATGTAACGCAGTAACGCACCCATTTAAATCACAGTAACTATAACGGCGTTACTGAATGGGAATAGTTAACTAGTAACGTTATTAGTTACCGCAAAAGGTAGTTGTGTGCTTTAGTTTGTAACACGTTAGTCCCAACACTGGTAAACACACACCTGATCACCATCCATGATCAATTGCAGCTGGTTTCATTAAAATTACATTTATTTATCAAGGGGGCGTATCAAGTCCTGCGGGGGGGTTTTCCTTTTCAGCAGGGGCCCACCCCGTGTAGATCATGGACCCGCACAGGTAGGCGTCTGAAATGAAACGATACATCTGTAAAGACGAAACTCCTCTCAAGAAGTGAGACGCTTTTGCCGCCATCACTGTTAACCAGTGTTGGGCAAGTTACTTTTACAAATTAACTAGTAATAGTTATAGTTACTGCTCTCAAAAAAGTAATTAGTTACTTTATTAGTTACTAAATTATAAAAGTAACTAGTAACAACTTACTTTACTTTAAAAATAATAACAATACAAATACAAGTTTTGGTGTTGTTCTGTGGCACAGTAAGAGAAAATACAACTCCCCATCATTGTAGCAATTATTCCTACATGAAATGTAGTGGAACAATAAAAACAATAAAACACAAAAGACATGTAGGGGAGAGCGGGGTAATGTGAGACATTTTTTACATTTGCTCTCCTGTAGGCGAGCTAAAATGATATATCAGTAAAATGTACACATTTCCCATTAATTCAGGATGTTTCCTAGCACTGGAAATGATCAGAATGTCTTCAGGACAAAGGGCAGTGAAAATATGATTGTTTTTTAAAAAGTGGTCTTGTGTCTCACTTTACCCCAGCTAAGGGGTGAACTGAGACAGACTAGAGAAATCAAGGGGGTAAAGTGAACCACTTACCTTTTCCACTTTTAAACTACAAAAACAACACATGTTGTAACAGTTAGAATCCTGACAGATAGATTGACAACCACACATTCCAAAAATAATGTCGGATGCGCAACATAATCATGGGGATTGGTCAATTTAGCACATTTTTTAAACAAAGTAACTCCAAACAAAGTCAAATACAACATAATATATTTCAAAGTGCTTTAATAAACATTCAATTAACCATTTAACCAGTTAGATTAGAACACGATATGATATGAACATCAGCCGCATATTTAAACAAGGCCTACTCTACATTCCAGCCCTGAAGGTTACAGGGAAAGGTGAAGAGTTGCTCTCTCCGTGTTGTTCCTCCAGGCCTATTAGGTTGAGGCAGCTTCTTCACCACATCACCTTTAGGAACATGTGCCACATCCTTTTCTTTCATAGCAAACGTGGGTCTCTCCCACTCTCTGTTGTTTCCCTGGATTTTTCTGAGGAATTGGGTTAGTATTTCGTCCCCCTCAACCTTCTCAACCATGCCAACATAACGGATACTTCGGTGTTTTGTGGCAAAATTGACGAGGACGAAGTCACCCACGGACAGATCTTTGTTTCCGGGGTCACTCCTCTCATCTTCAGAGCTCTCAAAATCATCCTCAAATGGGACAGGGTCATCACTCTCCTCCGAGCTGCTATCTATGATTTTCTTCTTGGGTGCCTTCTTTTTCGGTTTTCCCTTTTCTTTGCTATTTTGCTTTTTCCCTGCCAGTTTCTTTTGTCTCTCTTCATAAGCCTGTTCTATGATTTGCTTCTCTGGAGTATCTGTTAAGATGGCTGTCTTCACACGCTTTCGTTTTGTTTGTCCTCTGGGGGGACATTTTGGAAGTGGTATGATTTCCTGAGGAGACACATATCCAGGTCGTGAGACAGCTGGCGAGGCACATCCATGTGGACCATGCAAAGTGGATGGAATAGCATCAGCGAGTGGAATAGCATCTGCAGCAGGTGGTTCATCTGCAGGGGGTGGATCATCTGCAGGCCGTGGACCATCCGGATCATCTGAAGTGGATGGACCAGTGGATGCAGGCCGCAGCTCAGGGTTTGGCCGGTCTGACACCATGGATGGTGCAAACGCCTCCTCAGGGAAAATATCTCTGTTATATGGGAAGATCCCAGTGGACTTGAAGCCAGAGGTGATATTGCGTGGTGTCACTGCTGACAAGAAGGCCTCGTTCACAAATCCTGCAATCTGATAGATGGAGACTGTTTTACCAGGGTTAGATCTCATCCACCCATCAAGAGCTCGGCTGTATAGGGTCTTGAACGGGCCATACACTGTCACGTCGAGAGGCTGCAAGCGATGGGATGTGTGGGGTGGGAGGGTGAGCAGAACAATACCATTACTCTTTGCTTTCTCCACTGCCTTGAGTGAGATGTGAGCTCTCAGATTATCCAGGATTAGCAGCATGGGATGGTCAGGAGTGCACTTAGTGTGCTTTATCAAGTGATCGAGGAACTCAGGCCAGGTGTCTTCGTTCATCCATCCTGTTCTGGTGGAGGCACCTTTGGCTCCTGGAGGTGCTCCTATCATGAAGTCGTCCTTAAACCTAACTCTGGGGAAGACAAACATGGGAGGTATGGCATTCCCAGCAGCATTCACTGCACACACCACAGTCACCAGTTCTCCTCTCTCAGCTGATGTGATAGAACCAACTTGCTTTTTCCCTTTCTCTGTCACAACCTGAATCAAGTAGAAAGTTTAGAATCAATGGCATGTGCAATCAGTAGGCTACTATTGGTCTAAAGGTACATTTTATTTTGTTGCAGTCCATTCATTTTTTTCTAGTTCACAGGCTCACAACATTACTAATAGCATTAGTTTCAGCATTCTGCCAATAGCTAGCTGGTCATTATCACAAGCCACTCAGTATCAGTCTGCTGCTCTCTAGTAGCTTACCTGCCGTGGCTTTTGTACTGTAAAGACGCCTGTTTCATCCACATTGTAAATCATGTGTGGAGGAAATGTGTGTCTGTTAAAGAAGAGAGGCAAGGGAAGAACCTTATCAGAATCAAAACCAAATCTTACAGGTAAAACCTCCATAAAACATTTGCAACTAAAGAATTAATTCTGTCACCTGTCCATCACTACAGCCAGATTTGTAAAGAACTCCCCCACTGTAGTCTTATTGAAGGCTGTAGCCCTTCCCAGGGATGTTGCCTCCGGAGTTCGGACAAAGAGATGGCGACGGGCTAGAAAGCTGCCAAACCACTCTACTCCTAAAGAGTGGACAATTCGTTATTATAAGATAAGCTTTGTGGCAAGATCAGTTGGCCTAAGTTGACCTACAGAATCATGTGATCTCTTGCGCACCCTAGCCTACCTGCACATTGTTCCTCCATCCAATTGGCAGGGACAGGGATATGGTTTTTGTCTGCATATTCAAATGCCAGTTCACGGCACTTAACTGGAGCAAGGCCATGGAACTGGTCAGCCAGTTGTTTTAAATGTTGGGCAAGCTCCTCCTCCATCTCATCTGTCAGTATTCTTTTTGCCTCAGCTACTGCACCCCAGGCTACTGATTTAACTCTCCCTTTCTCTATTTTCTTAATGAATCTTTGGAGGGTTGTCTTGTCGATATTTCTTTCCTTTCCTGCTTGTCTTAAGGACTTCTTTCCTTGCATGACCTCTGCAGCTGCACTCTCCATCTCTGTGAGGGGTGTTTGGCCCCAAGCTGTCTTCCTGATGTATCGTCTTGGCATGATGACTTTTCTACAATGTTTATGACATTAAAATTAAAACATATGTATTGTAATATTACACTAAAATATATATAAGACTAAACTTAACTTGTGCTTCATGTCGGGGTAAAGTGAGTCAGCGTCTCACTTTACCCCACAGCATCTGTCTCACTTTACCCCACAGCCACCATTTTAGAAAAAACAACATCTCTAGGCAATTCAGGCTAATCTTTAACTAGCATCAATCACATGGTTTTATATGTTGGAAGTTCATCAACATGTATGATATAAGTTTTTCAACCTGAATCAATTTGCTTTGATATTACAGTTGATTACGTTCGCAGTAAGAAAATTTACTTTTACATGCAACAAACACATTTTTGTGAAAAAAAATACTTACCACAGAACCAGCACCAACTTCTCCTTCATGACAAGTGGGGGGTGGGAGGGGCTTGAAAACATTATGGTCACATGACCGCAAATTTGTTTCTTTGCCTAGTTACAGCGGGTGTCTCACATTACCCGGTGTCCCACATTACCCCGCTCTCCCTAGAAGTTTTGACAGGCATCTGTATTGTAGCCTCAACAATCAAGTTCTAAGCAGTGCACTTGTAGTGCAATCTGAAATAAAAACAACTAGGCCTACACTCTTTTGGCAGTGTACACATTAACAACAACTACATTATTTTGGCAGTGTAACAATTAAACCTCATATCTGTTCATTTAGCATAAACAAAATCAATAATGGTGGATACACTTAAGAAGAGCCTCTCTCTAAGCCTTTCAGCCTTACAAGCAATCTCCAAGTTGTAAATGCGCTGCTGCTCTCGCTGATACTTGCGTCTGCCATTGTGTGTGTGTGTGTGTGTGTGTGTGTGTGTGTGTGTGTGTGTGTGTGTGTGTGTGTGTGTGTGTGTGTGTGTGTGTGTGTGTGTGTGTGTGTGTGTGTGTGTGTGTGTGTGTGTGTGTGTGTGCGTGCGTGTGTGTGTGTGTGCTGGTGGTGGGCGTTGCCGTGTATGTGTGTGTGTTAGCAAGTGTTTGTGAGTCTGTGTATTTTTCCCATAAGGCAAGACCCGCCCAACTCTGTCTCTGATTGGCTTACCCTGAAATGTTACCCCGCGTTAACCAATCATCACTCCTCTCTGGTCACTTTCACTTTTCCATGTTACTGTGAGAGGACATCGCTATATTCGCCTGTAAGTTACATCTGCAGGGAGATTCGGTTCAGTTGGATCACATAATGTAACGCAGTAATGCACCCATTTAAATCACAGTAACTATAACGGCGTTACTGAATGGGAATATGTAACAATAAAGTTATTAGTTATCGCAAAAGGTAGTTGCGTTACAGTAACGCGTTAATTTGTAACGCGTTAGTCCCAGCACTGCTGTTGACTGATTAACTGCTACCAGCTGATGACTTACTTTCCTCTCTTTGAAAAAAAATGTCTTACAGTTGCAAGAAAAAGTATGTGAACCCTTTGGAACTACCTGGATTTATGCATAAATTGGTCATAAAATGTGTTCTGATCTTCATCTAAGTCACAACAATAGACAAAAACAGTCTGCTTAAGCTAAAACCACACAAACAATTATATGTTTTTATTGAACACACCATGTAAACATTCACAGTGCAGGGTGGGAAAAGTATGTGAACCCTTGGATTTAATAACTGGTTGACCCTCCTTTGGCAGCAATAACCTCAACCAAATGTTTCCTATAGTTGCATGTCAGACCTGCACCACGGTCAGGAGGAATTTTGGACCATTCCTCTTTACAAAACTGTTTCAGTTCAGCAATATTCTTGGGATGTCTGGTGTGAATCGCTCTCTTGAGGTCATGCCACAGCATCTCAATTGGGTTGGGGTCAGGACTCTGACTGGGCCACTCCAGAAGGCGTATTTTCTTCTGTTGAAGCCATTCTGTTGTTGATTTACTTCTGTGCTTTGGGTCGTTGTCCTGTTGCATCACCCATCTTCTGTTGAGCTTCAATTGGTGGACAGATGGCCTTAAGTTCTCCAGCAAAATGTCTTGATAAACTTGATAATTCATTTTTTCCGTCGATGATGGCAATCTGTCCAGGCCCTGAGGCAGCAAAGCAGCCCCAAACCATGATGCTCCCTCCACCATACTTCACAGTTGGGATGAGGTTTTGATGTTGGTGTGCTGTGCCTTTATTTCTCCACACATAGCGTTGTGTGTTCCTTCCAAACAACTCAACTTTGGTTTCATCTGTCCACAGAATATTTTGCCAGTAGTGCTGTTGAACATCCAGGTGCTCTTTTGCAATCTTCAAACGTGCAGATCAGAACACATTTTATGACCAACTTATGCAGAAATCCAGGTAATTCCAAAGGGTTCACATACTTTTTCTTGCAACTGTATGTCCATGTTGTCTGGGGGAGAAAACATATCAAACCAAGAGATCGTCAGCTTTGATTATCGCTGTATTAACCATGTCCTGAACATTTGGTGTGTGTGCCTTACCTTCGCTACCGGCATCGCTTCATTCAACAGATCTGAGCTGTCCAACTATGGCAACACTCCTTGAACATGCGCGCACTATGGGAGAATCTGCCTTAGTACAAAGTAGCAGTGAAAACATGGTACAGAGTTTCATTGATTTGGGCATTCTCTCAATAAGCAAGTGGAATGGATTTGATAGTGAAGCACTGACACAGGGCTCTACAAAGTGCGGCGAGTGGATAGACCGATTCACGGACTTTCCACATGGTACAAGTGGGGGGATCTAAACTAATCATTTCAAAAGCGGGGGAGACTTGTCCCACCCTCATATAATGGCTGCAACGCCCATGGGTATGAGGCATGCTACAATGGGTGGTCTGTTTGGTATTTTGAGCAAAACACTTCAAAGACATGTTTAGATATGTCTGTTTAATATATTGTTAAAATATAGTATAATAGGACACCTTTAAGTTGAACCTAATGTTTTTTATTTCAACTTTATATTATTGCTTTCAACTAACCTGCTACAGTGATTTGAAATCTATTGACATAATACATTTAAAGTCAACTTTTCAGTGTTTTCAGTGTAAAAGATGGGAAAAAGGAAATAAAGTGAAGATGGATTTGATGGAAGGCCAGACTGACACACACACTTACATATACACAGTTACACACATACTGACACACAGACAGACACACACACTGACGACACACACAATGACGACACTGACGACACACACACACACACACACACACACACACACACACACACACACACACACACACACACACACACACGTTTGATTTTCCCTGCAGCTCATCCTGTCCGTCCTCCATCATCAGCCTTTTTTCCCTTTGTAGCCCTTTCTCCCATTTCCTCTCGTTCCCCCTGTTTCAGAAGGAAACATTCATATGTGCAGCAGCGCTCTTTCATCACACCACAACGTTAAGCACAGACATTTTCACGTCATTTCCCAGGAAAATTACACAGTAGCTGCAGCAACACATCACTGCGGGCACAAAGGGACCCTTCATTTCACATGCACTTTTTTTTCACGACATAATGTGCAACACAGGTTTTTTAAGGACTAGGGAAATATCATAATATTTGCAGAAGTCCCTTTTTCTTCAGCAGTTTAAGCATAATCCCCTAACATCCCTACAGATGTAGCACTCCAGATAGGACTCCACCCAGCGGATTCCAACCAAAAACCAAGCGGATCCCAGTGGCTGGGGGCGTTGCGAAATTGCTAGTGGGCGTTGCAAAATTTCCCCATTTGTTCAATTACAGGATTTAACCATGAGATGGCGCTTCATTCACAAATACACAAAGACAACTGGGTGTTGTAGGCCTTAGTTTGTTTGCAATGTTTGCAGCTCTGCGGTTGTGTTTGCTGAATACTGTAGCATGTAATCACTTATTTGTTATGGTTTTCACAGGCTACTATAACGAAAAAACATCAATATTTTAGATTAAATAAAGTATATCTAATCTTATTATCTTAATTGTAATTCAATAATATATTGTCTTTATATATATATTAAATAATCTTAATAATGTAAATGTTTACACTTCTTTTTTTTTCAATGAACTCAATGTGTGATTGTTATAGCAGTAATAATACAGTAAACTATTAACAATAATATAATAGTAAATATTCTTGTCAATGCAGAATATGATTATATCCGTGACAGTGGGAATAAAAAACGATATGCTACAGCAGGGGTGCCCACACTTTTTCAGCTTGGGAGTTACTTTTAAAATGACCAAGCCCAAAACATCTACCTACAGGCCCAATCTGTGTCGCGAGCGCGCGGGGGGGGGGGAGGGGTGCTAGTGGAGTAAACGGCGGATAAACTGTGGCGCGCTTACACTAATTGCGCTGCATAAGCGCATAATAGTGCGCCGCATTTGCGCTTCAGATGAGGAGGTGAGGCCCCCTCATAACTGCATGAACCTGTATGGCACAATACAACTCAGACTGGCTTACCTGTACGTCTATCAAGTGGCAAATGCCATAGTAAGGATGGATGATAGGCTAACTTTAAAAAAAACTTTTAAACATTTTAAACATTTTTTTTATTTTTTCAATGCCATGCGATCTACCCACACTACCTTTGCGATCGACCGGTCGATCGCGATCGACGTAACGGGCACCCCTGTGCTACAGTATAGTAATAAAAGATAAATCCCACTTGTTGTAGCCTACCTGGCAGAGCAAGAAAAACTCCAGCCTTTTATTTAAACTTGTTTAAAACATATCTAAATGAATATGTGTGTCCCGGGCCATAAACGTAAGTATACTGTCAGTTTTCAGATAAAGCCACGGCATCACAATTATTCTGTATTCTACAATATAATTATTTTCACCTCCTGTATTGCTCTTTCAACCCACCAGCTTTTATGGAGAACATAAGTTATATAATTATTAACCAGAGGCATGTTTCTCACTATTTTATGCAAAGAAACAACAGACTACTGTGTGTGTGTATTCTGCAGAGTAGATTTCCTTATAATGTTTGCTAAAATGTATGTATGCATCATTTATACGGGCAGCCAGGGTCTTTGCATCAACCTATGGGATTGAAGTAGGTAAAAAATGTGCTTTGCTTCAGGTTTGTGCACAAGGCTGCATCCAATCATATTATAAATCATTCATATGATCGGGGTTTCCGTCAGTGTATTTCAATCCAGGCAGCCAGGCGGTACTAAGCTTCTTTTGTAAATGTGATATAAAAAAAAGAGCCTGGACTTAAGGCTTTCTGGCAAAGACTACGTGATCTATAATTTAGCTTATCATATTTCTGAGTAAATAAAATGTCTGGAACACTACGGGAGACTGGTTTAAGACTTTGAAAGCCCTGTGAGTTCAGCTTCTGAATGGCCTTCATACTGCTCTTTGGATGTAACAACAGTCCTTTAGTGAATCAAATGTTTAACTGTCTTTACTTAACAGTCCCTCAATCTCACTGCAAATGTGGGAAAGAGCAGAAAAGATGTTTAAGAGTATTGAATGAATATGAAGTGCTCTTATTTTTTCTCTACACAGAAAATTGCAAGAAGAAAGACACATTTTTTTACAAGCTCAGGTCATTTGTGAGACAACAAAGATCTTTTCATTATATCCATAACCGAGAATAAACTACAAAAACATGACATGAGGGATGTGAAAGGACTCCTTAATCACTAGAGAGCGATGAAGAAGAGAGACAGGTGAAACATGAAGTGCTACAAGATTCATTTAATTCAAATAACTGCGCTGACAGTTTGCTGATTCATGGAGGGGAGTAGAAAGAGGACAAAGGGAGGCAAGAATGGTATGATGTAATGGTAAGGAAGATTACATGAAATGCTGAAAGAGAAAACAAAGGAGAACAAGTGTTATGGAGGAAAATCTGACAGAAAGATGTTGAAGGACTTAAAATGATGGTGGAGCAGGAAGTGAAATGATGGGAGGAAATAAAGAAAGGTGAAGTTAGGTAAGAGACATAAAGATAGACAACTGGGACAGCAGAAGAAGACTGGAAACGATTTAATAAGGAAGAATGAGGGAAGGAAAGACAACCAAATATAAAAATACACACACACAAAACAGTAGGATAGTGTTCAATAAGCTAATTAGGAGTCTATTAAAACTCTCCATAAACACTGAAAACTGCCAAGCTCTTACAGATGACTAAATCGAATTTACGGTTGGGTGCATCCTGTTTAGTGTGTGTGTGTGTGTGTGTGTGTGTGTGTGTGTGTGTGTGTGTGTGTGTGTGTGTGTGTTCATGTTAGCAAAGATGAAAACTCTTCTTTCTTATAGATAAGTGCGTCTGAAGATGCCAGCTGGTTTCCATAATAACAATATGTTCTTGTGTGTGTGTGTCTGCAGGGGCGGACTGGCCATTGGGAATACCGGGAGTTTTCCCGGTGGGCCGGTGTTGTGCGAGGGCCAAAAAATAAATAAACATTAAAATCTTCTTTTTTTCCCCTAAATCCTACCGGCCCACATTTGTCAGTGTTCCGGCCAGTCCCTTTTTTTTTTTTTTTTGCTTACCTAAAACCTACCGGCCCACATTTGTAAGTGTTCCGGCCACTCCCTGGAGGGGAAACGGGGTTCAGGGGGGAGTGGTTATACCCATAGGATAGAAAAGGGGGAAGTGACGTCTGACTCAGAGGTCGAACGGCTGTGGAGAAGAACGTGTTGCCCACATTTTGTTACTGAGTTTAGGCTAGTTAGCTAGCAGGTTTATCAGGGCTGCCAACTCTCACGCATCTGGCGTGTGACACACGTTTTCACTCTCAATCTCACACTCTCACGCTGCCCAAACTATTCTCACGCCAAAAACAAGAATACCGAAGACTAGAAACGGTTTTGAAAACTTTTGTCATGTAGTGATCGTCTTCTCAATAGAACATCTTTGATGATGTCTTGGGGCCAATCAGAATCAAGATAACGGCGTGGTGTTGTTGCAGGAAGTCCCGACGGAGAAAACTTTTGCTGTAGTACATCTCTATATACTGTAACAGGACTGGGCAGATAAAGAGGAAAGTGGTAGTGCAGCAATCAGGACAGAGGCAGTGTTCAAATCAAAAAAAGGCTTTATTGCTATCAAACTCCAAAAATACCTTCCATTAAACAAAGGCTAACGTAGCCGGGCCGCTAACCGACTTACCAGCTTTCCCAAAACGTTTCCTTACACTGGGAGCCTCCTGCTCCCTCCATGTGCCACACACAACTGAGCAACTCTTCTTCTTTTATTTAAGGGTGAATCGCTTCCACTTGGAGCATATATCGCCACCTACTGTTGATTTATTAAATGATCATATTAAATCCTTAGACCAGTGCTTTTGAGGAATTTGAAGATCAGCTTGTTTGTTTCATTTCTTGATTTACTTTCGTATATTTACTTGAAATCCATGTCTTTGACATTGAGTTGTTCCAGTGAAGTTTTCAGAATGAGTCTTTGTCTGTTATAATACGGGCAGCTAAAAAATACATGTTGTATTGTCTCTGGTTGTTGGCAACCATCACAATTGCCATTTGGATGTTTTCCAATCAGATGCAGTGATGAGTTTAATCCAGAGTGTCCCAATTTTATCCTGCTGTTAATGCTCTGTTCTCTTCTACTACCCCCAAGTGCTTCCCGTTCCTACTTCCCTTTGTATCTGGTATAAATGTCTTCCTTCGGTGTTACTGTCCCATAGTTTTTGCCATTGTTACTTGATAACAACTTTTGTAACATATTTGACTTCTGCTCTACTGTTGGGTACCATAATATCAATCTGGTTTGCTTTCAAACCACATTTTGCCAGTTGATCCACTACTTCATTCCCTCTAATACCCACATGCGCTGGAACCCACACAAATTGAACAACACTTCCCAGATGAACTAACCTAAACATGATGTCTAAAATTTCATGTAAAATATCCTGACGACATTCTGAAGAGAAATTGTTTATACTCTCCAGGGCTGCACTGGAGTCAAAGCACATGACTACTCGCATTGGCTGTATTTCCTCTACCCACTAAAGTGCTAGATAGATAGCCATCATCTCTACTGTATATACTGCGATGTGATCACTCGTACGCTTTCCCACTTTGACTTTTAATTCAGGAACATCAAATGCAAAACTAGTTAGACCATTTTCTGGATTTTTGGATCCATCAGTAAATATTTGTATAAACTGTCCATATTGTTCATGTAGAACAGTGTTCACATAAGCCTGTACATTGATTTTGTTTTTCCATTGAATGTAACCGTTTCAATAATGATAAATCTACTATAGGTTGAAGTAGCAACCATGGTGGAACAGCTGATAACAACACCGTCGGACTAATATTCCATTCTTTAACTTTGAATTCCTTACATATTTCCAAAACACAAACACAAAAACTTTCTTTTTTAATTTTGTTACTATCCAAACCTGTTTTTACAGTTTGTTTAGTTGGGTGAGTATTTTTATGGCCCTGTAGATTTGCCCAATAATTAACAATGAACTGTTTTCTCCTAAAAAAAAAGGTATTTCTCCGACCTCTACCTGAAGTGACGACACTGGTGTAGATCTGTCTGCCCCACAGCATATCCTGAGTGCTTGTGCCTGGACTCGATCTATTTTTTGCAGAGAAAAGTATGCAGCTGAACCATATACTATTAGTCCTTATTCTATGGCTGATCTAATTAAGGCTGTGTATACATTCCTCAAAGCAGCTTTATCAGCCCCCCACTTAGTGCCTGCCAAGCACCTCATAACATTTAAAACCCTTTTACATTTATCTACTACTTTATCAATGTGAGTACTCCATGTGACTCTCTCGTTCAACCATATTCCCAGAAATTGAAATGTCTTCACTTTCTTTAGTTCTTGTCCATAACGTTTTAACCTAACCCACTTATCGTTTTCCTCGTGAAAAATAAAGTTTCAGTTTTTTCCACCGACAATCTAAACCCCCATGTCAGAGACCAGCTTTCAATTTCCGTAATGGCTTCCTGAATCTTAGCTATAATATAATTTACATTTCTTCCCCATAGCTCCATCATCTGCAAAAAGTGACTTACCAATATCAGATCCTACTTATATATCATTTATCATGATAGAAAACAAAAGAGGAATAATTACACTCCCCTGCGGTGTTCCATTTTCAACTTCATGCCTTCGAAAATATGTGGTGGCACAGCCAAACAAAAAATCCATAATCCAATTATCTACATTACCTCCCAGACCCATAATTTCCAGTTTTATTAATAATCCTTCCTTCCGCATTATATCGTAAGCTTTTTCCACATCAAAGAATACAGCTACAACACACTCCTTATTCACTTGGGCTTTCCTGACTTCAGATTCCAGGCACAGCAGTGGATCTAAAGTACTCCGCCCTCTTCTAAACCCACTCTGATAAGGAGTCATTAGTTCATTTTTCTCAACGTAGTATGTCAGCCTTTCTGTTATCATTCTTTCCATAACTTTACACAAGTGCGATGTCAGAGCTACAGCATAGGTCTATAACTGCCTGGACTGGTTGGATCTTTCCCAGGTTTTCTAATAGGAATAATGACAGACTCTTTCCATATTATTGGCAGCTTCCCTTTCTCCCAAATCTTATTGTACATCTCCAGCAGCTTTCCTAATGCAAAATCACTTAATTTGGTCAACATTATATAACATACATTATCTTTCCCAGGAGCAGTCATTTTACACTTACTTAATGCTCTTCTCAACTCTTGAATTGACTCTTGCATTTCCAAACATTTGGACTACCTATGTTGCAAATGTATTATATTTTCAATTTACACACGGCATCTATTGCACGTCTGTCCGTCCTGGGAGAGGGATCCCTCCTCTGTTGCTCTCCCTGAGGTTTCTCCCATTTTCCCCTTTAAACTGGGTTTTCTCTGGAAGTTTTTCCTTGTACGATGTGAGGGTCTAAGGACAGAGGGTGTCGTTTTGTCATACTGATATTCTGTACAAACTGTGAAGTCCACTGAGACAAATGTAACATTTGTGATATTGGGCTATATAAATAAACATTGATTGATTGATTGATTGATTGAATAGAAAAAGGCACATTTACAACACTCTGCGACGAATGTCTTTCTTCATATACATTAGGATGTTCATCTAACACTTCCTGTCTCCTGATCTTACCTTCTTCTGTCAAATTTTCAGAAGAATGAACTTTGACAAAAAATTTAGCTAGAATTTCTGCCTTCTCCATAGCACCAGTGGCAATTTCCCCTCCATTCACTAACACTGGCAGGTTACTCTGCTGTCTTATTCCCCTCATCTTCTTAATCATTCCCCATACTTTATCTAATGGCGTAGTTCTCCCAATACTTGAACAGAATCCTCTCCAACACTTCCTTTTTGCTCTTTTAACAATTTTCCTAACCTGAGCCTGTGCCTTTTTATATTCTAATAAATTATGTAATGAATGTGTCTTTCTTAGCTTTCCAAACAGCCTGATTTTGTTTCGGATTGCATCATTACATTCTTTGTTCCACCACGGTACCATCTTAACACATTTACTAAGTTTACCAGTTTTATTCCCAATAGTTTGATTAGCGCTTTTAATTATATTTGAAGTAAATTGCTCATTTATTTCATCAATACTTCCGGCCATATCAATCTGATCAAATTAATTATCACACAATTTAGCAAACATCTCCCAATTTGCTTTAGAAAAAGTCCATCTCATGGTACCATCTAGCTCAACCACATTAGTTACATCAAACTTGATTATAATCAGAAGATGATCACTCTCAATACCGTTATTTGCCGATACTTCCCAACTGCTACCAGAAGCTAATTCACTTGTTACAAGAGTTAGATCGATCGCAGACTCAGTTCCATCTCTAAAATTGAGTCTTGTACCTTGCCCATTATTTAAACAAACTAATTCCTTTGCCTCCATTAAGTCCTCCACCACCTGTCCGTTGTAATCTGTTGATCTCCCTCCCCACATTGTATTATGTGCATTAAAATCACCACACCATATTATTACATTTCCTTGGCAAAGACTGTATAATTCCTCTATTTTGAGTTTAATACATGGATTATAAAAATTCAGGACACTAATTTTCCTTTTATTAATCCAAATTTCTACACCCACTATTTCTAAATCATGACTGTTCTTAAATGTTAGCCTACTATAAGACATTACTTCTCTGATAAAGATTGCACATCCCCCTCCCTGACCATCATTTCTATCTTGTCTTATAGCACTATATCTCCCAATTATGAAGTCCAAATGAGTCTTCAGCCATGTTTCTTGAATACAAATAACGTCTGGTTTTTCTTTTAACTGATATATACAGTGGGGCAAAAAAGTATTAAGTCAGCCACCAACTGTGCAAGTTCTCCCACTTAAAAAGATGCGAGAGGCCTGTCATTTTCATCTTAGGTATACCTCAACTATGGGAGACAAAATGAGAAAAAAAAAATCATTGGGATCATTGTCATGCTGAAAGACCCAGCCACGTTTCATCTTCAATGCCCTTGCTGATGGAAGGAGGTTGTCTCTCAAAATCTCACGATACATGGCCACATTCATTCTTTCCTTTACACGGATCAGTCGTCCTGGTCCCTTTGCAGAAAAACAGCCCCAAAGCATGATGTTCCCCCCCCCATGTTTCACAGTAGGTATGATGTTCTTTGGATGCAACTCAGCATTCTGTCTCCTCCAAACACGTCTAGTTGAGTTTTTACCAAAAAGTTCTATTTTGGTTTCATCTGACCATATGACATTCTCCCAATCTTCTTCTGGATCATCTAAATACTCTCTAGCAAACTTAAGACGGGCCTGGTAATGTATTGGCTTAAGCAGGGGGACACGTCTGGCACTGCAGGATTTGAGTCCCTGGCGGAGTAGTGTGTTACTGATGGTAGCCTTTGTTACTTTGGTCCCAGCTCTCTGCAGGTCATTGACTAAGTCCCCCCGTGTGGTTCTGGGATTTTTGCTCACCGTTCTTGTGATCATTTTGACCCCACTGGGTGAGATCTTGCGTGGAGCCCCAGATCGAGGGAGATTATCAGTGGTCTTGTATGTCTTCCATTTTCTAATAATTGCTCCCACAGTTGATTTCTTCACACCAAGCTGCTTACCTATTGCAGATTCAGTCTTCCCAGCCTGGTGCAGGTCTACAATTTTGTTTCTGGTGTCCTTTGACAGCTCTTTGGTCTTGGCTATAGTGTAGTTTGGAGTGTGACTGTTTGAGGTTGTGGACAGGTGTCTTTTATACTGATAACGAGTTCAAACAGTTGCCATTAATACAGTTAACGAATGGAGGACAAAGGAGGCTCTTAAAGAGCAACTTGCAGGTTTTTTTTTTTACTACATTTACGCTCAACCTTGCCTGAAAATTCCAATTAAAAATGTTAACGCAGGATTTGATATGTTTTACAAGACATAAGAGCAGGAATTCAGAGGAAAAGGAGCCGTTTTTGTTAGGATTATGTTTTAAACAGGACCCAGGCGCAGGCAATGACTGAAGATGTTTAAATGGTTTATTGTTTCGGAGACTCAGGCAGGTTTGGTGATTATGGAGGTCCGGAGTGGAGGTAGGCAGTGAGAGGCTGGCAGGTTGGCTGGAAGCTCTGGTGGATGATGGCCGAGGGATTGCACTGGAAACACAAGAGAAACTAGTTACAAAGAGTACGGATCTACACGCAGACAGGATAACTGAATGGGCAGCCAGGAGGATGTAATACCACTGGTGTAGAAAACAATCTGGCGGTGAGTTGCTGGGAGACTGGAGTAGATAAGCTGTGTCCTGATTAGATGATGAGGGACAGCTGAGTCGGACGGCCAGGTGAGAGCAATTAGGCTGCTGCCTGCAAGGGACACCACACCCTCTCCACACACACACACAGGGGAACAAACAGGGACACAGTTTGGACTGTGACAGTTTTGAGCTCTGCTTCTAAAAACGCCTTTTTTTTAACGTCATACATCAAACGCGGAGATGTACTGCACGGGGAAAGCTAACCAGCTGGTGGAGAGCGGGCTAGTGATTAAAGGGACGCTGTTACCCGTGCTACCCCTTGTCACTCCAGCTAAAAAAGTAATCATCTCTAATGTACCCCCGTTTCTGAAAAACGAGTTGTTGGAGAGAGAGCTGGCTCGACACGGGCAGCTTGCGTCTCCCATTAAGTTGATCCCCCTGGGCTGTAAATCCCCGCACCTCAAGCACGTTGTGTCTTTTAGGAGACAGGTGCTTATGGTCCTGAAGAAGGATGAAGGGGAACTTAATCTGGCTCTCAAGTTTAAAATTGATGATTTTGTGTGTACTGTCCATGTTACGTCTGACATTTTGAGATGTTATGGTTGTGGAGCGGCAGGACACCTGATCCGCCCGTGCCCGGAGAGGGTGGGTGACGCACCCGTGGTGTCCGTGCTCGCAGTTGGACCGACGGTGCCCGCGGCAGAGCCGCTACCGGTTGCCTTGTCCACGGCCGGGCCGCCGGTGCTGGGGTCCGCGCCCGCGGCGGAGCCGCTGCAGGTCCTTTTGCCCACGGCCGGGCCGCCGGTGCTGGGGTCGGCGCCGCCGGTGCTGGGGTCCGCGCCCGCGGCGGAGCCACTGCAGGTCCTTTTGTCCACGGCCGGGCCGCCGGTGCTGGGGTCCGCGCCCGCTGCGGAGCCGCTGCCGGTTGCTTTGTCCACGGCCGGGCCCGCGCCCGCGGCGGAAGCGCAGGTGGTGGAACCGCAGGTAAGTCGGTCCATGGCAGAGCCAACGGTTTCCCGCGTAGAAAGCACACAGGCAGCCGGTACACACAGTATCACACACACAGACACTCAGGTCACACAGAAAGCAGATAGTGAGCACACTGCAGCCAGAGTTGCTGAGTCTGTTCTAGAGGATGTGGTAATGGATGAGGATTTGCTAAGGTTACCTGTTAAAGGAAAAACGAACAAGTGAGCAAAGGAAGTGTGGCTCAAAAAGGGAAGGTGTCAAAGAGGGAGTCGCTGTGTTCCTCCTCTCAGCCAGAGGGAGTCTCAGAGGACTCAGAGGACAGTGACAGTGAGTCATTCTTTGACATCGTTGAGGTAGCAAAGGGAGAGGAGTACTCTTTCCAGAGGATCAGATCCTTTCTGGCGGAAACTAAGGGGTGGAGGGGGGTGAAATTAGATTATTTTTTTACTGATTTGCAGATATTTCACAATTCTGCCAGGGTTCTCATGCGGCGCAAAGAAGCCTTAGGGGAACCTTTCTTCAGCAGCCCAGAGAAGGCTCGGTTAAAGAAGATACTTCAGAGGATTAGAGAGGAAACTGCAAAGAAAGATGAATAAGTACATCTTGGTTTTATTTTTTATTTTTTATTTTTCTTCAGCCAGGTTTTTGATTTTGTTAGGATGCAACTATAATTTCATAATGAGTGACATAAATATGGGCTCTTTAAACATTAACGGTGCTCGAGGGGATGCTAAGAGAGCACTTTATTTACTTTATTAGGAAACAAGAGTTTAAATGTGACGTTTCTCCAGGAAACTCACAGTACTGCTGAGAACGAGAGTGACTGAAGGACGGAATGGGGGGGGAGGGCTTCTTCAGCCATAAGTGCAGCAATAGTGGAGGGGTTGCCATTCTCTTTGCGAGGGGCTTTACACCCTTCTCCTGTACGGTCGATGAGGTCATCCCAGGACACTTGCTCAAAATAAATGCTGAATTTGAAAAAGTTAAAATATGTTTTATAAATATTTATGCTCCCAGGGTGGGCGCAGAGAGGCTTTTGTTTTTTGGGAAACTGAAACACACTCTTAGCACCTGTGATAGTGAGGAGTATCTGTTCCTGGGGGGTGACTTCAACTGTACAGAGAACCCTGTGCAGGATAGGAACCACCAGGAACCGCATGCTGCCTCGAAGAGTGCCTTACTAAGATTAACAGAAAGCTTTGAGCTGTGTGATGTTTGGAGGCACTTCCACCCGGGCCAGCGGCAGTACACGTGGGTGCACTCTAGTGATAACCTGTTGTCTCTGGCTAGGCTGGATCGTGTCTATGTTTTTAATCATCACATTAATGTAAGCCGAAGCTGCTCCATCAGTCCAGTGAGAATCTCTGACCATTCCCTCGTACAAGTCTCAGTTTTTATTAATCACGTTAAGTGTAATAGTGGGTATTGGCACTTTAATACTTCTCTGTTGGCCGACAACCATTTTTAAAATGTTTTTTAATTCTTTTGGGAAAACTACCGTTTATCTAAGAGTGAGTACAATTCTCTTCAGCAGTGATGGGATGTAGGTAAAGTGAAGATCAAGCAGCTTTGCCTACAGTACACTTTCAATGTCACAAAGGACATGGCTAAATCTCTGAGAGCTCTGGAGAGAGAAGTGGTGGAGCTGCAGGGATTGGCAGACTCCACATGAGAGCGAGTACATGTTCAAGTTTTCAAAAGTAAAAACTCAGCTCTGTCTGACCTGCTGGGGTTTTCTGCTCAGGGTGCTCTGGTCCGATCCCGGTTTCAGAACATCGTGAAAATGGATGCTCCCTTTCACTTTTTCTCTGGTCTAGAGCGTAAGAATGGTCAGAGGAGGCTGATGCACTCCCTGCGATCCAATGCTGGGCAGCTGCTTCAGGAGTCCGCCAACATTCGTCAGTGCGCTGTGGAGTTCTACAAAGAGCTCTACAAAACAGAGTTCCAGGCCGAGCCAGAGGTGGCGCAGTCGTTCTATGAGGGCCTTCCTAACGTCCCTGAGGAGGACCATGCTGAGCTGGAGGCGGAGCTCTCTGCCCAGGAGCTGCAGGAGGCCCTGCAGAGCATGCAGAGTGGGAAGGCTCCTGTCATAGACGGCCTGCCTGCAGACTTCTATAAGGCTCTCTGGCCGGTTATAGGTGACGACCTGCTGAGTGTGCTCAGAGACAGTCTAAGTAACGGGAGGTTGCCTCTGAGTTGCAGTAGAGCTGTGCTCACTCTCCTTCCTAAGAAAGGAGACCTGCAGGAGATTAAGAACTGGCGTCCTGTGTCTCTACTCTGTACCGACTACAAGCTGCTTTTCAAAGTGTTAGCGACGAGGCTGAGAAAAGTGATGGAGCATGTCATTCACGTACACCAGACATACTGTGTACCCAGCAGGTTGATAACTGACAACATGACTCCAATTCGAGATGTTTTGGACCTCTCCGGTTCATTGGGCTGTGAGCTTGGTCTGATTTCTCTAGACCAAGAAAAGGCCTTTGACCGAGTTGAACACCAGTACTTGTGGCAGACGCTGGAAGCTTTTGGGTTCAGCTCTGGTCTCATAGCCAAGATCCAGGTCTTGTACAGGGACATTGAGAGTGTACTGAAGATAAACGGTAGTTTGTGTGCTCCTTATGAAGCTCAGAGAGGAGTCCGACAGGGCTGCTCTTTCTCCGGGATGCTCTACTCCCTGGCCATAGAGACCTTTTTACACCGGTTAAGGTCAAAGTTACAGGATTTCCCTTTTCCTGGCTGTAGGGATGTTTTTAAATTGTCTGCGTATGCGGATGACATAATGGTCTTTGTTAAAAAACAAGATGACATCAATGTTTTAACTGAAACTGTGAGCAATTTTTGCAAAATCTCCGCTGCTCGAGTCAACTGGGGGAAAAGTGAGGCCTCAGCAGTAGGAGAGGGCAGTATTGACAGCTTGTTGTTACCTGGGGGCCTTGGTTGGAAAACGGCAGGGGTAAAGTACCTGGGTATTTATCTTGGTGATGACACGTTTTGTTTGAAAAACTGGGACGGGCTTATAGAGAAGGTGGAAGGCCGGTTAAAGAAGTGGAAGTGGATCCTGCCCAAACTTTCTTTTAAAGGGCATATCCTTATTTTAAACAACCTTGTTTCCTCCATGCTGGCTCACCGGCTGTCATGCACCGACCCACCCGTAAACCTGCTGTCCAGGGTGTAGGCTCTCATGGTGGACTTCTTCTGGGACCGCATGCACTGGGTCCCTCAGAGCGTCCTGTTCCTGCCAAAGGAGGAGGGGGGACATGGCCTGGTTCACCTGGCAAGCAGAGGGGCTGCTTTCAGGCTCCGGTTCGTCCAAAGGTTCCTGACTGGACCTGCTGACCTGGTCTGGAAACCCGTAGCTCGGGCCTTATTGGAACGCTGTGGTGGGCTGGGTCTGGCTGAGTCGCTGTTCCTAATGGACCTAAAAGGATTACGCCTGAACAATCTCTCGGGTTTCTATGGAGGTCTCTTCAAGGTGTGGGGACTACTCAAAAAAGAGAGACCAGAGTGTTGTGGCTCACTGTTCTGACTCCTCAGAGAGCCGGTGGTCCGTGGATCTCGGTTTGTGTGTGGAGTAGGGCCTTCTCTACAACAGAGACTCTGTGAGGAGAGGATCCTCACGCTGGGCCAGTTGGTGGAGGTGTGTGGCCTCCGTCTGGACAACGCTGCAGGCCTGGCCTCACGTCTGAGCCTCAAGTCAGTCCGGGTGGTCAGCCTCCTGCTGCAGAGCTGGAAACAGCAGCTCAGCCAATCAGAGCTGGCGCTGATCGCTGCTCACTGTAACGGACTGAAGTCTCCAAATGACAATGACTCTTTCCCAGAGATGTAATGTTTTCCTGACCTCAGTTGTCAGGTTTTTTTGTTAAAGTTGGACAATGTTACTGATTTTAAGTTTAGCACCATGTCCAACAAAAGATTTGATTATTTGGTGACAAAGGTGCTGAATCAGAGCAGACTCCAGGAGCGAGTGGACACCCGGTGGAGAGCCCATCTGGGCCTGACTGAGGCTCAGAGGCCTGAGTGGAGAGCGCTCTACAAGCCTCCGCTGACTAAGAGGGGTGGGGACCTCCAGTGGAGGATTCTCCACGCTGCGGTAGCTGTAAATGTGTTTGTTTCAGTTATCAACCCTACAGTGTCTGACGCCTGTCCTTTCTGTGTACAGAGGGAAACCATTTTTCATTGCTTTACGGAATGTGGTCGACTCCTTTGTCTTTTTCAGTTACTCACTCAGATGTTGATATTGTTTAATGTGGTTTTTACTAAGACAATGTTCATTTTGGGTTGTAGGTACAGTCAGAAGCAAAAGTGCAAAAGTCAGCTTTTGAGTTTTTTGTTGGGGCAGGCTAAAATGGCCATTTACCTCAGCAGGAGGAATAAAGTTGCGGAATCGTTGGATACCGATGCAGTTTCGATTTTCAAGCGGATGGTTAAAGCAAGACTGAAAGCGGACTACGGTTACTTTTGCTTAACAAAAAATGTGGGAGAATTGGAGGCCATCTGGTGCTTTAAAAATGCTTTGTGTTCTGTGGAGAATGAGGATCTTATTTTCAGTCGTTGTCTGAACTGACAATTTGTGTCAATGTGTCTGTTTGGTTATTTGCTTTGTGAATAAAATTAGTTTGAAAAATCAAAAAAATGCTCTCTCTCTCTCTCTACCAAATACTTATTTTACCGAGGAATTTACCAATTAATTCATTAAAGATCCTACAATGTGATTTCCTGGATTTCCCCCCCCCCCCCATTCTGTCTCTCATAGTTGAAGTGTACCTAGGATAAAAATTACAGGCCTCACTCATCTTTTTAAGTGGGAGAACTTGCACAATTGTTGGCTGACTAAATACTTTTTTGCCCCACTGTATAGGTCTTGAATTATTGTCCATTTGCAATAAGGCTTCTAGCATTCCATTGCAGAATGAGAAAAAACATTATTCACTCATCTGTGAATCATCATTATTGGGAGCTAGCATATCATGTATAATTTCAACGGTTATATCCTTTATCCCCAAAAATTCACCTGCTGCTTCCACTATTGTTTTCAGTCTTGACCTCTTTTTTGTTTGTTGTAAAGCAACATTCACCACTTTTCCAATAAAGGCCACACATTTGTACTTATTAACAATCAATACATCCTCTCCTATCCCACACTTATGTGAACACTTTGTGGAGCTTTCCTTTGCCTGTGGGAGTTTGGAAAAATCTTTTGAAGAGAACATACTTGATGCTACTTGAGATTTCCTAGCTATGTTTAGTGAAACCCTTTCTGTTGCTTCAGCATATGAGACTTTATTTTGCACTCTGCACCTCCTTGGCGTTTTTCTGCACTTCACAGCCCTGATACGCAGCGGCAGCACTATGTTCCCCACCATAGTTACAACATTTCACCTTAGCACCTGCAGTACAACTACCATATTCATGTTCCCCCGCACATGTTGGACACCTGGTGTGACGGGGTTCTTCAATATATAGACTTAGTCAGTTGTTTAAGCTCCAAAAAACTTTATTCTCAGCAGCACACAAAATATATATATACTGTTCAACAAAAAAAAGAAACAGTATAACTTAAATAAACAAAAACAAAGATCCCAAATTAGGTTGTCTGTCCGTCTAACCACATCCTGGCTGTTGCCTTCACTGCAACACTCTGCCGAATGACTCTTCCCGGACTCACACCGTCCCTTTTGTACCCATAGCCCCTCCCCACAGGCGTAACGTCAACAGGTTATACAATTATCTCCAAATCACCTTGTCAACATAAATGTAATCCCTCAAACATGAGGAAACTATCCGACCTAAACATACACAGGTTAACTTCCTCTTAACACACTCATTCCCCATAATTAATAAACGAATAAGAAATAATAAATTGCATCCTATTTAAATTACGGAAGTGATGCACCTCCGTCTTTTCCACCTTCCCTTTGCTGGGAGACGGCGGCGACACGCCGCCCGCTGCTCCCCACGTAAGTATCGTGTAACATAGTTTAAATGTATGTTTAAATAATTGTGGATTAACAAGTGTGCACTTATGGTCGCGCTACAGAAAGGAAGGGGAAAAAGTGGACGTTTTAGTGATGATTTAACCTGATTCATTGATGAACGGAAGAGAGCAGTGTGTGTGTGTGTGTGTGTGTGTGTGTGTGTGTGTGTGTGTGTGTGTGTGTGTGTGTGTGTGTGTGTGTGTGGCCGCTGCGGCTGTCAGTGGCGGAGTCAGTCAGGCTATGATCCGCTCCGTCACACCTGGGTTTAGTTGCTTTGCACTTGTCTGCCACATGCCCAAACCTTTGGCATTTAAAGCACCGCAGATGTTTAGGGATGCATTCTCTTACTGGAAAAGGTCATGCAACCGATCATTATCTTCTGTTGAATTGTTTCTTCAAACTGAAGAAGAACAGACAAACTATCCACTATCTTACCCTGATACCTAGTAGGAAGACGCTTAACTACCGTCACTTTTCCCCCCTTTAATTTCCTTCTTGAGTTCTTCTATGCCGATTTCTATGGGAACTCCACTGATAACTCAAAGTATTTTCCGATTTGCTCCAGGAACATGGCATTTAATTCGAACTTCATTCAGGGTCTTCATTTTCAGTAACTTTTCCTGTTGTTTTGCATTAATCAATTGAACCAACATCCGTCCTTTTCTCAGAAATCGTGCTTGTTTTATCGATCCAATTTCTTTGTGAATTGCTTTAGTCAGAGCCACTGGATGTAGCTTAGCTGCAGATTGCTCACCAAACTCCACAATCACTTTCCACTCTTCATTCTCAATCCTTTTCTTTACTTTCTTCAATTCATTCTGCGAATCAGATTCACTAAGACTGTCACTTGACATGTCTATCTTCTTTCTTGAAGTCTTTTTCCTTACTTCATTCCATCCTCCTTCTCCTTCAGATGCACTTTCCATATCCTCCTCTCCAGGACTCAAAGACACCATTCCACCAGCTGCTCTCAATCTCGCATTCACGTCAACGTTCACTCCAATCTCCGTCTACTCAGTCTCAGACCAAGAGAACTCTTCTGCCAGAGCAACTGAGCAACTCTGTGTGCTTTGTCTCCCTTGAGGGAGTGATTAGCACCAGGTGTGAGGTCTCCACACCTGCTCCCAACACTGATAATTGGAAGAGGGTGGAGCCACCTGTTGGGAATCTAGGTGCCTCCCACTACCCTGCCTCTCAGCCCCTTACAATACATCGATACAACATTAAAGAGCCTGTGACACGAACCCAACAACTGTTGTGCAATGAAATAGTGGGCTACTAGTAATCTCGAACCGTCAGTTTAAAAAAGAAAAAGCGATACCGTTCCGATAAATATCAATAATTTCGAACATCACGGGAAAATTCCTTCGACTCATTTTGAGGTTTTGGGGGAAGCCGGAAGTGACGTCAATGCGGGAACACTTCACTGTGCGGCGAGAGAGCCAAACATGGACAAAGTGTGTTGTCATGCGTAGAAATGGTGAATTACTGAGTTTAGGCACGTTAATAACGTTTTAATGAAGTTGACTACAGTATATTCATATTTGTCAGTGCTTTCATGTCAATTTGGCGAACATAAACATAAATGATCGTGGTGAAGATGATGATTGAATTAGGATTAAAAATCGGTAGTGAGAGCTGCTGAATTTCCTCCCGTCGGATGTGATATAAAAACAAATCGATTATTTTTGTAGTTGTAAACTCAAGTGGATGAAACTACATTTATTAGTGCTTTCATGTGAATTCGGCGAACATATGATACATTAAATGATCGTGAGGATGATGATTTAAAAATATTTTGTTTAAGCCGGTCTGCATTTCCTGATGAGAAAACAAACCGATGCTTTTTGTAGTTGTAGTCAGTGGTGCAGTGGGCGTTGGACGCGGGGGTACGCCGTACCCCCACTTATTTGAAGCATGATTTCTTTTTTTAATAGTCTAATACATCTAAAATCATTGCCAGTGTTATCAGTTGCAAGTGTGTGTTTGTTGTAATAATGACAAAAAATGAATAGGCAGATTTCCCAGTAATTATAATAAAAATGTAGCTCAAGCATTTATGCAGCTTGATTTGAAGCGTGTGTGTGTGAGGGGCAGAACTGTGTGTGTAGGGTGACCAGGTGTCCCGCACTGTGCGGGACTGCACACACAGCATTTTTATTATTTGTCCCGCGTCCCACACATTGAGACTATGTCCCGCATTTGAGTGATAGTCGCGCAGAAAGGCCGGATCGGTTCGCTGACAGCCGGCACCGCCCTTTATTATTATATTGTCTAAACGGCATCATGTAAGTTGCGCTGACAGGCGACACAGAGGTCCCCAAGCCTCCCCTCGTTGACAGTTCACGAGCGCGTCCATAGTGTCTCTCGTCCACCCACCACCCCGTCCACCCAGTAAAAACATCCCCACTACACCACTGGTTGTAGTAGTACACAAACATGGATTAAACGTGTGTTTTTTTTTTACCACAATGTTGGGGAAATTAATGGATAAAATGCACGGATTATTATTATTATTCCCACTCCGATCGGGACACTAGGTCCACCGTTTCCCCGCAGTGAGGCTCCGTCCGTTGACAGTTTACGTGGGCTGGACTGGCCATCGGGACGAATCCCGTTGGCCGGTACCGAAGTGGGCCGGTCGGATAAGTCACTAGCACATCCCCCAATCCCCCCGTTGACAATTTACTAGTAGTACCGAAGTGGGCCGGTCGAGAGTCCCGGGCTGATTTTTAGTCCCAGTCCACCACTGGCTACATGACCGTATGATCGCCCATATTGACGCACCTAATTCCTAAACTTCTAACAGATACAACATAAACCGATCCTTCAGCCTCATATGAGCTCTCAGACACGTTCAAAATTAAACTGTCATCGCTGTCTAAGCTTGCTGCTGTGTGCCCCATCGTGCGTTTACATGCAGATGCTGGGATCCTGAACGGTGCAGCTGGAGCGCTGTGCCCGCAATGACGTCACACATAATTTGGCGGGACTTGAAGAATCCCCGAGAAGATCTAGAAAATTGTCAACATTGAAGGGCAGATTAATGGTTATCATAGTCCAAATATCCAAAATCAGTTCAGTAACGGTTTTCAAGGGGACAATATTTACTCAAATTGATGGGTTTGGATGATGGGGGAAACTCGTGTCACAGGCTCTTTAAGTGTTGATAGAAATCAACACGTAATGAAATAACACCCCATGATCTGATGATTGATAGGTGTGTGGGCTGTCTTTCATTTTGACACACAGAACAATGGGGGCTATCCCCCCTTATCCACAATGTAAAGTAATTCACACAGCCTCTTCCCTCTTCTCTCTGTGAGGAGCAGCAGGTTCAGCTTTCAGAACAAAGTAACAAAAAACTAAAATGGCATTCATTTTTTTTAAATATAGTGTAGTGGGGAAATTGCAGGATTGGCTCCAGGTCGTCCTTTTTATTTACTACAGTTCAATTCGGATTGAGACAGGGAAATAAATAATCTAAACCTCACGCGTGGCGTTTCACTATCAATGGGAGCGTGTATGTAATTACATTGCAAATACTGACTTGAGCCCCACCACTGTATGGGTTAGCCCTACCATAGATTACCCAACAAAAATACTCTGGAGCTGCAACTGCCGACCCGTATTGCGCATGCGCAGATCTAAGATCCAGTAGAAATGATAAAAAAGTAAAAGTCTGCTGCTTATTGTTCTACTAGGCCAAAATAGAGTCAAAGAGTGTGAGAGTGTGTTAATTAATGTATTTGGCAGTTTAGAGTAAGTCTGTAGATTTGTTTGTGTGTGTGTTTCATGTATAGGCATCTCACAATAATTAATTTTGTTGGATACATTTTCCCGGAAATGATTGCGATAAACGATAATATTGTCGGCACCGTTGTATGACCATTTTAGACCACTGACATAATGATAATATATAATAATAATTCAAGTACATCCTTTCAAACTGCTAGTCATATCCTCATGTAAATGGCAATTTATCGAGTTCATTTTTATTTATTGTACGATAAGTCAATTAATTGCTTATCGCGCACAATAAAACTGGAAACAAACATGTGTTTGACTTTCATTAGTGAATTAAACTGTGTGCCCTTTATAGTCTGTGTCCAATATTGTGTATTTGTATATATTGTATATATATATCCTATATATATGCTAAGGTCCCGCTGCTGACACGATAGCAGTCATTTTGTGCGCATATGTGTAATCAAACCCATGATATCAAAATATCACTCCAGCCAGGTAGCCAAAGTTGGCAACCCTGGGTTTATTGTTTTGGGTGCAGTCACTTTTGCCTCCACTTGCTGTTCAAATAAATGTTGAAAGAAAAAGTAAATCTGTTCATATGGGTGTTGAGAGATGTATCTATAGATTTAGTCCCTAATTTTGCTCTCAAAGTGCACCAGATTGATGCATTTAACTTCAACATTTAAAAAAAAATCTTCCCTGGGGAGCATGCCCCCGGACCCCCCTAGAGGAGGTGAGATCCACCCTCTGCCCACACCCCCTGTTAAATCGTCTCACCCACATTGAGGATGCTTCCTACGCCAATGTTTTTTTCATGTGTCAAGTCACGCAAATTGGGTCCAAATGTTATTGCATCATTGAGCTGTTAACATTGAAATCGCTAAATATATGCTGTAACTATTTTGCTCTAGGCAACTCAAGAGCTCAGGTAATGTGAGTACTATATGAATAATGGTCCAAAATAACATTAAATGCATAGGGTTTTTTGTTAAGTAACATACAGTACTTTCATCGCCGGCCGGCCGATACATGCCGCGCATTAAGTGGGCCTGTCTGTCAATTAATCCCCGGGCCACTTTTTCCACCCAGTCCGTCCCTGTGTGTCTGTGCAGATAATTGACAGCCCGTCTCCCTGCAGACTTCAGAGGCTCTGCAGGAGCATCAAAACACTCCTCCTGCAGATGAAACCTCAGGGCCACCTTCTCACCAATTAACACACCACTTGGCTCATTTCAGGGGCAAACACTGCACATCTGAGCCGCAAAGCAGACATATTAGGGTTTTACTCATTAGCATCCAGGCTCAGGAAGGAGACAGATCTGTGACTGAGATCCCTCAAGGCTTGTGGATATTTTACCTTATGCGTGGTTCTCAAAGTTAAACTTTCGCTCGTAACTTGAATCTTACGTATCCGCTTAGGATCCTGTTCTGCTCTGACGATCACTGGCAGTAAGGCAGTTTGACCCGGAAAAAAAATAAAAAGTGACAAAGGTATAAACAGCAAAAACAAGCTGGTACAAAACAAGCTAAACCAATGGATCAGGCAAAGGTCATAAAAAAGAAAAGACACAGCTGGAGAGGGCAGGCAAAAACACAAGGAGGATTATAGGTGGATAGAATCAGGGCGGGGCAAACAATCTCCAAAGGCAGGAAAAGATAAAGACAGGAAGTGAAACATGACAGGACACAAAGCTCCAGGAAGTGTTCTGGGTGTAGAAGCACATTTTTGTAGCGGCCACACGATGGTACAACAACTCAAGTGTCAGTCACGCCAATGGGCCCAACTTCACTTTTCCCCATTGACTTCCATTGGAACCGCGATGGTCCCCGAAGTTTCAGGGAAATGCGGGTATTTTAGTTTTTGTGAGTGAGGTCATTTTGAATTTATGCAATACTGAGGAACTTGCTTAAAGAACAGGACCCTGATGTATGCAGTCCTCTCTCTACATCCATGACATAATCAGGGCGGGGCAAACAATCACAAATGCAGGAAAACAAAGACAGAAACTGAAATAAGACCACACACAAAGAGAGAACCAGGATCATGACACTGACAACCTTTAATTTACAGGAATAATCAAATGTGTCAGTAATTATGTGTCCTTCTGTCAGAACCTCTTACACTCTTGGTGAGAGTTTGATGTTGTATTGTCAATCGAATAAAACAATTCAGGTTAATCACAATAATAATCTGTGATTAATCGTGTTTAATGATTAAATGTAACCTGCTATTTACACATTCCAAAAACGTACATGTTGTTGGCAAACTCTGTACAGCATCCACACATTATCAGGGTTTACCAGCTGCTTTTTAGAAATGAACTTCCTGTGACTTGCTCGAAGCTCCATGGTTGAAGATTTGGAAATGTATGAATATGATACTAACTCAGATTGAAATACTTTGTCAGTTTAAAACATATAATTTCTGACATTTTGACATGAACTGATAGGTTTCTAATGTATTACTAAACGGAACACCAAGTTTGAGACTTTATAAAAGTGAGATCTCTGTGTTCTCATTCTATGAAGTCTGTCCTAAATAAAGTTCCTGCCTGAGCTCTATGCTGTTATAAGGAAACAAATGGACCAGCTTTCACAGCAGACTCTCTGTTGCAGTCTGTGAATTGTAATCTTCGGCTTTGGAAATAAGGCAGGAGAGCGGATTTTGGTGGACTCCTCTGGTAAGCAATCTTTATCACCCATGGCTTCAAATCTTCTGGCACCAGATGTGAAGCGAGGAAGAGTAGAAGAAGAGTAATATTGCTTTGTCACCTAATCACTAAAATATAAATGAGTGTTGACACTAAGCATATATTCGCTGAGCCATCATTGAATAATTGATCAATAGAGGCAGCCGGGGAGGGGAACGCATCATTAGTAATGATAATGTTTGAAAAAGCTCTTATGATAATTAATGAGGTATCTCAAATTGTCCTCCATATTCAAGACTATTGCAATTGCCATAGCTAAAATAACTGTTTATCTCGTTATTTTTCCTAGTATTTTGTAATTTGTGTTTTTTGGGTATTATCATATATTAAGGCTACTTAATTAATTGGAATTGGAACCATTGGAACTGGTTGTACAGCAAACAAACATTGGTCTTGGTTATCAAAGGCGGATGTTTTTGTCCCAGCCTACTTCTTCTCTGTGTATACTTTATTGTTAATGTCACCTTCACTCCAGACATAATAACTACAGCTCTAAATGTACATGTGATTTGGGAAAAGCATGTTACCAGCATAGTGAACCTGGAAAGGTTGAGAACCCCAAAGTTTAATGTTATGAAAAACTAGTGCTGGTCTCAAGCACATAGAAACTGCCGGATGCTTACTGACAATTTGCACAATTTGCACATGTGCGTTAATTAACATGAATTACCTCCGTGAAGCTACGGGTTGTGATGTTTGTGTTTGCTTCCCCTGTCGTGAGTTCCGATCGCTCAGTGAAATATGTCTGGAATCCGTGGAATCTCAGCTTGCGAATCGATATCTTGTTTGTGCAGATCTGATAAGTAATAAGGGTATTTTACCTTGAGTTCTGTGCTAACTGCCTTAGCTTTTTTTCGCTCAGGGCTAATTCAGAGCCTTTGTTATTGCCCTTGTGTTTCATTTAACTAGAAATGGTTCATATCGTCAGTTAACTGAGTTTCTTCCTGTTAAGTGGATATGAACCATTCATAGTTGATTAAATATTAAGAAGCCCTCAGACGCTGTTTCTTGCAAGATGTTGCGTTTCGGGGGCATGGGGCTTAAGAGGTTAAAAGATTGCTTTGCTGATTTGGACACTTTTGGAGTGGTTTTGGGAATTATTATGTCACTTTCCAGGATAAATGTCATTTTCTTTTCTTTTTTCAAGTATTTTTATTTCATTATAGTGTACAGTAATCGATGCCATTTCATTTATATTGTAATATCACAGTACACTGTCACAAAAATGTAATTTTTTATCAGAAAATACAAATATTTGTACTCTCGGTGGGCGGATTTTAATACATTTTCTGTTGATTTGGAAGACTTGGGGGACTCTGGTTAATTTGGATTGGACAGATTGCCTATTTGTTTGAAAAAGAATTGTCCACATTAGAGATAATAATCTTCATCTTGTGCTCTCTATATCCAACACTGTTCATGGAAGTCAAAGTCGGCCCACAGTGAGTACAAATATAGTCACTTTTAATCCTGAAAATGGCAGAAATTGATTCAGCTTCCTCAATAACCACAAAGCCAAATCGTTTTACTATTGTTTACATAGACTATAATGCCATTCATTTTGCTAACACAACTTAACTTATGCTAATTGTGCAAATGTGCTGGGGACCTGTACTATACATTTCTAACACAAAACTTTGGGGTGCTCAACATTTCACTATGCTGGCAACTAGACTATAATCACTGGAACTGAGAAAACACAAATTAACACAGTGGGAATTATACAAAAGTGTGGGAGTTGGGAGGTCCTGATAATTTATTCCGGGAAATTACTCTGACCTACTAATTGACCTAACCGAAGTTATTGAGTCTATGTAAGTTTACTGCTTGGCTCAGATCCACCAAAGTCAGCAAGATCTCACCTCTATTAACTCCCAGAAGAACCAGGTTCAATTAACTGCTGTTTCAATTCAGACAACTCTCTTAAATCTGTTTAAGCGATCCCAAAGGATTTTGATATCAGTAATGAGGTGTGGCCCTACCTAAGTGTGAGTGTGGCAGGGTGCAATCTTACCTTTGAAGCAGGAGAGGAGAGCGCTGATGTCTTTTTAAGTTGTCCCAATCCAAAAGGTGGGATCAGTTTATTTGAAGAAAAATAGGTCCAAACTAATACAGGGTTTTTACCTTCTCTCTTTGCAACATTATAATTATACTAAACATATCATGCTGGGGTTATTTTCTAATCTAAAACCTTAATTTCCAGTTTTACATTTATTACCAAAATGTCAACTGCCCAATTCAGTTGTGATTTTTAAATTTCCCGATGGCATTTCCTCATAAATGAACAGTGATAATAAAAAGCACATTCAAACTTTCATTTTTCACCCACTCAATTCACATCAATTTCACACCTTTTTTCCGACACAGATGGCGGGAATAACATTCAAAAACCCATACCTGTCCGCATGAATTCAGAAGAAGATTCCTCACAGCTGGCGGGCCTAATATTCAAAACCACACTCCTATATTCCAACACAGATGGCGGGATTAACATTCAAAAACCCATTCCTATCCGCTTGAATTCGGAGGAAGATTCCTCACAGCTGGCGGGCCTAATATTCACAACCACTCTCCTATATCCCAACTCAGATTGCGGGATTAACATTCAAAAACCCATACCTGTCCGCTTGAATTCGGAGGAAGATTTTCCTCACAGCTGGCGGGCCTAATATTCACAAACACATCACCGATCAAATCATTCCAGTCAGTTCACAAAGTAATTCACTCGGCATTCAACCAAGAAATGTTGATAGATATTGACCAAGTCTGAGAGAACCTTACCGAGAGCTATTAACCCAGCTCTGAGGGACAGAGCCTACAGGGAGAGAGTATACCAGGGGAACCCCCCTCTCTCTCGCTCTCTCCCCAAAAAGCAGTGTCTTTATGCTCAACAACAGGATATAAAAACCTAAGACACCTCCTCCACACCCATATTTGTGGAAACTGGGCATGGCCTCTGATGGACAGGACTGGACATGACCAGACATATTCTATTGGCTATGGCATAAGACAGACCTTCCCATGTTTGTGTAAAAAGGACATGACCAGACATATTCTATGGCTATGACATAACCACCTTTTTGAGGCCTCAATGTATTTCTCCTTAAATCCGGAGCCCCCCTGCCTGTGTAGCTACTGTTAGAAATTAAAATCAATGTTTTGATGGTATAATGTAGCTTAAACATACCGTCAGTTTAAACGCTGTTTTATACTGAAAAAAACAGAGATTCTCGTGCACAACCAGTTGTTAAGCTTTTATTCTGAAAATCCTTCATCTCCGGTTAGCATTTAGCATGTGGCTAATATACGATTTCCTAAAGAGGTGAATTTAGTAGCGAAATGACATGGAGTGGTGCAAACCGAAACCTACTGATTTAACACTACAACTATAGATGTCGAGATACTACCATGCTGAATATTAAATGAAGGTACAGTTTATTTGAATACATTATTGTTTACAGACGAGAGTAGCATGTGACAACATCCGGAACTCCACCGGAAACCAAAAGGCCGTGAAGTATTTCCAGTATTTTTAAAGTATGAATTACAGCGTTTAGAATGTGTTAAATGAAAAGGGATGAAAGAGAATATGAGGAGAAAAGGTGTGTTAAGCATATATTGAATGTGAAAAGTACCAATCCTCTGTTTAAATGCAACAACGGACATTAGAGACGAGGCGAGCCGGCTTGCGGGGAGGAGCCAGCAGAGGATATATAGTATAACAGCACCGGACGAGGGGTTCGCTCTCTTCTCTTGCTCACGAGAGCCGGATCACAGCTGTTTTCTGCCTGAACAATATTCTGTCTGTAGCACTACCGCGCCTTTTTTAATTAAAGTATCCCATTTGAATCTTCTCAGAGACTCCATTTAGTCTCATTTTAAAGCTTCTCTCCTGGACGCGAGAATGACGAACATATTTAACAATTGGCGACCCAGCCGACGTGATCTCGTTCCACCGGGAGAGCAGTTGCAGTTTTCAAAGGAGCTTGAACAATGCTGGCAGACATACACTCGGGCCCATACAGAAAGGTAAAGAAGTTCCTGTTTATTAAAAATCTTCAATAGATTACATAGTGAACAATAGGAGTGTGTGTCTGTCTGGTAAGTTGGACTCCTGAGAAAGACTGCCTACATTTAAGTTAAAACAAGCCTAAATTGATAAACATTGGTATCCTACCACACGTGGCGTTGCTTTGTCACAGGCAGGGTGAGTTCATTTTCTTTTGTTCTATTTAACCCTGCATGCTATTCGTTTGTCTGTTATTACATGTCGGCTAGAGGCCAATCACTTCAATAGGTGTCTCTTGTTACGTTTTAAGTTAACGTGAATGGTTTTAGGCCATTAAGCAGTAGGGACTGCTTGAGGCAAAGACACAGCCAAAGTTGGAAGCTAAGGTTATTGGAGTGAGAGTTTGTGTTATAAACAGTTTGAGGCTGTTTTAAAAAAGTCCTTTTTCGAGGAAAAGGCCTGAGGAGTTTGAAGCTTTCAGTGGTTACTTTTTTCTGTTTTCAAAAAGACATTGCATGTGGATTACGACGAGAAGTGCGACATTCGTGCGTTAGATAGACGATATTCTTCTGATTGTGTGTGGATAGCGTCCCATTTTGTCCCATAATAGCGTGTTTAAACAGAAGAGATGACCATACTGGCTCTTAAAGTCAAAACATTTACGTACATGGGTAGAGGGCTATGACGTAAGGGTATGAGGCCCATTTATTTTTGTAAACTAAATAGAAATGTTATTTTAAACTACAGTGTTGTGTGTTGAATTTACTAGACAAAATATCACCCCACCATTATTTCAACTCCACTGTGAGAGCCACGAGGTGTTTTTTCAAGTCCCTTTGTTCTTCAGGTCAAAGGTTGAAAAACCAGTTGTCATCTTGTCTTGACCTCATGTTCACAGTCAAGGCAGTCGCCATTTCATGAAATGCTAATTGAAGTACTCTGTTTGCTTTAACACACTGAGGCTAGGCATTCCATCGTGTAAAGAACATCATACTTCTTGTCAGAGTTAGAACTATTGGAAGTACTTCTGCTGGTAAAAGTGTATTGGCTGGTTTCGGGATATTCTTGGTTGCAAGTGTGTATTGGCGGTTTTGTGAATATTCTTGTTTGCAAGTGTGTATTTTTTTTTTTTTTGAATATTCTTGTTTGCAAATGTGTTTTGGCGGTTATGTGTGTTGTTTAACCATAGTGTAATGTTCTTCCCATTTTTAAGATAATTTTAAGGAAAATAAATGTCTCCTTGTTAAAAACAAGTCAGTTCTGCAACAGCTATTTCCTAGTGGATTAAGCTGGAAATTAAAATAGCGCACTCTGGTGGTAGTACAGAATTATTACACAAATAGAAGAAACATCATAACATTTTGAAATATATTTTAAGTGTTATAAATAAACACATGCTTGATCGCCAAGATAGAATTGCAAGTGGTTTCTAATTATAAGATAAGAAACTTTACATAATACTTTTTCAAACACCAATTTATTGAAGTTAACCAAAGTAGTGACATTAGCATAATTTCATACACTTCGGTATGCACTGTACACATGAGATTTAGATTTGAACCAATTTTCATATTTGAAAGTGAAAACCATACACGGTACAATTTTTATTTTAACATTTCATATTTTAAATTTGCATAATTTTTATATATTAATTAACTTTATTAATATTTTACCGAAAACTTAAAAAGATTAAAATAAATCTATTACTTAAACAAATTAATAAAACCTTGAGCAACTAAAAAAAAAAAAAAAAAGATTTAAAGTTCGGACGAACAGCAACGAAGGTGCTAGTCAGAAGATTAGTGCTTCATCTGTGATAAGTTAATAAATAATTAGAGAACATCTCACCAAAACAAACTAAGTTGAGACTAGACGCAGAGCCAGGCTCAACAGCAGATATCAAGGGAAGGATAACAATCAGATCAGATGCTATAACAGATCCAAATGTTAGACAAAATACATGGAACCACATGGAGAAACTGTTGGAACAATGGCAAACGAGAGGACTGTATCCAGCAGATGATCAACCTGGAACAACAAAAGCCCATAGAAGAGCAGTACTCGACTATGAGCACGAACAATGCCTACAACAGCTAACTATATGGAGGGAAGCTGAAGAAAGATTTATAAGAGTTACAAGTCTGATACTCCACCTGGAATATGCCAACCTATTGGCAGACAGCATAAATGTGGTCCAAGTAGCAGACCTGGCAGTGAGGGAAGACATAGCAGGAAAAACCAAAGAGGCTCCAGTTATCCAAACTCCGAAGCTGTATCTAAGCCTGGCCGAAGTACCTCCTCCCTCCCAGAATGTTGGTTTTATAGGAGAAGTCTTGCAGTTGAATGGAGTCTCCACGGACAAACATCTCAAAGAATTGGAGTATGAAGTAAGAATGCTAACCAGTAAATCAAAACACCTGATGGGAGAGAACATACGATTGGAAGAAATACTTGGAAGACAAACAGAAAACACAGAAATGGAAGCACTACAACTGAGACTCTTGAAGATGCAGGTAGCTGAGAAAGACACCGAAGCTAATAAGAACAAGACAAGGAGAAGGGAGGGGAAACTTCCAGAGAAGGCAGGGCAGACACCTCAAACCGTTCAAACTCAGGTAGTGCCAGAGATTCAGGTGCAGAATCAACGAAGAGGGGGAGGAGGTTTCCGAGGAAGACAAAGTGGCAGAGGAAGAGGATATTTCCCAGGGAGTGATCGATCAACAGGACAAGGTTTCCCAGATGAAGGCTGCTACAAATGTGGTCGGGTGACACATTGGTCCAGAGAGTCCGCAGAACATTGCACCAAACGACGGCCCTCCACACAATTACCCCGGGGGAGGACACAGTGGAGGTGGATTCCAAGGACAAGCAAGAGGAGGAGGGGTGCCAAACATGAACCAAATGCCACTGACAGCCTGGTAGCAACCAGAACAATGAGGAAGCTCAGAGGGCCAGACCGCCAGGTGATGCATCTTCAGCACAAGGGTATTTTGAAATCCAGCTACATACAGATGTAGCGATTCATTTCAGACAGTTTGAAACGCGAGGGCCGTGATTGGTACGTGATCTGCCCTCGCTCAAGGGAAAACCTCCAGCTTGACTTGAGACCGCCCCCGTGATAGATCAATGTAATTATAATGAAGCCAGCTGCAATGGATCATTGATCCACCAGGGGGTGCAGTGGGGTTCCACACTGGAGCTCATGTGAAATAAAGTGAGATACAGTATGCTGGATGTACAGCGGAACTTTGTTAAGATCCATGTCACGGATATCATACTACTGTGCTAAATAAGAGACATGTAATCATTTACCAAACATCACCATGTCTTTATTTAACAAAATAATTTTGTTATTCGAAAAAAACGAACGGGAGGAAATGCAGCCCGGCTCTCGATTTTTAATCCTAATTTAATCATCATCTTCACCACGATCATTTATGTTTATGTTCACCGAATTGACATGAAATCACTGACACATATGAATAAAATGTATTCAACTTCATTAAAATGTTATTAACGTGCCTAAACTCAGTAATTCACCAAATATATGTATATTTTAATGGAGCTTCGTCAGTCGATCAGGATCCAAAAGCGTAGCGGAGGGATCCTCAACTGGATGAAGGGTGTTATTTTCCCCATAAGGAACAAGTCGCTGCAAATTATCCCGCTTATTACATGGCCACATTCTCAACAAAGTAACGACATGACTCCCAATATTAATTTAAATGCTTTTACGGATTTAGAAAATGTTTTTATTGATTTAAAAAATAGTTGTATGTATTGATTTAAATCGACATGCATTCGCTAAGAAAAATTGTCCGTTGTTACCGTTTTTTTAACAGTCTGAATGAAACGGCAGCTCTCAGCTGTGTATTTACACAACTAATGGCCCATCAACCACAGCTCTCTCCCCCCCCCCCCCCCTGATCTTTCTTCTCCAGCAGCTAAATGAACAGTAGGTTACTCTGAGTGACCATAGACTGTATGTGACAAGCTTACAGTTAGTGACGTAACAACACCATAAAAGCTGGTGGGTTGAAAGCAATACGGGAGGTAAAAATAACTAGAATAATTGTGATTTATTTATTGTGGCTTTTATGTTTTTAGGTATAAAATGTTATGTAATTCAGGCTTATAGTTCACCCTTCTCTAAAAGCCTTCAACAATGACAATATTCATTGTAATTTAATAAATCCTTCCAACACACATTGTAAAAAATAGCCTTCTGTAAGTTAAGAAATAATTTCAATATGTACATCTTCTGATGTAACAACAATAACATTATAAATAGTAACATAGCTGAACATGGTATTGCACATTTAGCTTTGAGTGTTACTGACCTGAGATGTTTTTATTACATGAATTAAGGTGACTGAGGCTTTTTAACATACAGGGATGCAAACTCATCAGGTATGAAAAAGGTGACAAGGATCCGAGCCCCCGGCTCCCCCACCCCACGGAATGACAGAGGATTTTAGCAGTCAGAACAACTAAAGCAGCAGTGTTAATAATAACAAAAACGCCAAAGAGTCACATCTAATAGAAATATATAAAAGCATTTATTTTAAATTGTGGAGCAGTCAGTTTATAATTTTGGCAGCACTGTTGAGCATTTTGAAAATGTATTTTCATGCCTCTGTGCAAGGCTTAAGTATTTTTATCTTTAAAGCCACATGGTGTAAAGCAGGGGTAGCCAACGCGGTGCCCGCAGGGGGGAAATTGGTCGCCCGCGTGCATGTTCTAAAAATAGCACAACTCACCATGGAGCTACGTCTAAAAAAATTATTGAATACATTTTTAATTTTTAAAATGGCAATATTGAATATAACATTTTAAAAGCACACATTTTGTATGTACATATGTAAGTGAAATGGAGATTTGGTGCGTGAAATTGAACTCTGACCCCAGATAAGTTCAGAGTTGAACTCCACGCACGAAATCACCGTTCCACCTTTAGCTGAGACAAGCTAGCATGAGCAGCTACGATCATGGGCCTCATCACCACACACACACACACACACACACACACACACACACACACACACACACACACACACACACACACACACACACACACACACACACACACACACACAGCAGTGGTGAGGATCTCAGCCTGCCACTGACGTTCAACCAGAAAACATCAGCAGTTAGCAGTTAGCAAACAGAGGTCACAGCTCCTCATATCTTTTCAGAAACTGGACAAAAGTTAAACAAGTACAAACCACAGACTGTCTGTGTCATTGCGAATACAGTCGCTGGTTTATTTATGTCTGTAGGCCGTTGTTATGAGTGTGGAATGAGCATATACAACGTTAGCTTAGCCTGGTCGACCCAATCTCCATTCAGAAAACAAGCATTTTAAAAGGTTTTTCGCCTGCCGTCTTGTCTGCAGACTTGTCAAGCATTAATTCATGGTTTTTACTAAACGGTATCAGTATGTTGTTACTTCGGCATCATTTAGAAACGTGTATTACAATTTAATCACGGTAAAATATGTTCATTTTGTTGTAGTTGTAGCTCCCGAGCCAGCACGTCTTGTTTGAATGATGCGAGTAAACACAGCTGGCAGCAGCGGTGAAACTCAAGCGATTAGAGCGAAGTCGCGTCCGGTGTGAACGCAGCATTACAACGACCCCTGATAGATCTCGCGAGAATGTGTATAAATATAGATGCATTTTCATAACAAAACAATGGGGTTGCTATAGCAATGGTAAATCATTGTTAATAATTATTGTGAGGAATAATTAACATTAACATGTGATCAGACAGTCCTTCACATACAGTAAATTAATATGTATTCTGATTATTATTAATAATAATATTATCATTAAAGGTGAACCGCAATTATGTTATTCAGGAAGTTTGTATCAAACAAGTAGCCCTTCGTATTACTCAGTACCCTTGAAGTAGCCCTCGGTGACAAAAAGGTTGGTAAACCCTGGTGTAAAGTAACTAAGTTCATAAACTCAACAAGTACTGTAGCGTGAGACATTTCTGCAGCACGTTATATCAGTCACCAATGTGGTTAGCTAGCTATATTCACGGAGAGAAATCACACACAACCATCATCTCTTTGGTCGGAGTTCACAAGACCGTTTATCGTGTGCATGCTCGCAACAGCATCCCAGTGTGCCCAGTGTGCACGCAGGCAACACATGTTCCAAATGTAACTAATGTGATTGGCTTAACATGGCTTTGTCATATAACTAAATATGCTCAACACTCCCACTCAAAGACATGTGTATAGCTCTCTATAATGGTAAATAAAATCAAAAATACAAAACTCCAAAAAAAAATAAAACATTTGGCATACTGGCAGTGTTCTTAAGACTTCAAAACATTTACATCTGCCAGTTCACATTACTCTCCAAACAAATATCCCTTGAAACTCTCAAACTTAGCCTTTGTCACTGGCTTGGTAAAGACATCCGCTACCATGTTTGCAGTAGGACAGTATTCTATACATATTTTCCCTTCTGTGTGTGCAGACCGTACAAAGTGATACTTTATGTCAATATGTTTGCTTCTCTGTCTGCATACTGGGTTCTTAGATAAAGCTATCGCCCCCTGGTTGTCCTCATATATCTTGACTGGTACATGCTGGTTACAACTATCTATTCCTCTTAGTAGTTGTACAAGGTACATACTCTCTTGAGTAGTGGCTGCTAGTGCCATATACTCAGCTTCGCAGGTGGATAATGCCACCGTTGGCTGTTTCCTGCTCTTCCACGATATAACTGGACCATTCTCAGTTAAGCTGAAACAGTATCCAGTTGTGCTCCTCCTATCATCCCTATCGGCTGCCCAATCAGCATCACTGTACCCCTCCAGCTTTAGAACGCTTTCCTCACATTTCTGGTAGTGTAGCTCTTGATCTATAGTACCCTTTAAGTACCTCAGTAGGTGTTTGGCTGTAGCCCAATGCTGCTGCTTTGGTTCTGCTAGGTATTGAGATAGTTTACTAACCACCCAGCTCAGGTCAGGTCTAGTACATGTCATAATGTATATCAAGCTACCTACTATCTCTCGGTATCCTGTTGAATCAATCACTTCACCCTCACTGTCAAAGTTTAACTTTTGCTCACATGGGGTGGATCTCGGTTTGCATTCAGACATTCCAAATTTTGCTAACATCTTCTCTATATGTCTCTTTTGAGTCATTTTGATCTCTCCATCACTCTGTCTGAAATCGATACCCAGGAAGTGTTTAAGTGGACCCATATCCTTCATCTTAAAACTTTTGTTCAACATTTCTTTGACATCAGTGAGTAAGGTGTTGTCACTCGCTGCTATGATTAAGTCATCCACCCATACTAACAGAATCACTTTCTCATTCTCAGTATTTCTGCTGTAGACACAATGATCAGCATCATTTTGCACAAAACCGTTCTCTGTAAGGTGATCATGCAGTAACATGTTCCAGTTACGTCCGGACTGTTTTAAACCATACAATGACTTGTTTAGTTTACACACTAAGTGTTCCCCTGTTTTTGATTTGATTTCAAAACCTTCCGGCTGCTCCATATATACCTCACAGTCGATTGGAGCATGGAGGTAAGCAGTCTTCACATCCATTTGGTGTAAAGTAAGATCCTCCTGTACAGCCACCTGCATTAATGCTCGTACAGAGGTCATGTTGGCTGTTGGTGAAAAGGTCTCTTTATAATCAATCCCTTCAACTTGACTATACCCCTTTGCAACATATCTGGCTTTACAAATCTCAGATCCATCTGGGCTCTCTTTCACTGCATATACCCAGCGACCTCCCACTGCTTGTTTGCCTCTTGGCAGTGGAGTCAGAGTGAAAGTTTCATTCTCGGTCAAAGAATTAATCTCCTCTTTCATCGCATCAGCCCACATTTTTGACTTCTTAGAGTCCATTGCCTCTTTAAGTGTATTAGGTACACCATAAGCTACTCTGTAGAAATAATCTACATTCTCACTTTCGTCACCATCACACTCAGCTTTACACTGGTACTCCTTAAAGTATTCTGGAGCCTTTCTCTGTCTCGTAGGGTATCTCCTTTCTCCCTCTTCTCTCTCAGTACTATCTATCTGGGTAGGACCTGCCTCAGCAGTCTCTTCACCACTGGACTCTTTACGCTCCTTAGGCTGTCCCTGTACCTGGTTGACTCTCTTTGGTGGTGTATCTGCATAACTCTCAAAGTCTTCCCCCATGTCACAATCTGTCTGAGTCTGTCTATCTGCGCTACCTTTGGTGATGAATTTCACCAGCCTATGTTTTAGGACTTTTCCTGTCTCAGGATAATACACATTGTATGCTGGACTGTATTTGTCATAGCCTACAAGGATCCCCTTTTCACATCTAGAATCCAGCTTCTTTTTATCCTGCTTATATACATAGCATTCAGAGCCAAATATCCTCATGTTAGATAGGTTAGGTGTTTTTCCTGTGAAAACACAGTAAGGTGTCTGCTCTAGCCGCTTACTGTAGCACCTGTTGCGGATTTGAGCTGCTGTCTGTACAGCATATGTCCATAATTGCTTTGGGAGGTTACTCTCCAATAGCATGCATCGTGACATCTCAAATAAGGTTCTCCAACCTCTTTCGGCAGTTCCATTCTGATGAGGTGAGTAGGGTGCACTCTTCTCATGCCTTATCCCGTTACTCCTAAGTAGAGACTGGAACTCTTGTCCCGTAAACTCTGTGCCGTTATCAGACCTTATGCACTTTATCTTTCCATATGGCGCTACATCTGCTATGAATTTTTCAGTAGCTTTTGTCGCGTCACTCTTTGCTTTGATAAAGTATGGAAAAATCATCCCACTGTAATCATCAGTAAATGCTATTGCATATCTGTACCCATCTTTATCTGCTGGTTCTATACGACCGCATAGGTCTGTGTGAACTAGCTCTAACACAGTTGTAGCTTTAGCATCTGCATGCCTGTTTCTGCTTTGTGTAAATTTGCCCTGTGTGCATATTTCACAGTTTTGATTGGACATGTCATGTTTCCCTTTTATAGACATCCCTTCAACCACCTTCTCTAATTTTGCAACATCATCAAAATTGCAATGACCAAATATCCTATGCCACGTTTGAATGTCATGACACCCATACATTTCATCAACATTTTCATCCTCTACTGTGCTAAGGTAATACAGCCTACCATACACGTCCATTTTGAACTTGGTACCATTCTTGTTGACCAGCCAGTCATTACCGTCCTTGAAGTGGACCTCAGCTCCGTTGGCTGTCGCTGCTTTGACTGAAAAGATGTTTTGTGGAAAAGATGGGATGTAGAGCGCTTGCTTGAGCCTCGTTTTCACCTGTCGTCCTTCGCTGTCCAGCAAACAGACTTCAGCGTCTCCCCTCATCTTCGCCATCCCGCTCACCTTGGATCCGTCGGCCAGCTCGATCATGTGGTCCTCGGGTCTGAAGCTCTTGTCAACTGTTTTGAACTTTGTGGCGTCGTTGATCATGTGTGCTGTGGCGCCGCAGTCGACCATTAGACCTTTCTTGTTCCCTCTCTGTGTAGGGCAGTCACTCATCCTGAAGAAACTGAAAGATGTTGGCTCTGCCCCCGTCTCTTCATCAGCTTTCTTCACATGGTCACGGCCTCGTCCTCGACTGCGCCCCATTCCTCGCTGTGGTGTGTCCCATTTTCGTTCCTCTCTTCTCACGTGGTACCCGTCAGGACATATTCTGGCCATGTGTCCCTTTTTACCGCACGTGTAACACTCAACATCAGCCAGGTCCATTTTCTTTCCTCTTCCTCGTCCTCGTGACCTCGTTGCCCCGCTAGATTTCATCACGTTGTCTTCTTCAACATTCACGTCACTCTTCCCATATTTTTCTGTACTCTCATAACTTCGCAGTTTCGTTTTAAACTCGCCAAACGTTACAGTGTCATTCGTCTGGGTGATGTGCACGACGAATGGCTTGTATGAATCAGGTAGCCCCTTAACTACCATAGCTATCTGAAGCCCATCACTAATGTGCTCTTCTGCTCTTCTCAATGACGTGAATATAGTTTCTGCTCGAATAATATAGTCAGTGACCGTTTCATTGCTAGCCTTATGGAGCGAGGAAAGTTCACAGTACAAACTCACCACGCGGGGTTTGTCTTTTCCTGCATAGTGCTCGCGAAGAATATTCAGTGCTTTTCTTCCATCACGTTTCGCGTCCCTCATTACTAACGACAAGCTCTTGTTGTCCAGACATTGCACTAGCTCTGCATATGCCTCACCGTTCTTGGTTTCATCTTCCGCGAGAGTTTCTTCGTCATACCCATCTATCTCCGGGTCTTCCGAGATAACTTCTCTGAGACCACGTAACTCCATGTGCGCGAGGAACCTCGTCTCCCAGAGCTCGTAACTTTTCTCTTCACCGTCGAATAAAAGTCTGAACCACCTTTGGCCTGCATGACTGGGCCCATAACCTGTAGCGTGAGACATTTCTGCAGCACGTTATATCAGTCACCAATGTGGTTAGCTAGCTATATTCACGGAGAGAAATCACACACAACCATCATCTCTTTGGTCGGAGTTCACAAGACCGTTTATCGTGCGCATGCTCGCAACAGCATCCCAGTGTGCCCAGTGTGCACGCAGGCAACACATGTTCCAAATGTAACTAATGTGATTGGCTTAACATGGCTTTGTCATATAACTAAATATGCTCAACAAGTACTATACTTGGGCACAATTTTGAGATACTTGTACTTTATTTATGTATTTCAATGTTTTGCTACTTTGTTCTTCTACTCCACTACAGTTCAGAGGTACATGCTGTACTTTTCCTCCACTCCATGTATGTAATACCTTTAGTTACTTTACAGATGTGGATGAATGATGTGAAATATAATCAAGTGTTAATTCCGACTTTAGTTCCACCTGGAGTAAATCCACAAGCTACCCTGCAGTATACAAAGTCATTCAAACTAGCTGCACCTTTACCAGCTTTGAGAACACTTTCATGATCAATCATTATAAAACATATCATATCTATTATTCTGAAATGGACCAATCTGCACAATGACTACTTTTACTGTCGCTACTTTCACTATATTTTGATGATAATACTTTTCTACTTTTACTTGAGGAACATTTTGAATGCAGGACTTTTACTGTAACAGAGTATTCCTACACTCTGGGACTATTACTTTCACTCAAGTACAAGATCTGAGTACTTCTACTTTTACTCAAGTACAAGATTTGAGTACTTCTACTTTTACTCTAGTACAAGATCTGTGTGCTTCTACTTTTACTCAAGTACAATATTTGAGTACTTCTACTTTTACTCTAGTACAAGATCTGTGTGCTTCTACTTTTACTCAAGTACAAGATCTGAGTACTTCTACTTTTACTCAAGTACAAGACCTGAGTACTTCTACTTTTACTCAAGTACAAGATCTGAGTACTTCTACTTTTACTCAAGTACAATATATATATACTTATACCACCTCTGTTTATAGCCTATGAAAAAAACTATTAGAAATAGAAGGCTAAAGCTAACGTTAGCAGATAGTGACAATGTATGCTAGCTAGCTAGCTCAACGATTCCTTAAATAATATTGCCACAGAAAAACCTTTCAGTTCACATCACTCTCTGCCGCTCCGACAGGGAGCTCTGCTCTGAACACCTGAACGGCCCGTTCTAACAGCTGTTCACCAGCGGTCCAGTCTGTGCCACAGTGACTCCGGACGCACAGTTAATATTAACGAACGCACCCGTAGGTAATGTAGCTGCTGAAGCTAGACCATCATCTCGGAGCAGCAGGGTCTTATTATACATCCATGAGCAGAGCCGACAGGCAGGAAGACTCGAGCACACAGCTCGTACTTCATTATAATATATAAAAAAAGAACACCATGCGTGTCATGATGGCACATAACAGCTCACGGCCGCAGATTACTCCGGGTCCCAGCCCCCTCCATACCCAAAAAATATTTGTTTTGCAGATCTACATGAATCACACGAACGACTTATTTTGGATTCAAAACGGCGAATTTCGCCGAAAGGTGACAAGTTTGCATCACTGAACATAGACAGAGCACAACTGAAACATAACATCTGAGATGTAACAACATAATACACTTTTCAGGGATGCTTGGGATGTGAGTGAGGGACACGGCTTAGAACGGGCGTGTCGCCTGGCAGGACAGGAGAGTGTGTGCACCAGTCTGCCTTGATCTATGAATTCATGTCCGTGACACTCACTGCTGCCCACAGCTGTTTTATAGAAGGAAATTCCTTCACTTCATGAAAGTGTTTTAACCACACACACCTCTTCACACACATGACAGGTGTTATTTTCCCCATAAGGAACAAGTCGCTGCAAATTATCCCGCTTATTACATGGCCACATTCTCAACAAAGTAACGACATGACTCCAAATATTAATTTAAATGCTTTTATGGATTTAGAAAATGTTTTTATTGATTTAAAAAATAGTTGTATGTATTGATTTAAAAAATAGTTGTATGTTGTAGTGCCGAGAGACGGGAGTCGGAGGCGGGGTATCGAAGGTACAAGCTAGACTTTTATTTAACATCAGAACAACATGTAAACAGCTTTCAGCCCGGGAAGATAAGACCGGGGGAAACAGGAAGTCCGGTCAACTCACTAATGTCCGTGCGGAACAATACCCCAACCCATAGTTCCGTGGGTGAATAATGTCAATCACCACACAAGCCCCCCCAGAATTCACCCATAGTCAAAACCCTCGCGCCTGGGAGGAAGTACCGCCCGACCCCGGCGCGTACGGACCACAGGGGCTGAGGAGGGCGGGGCCGCAGGCGAGGGCAGGGGCAGGGGCAGGGGCGCCAACGAGGGCGAGGGCATCCCCACAGGGGGTGGGGGGCGGGACATGGGAGGGCGGCCCCGACGTGGGGGCAGAGCCAACTCCAACGGCCTGGAAACGTCCATGTGAGCAGGCTTAATCCGATCAACGGACACAGTCTCAGGCCTGCCACCAACGTCCACCACCAGGCTCTTGTCCCCGTGACGTATGACCCTGAACGGACCGTCGTAAGGGGGGCGCAGGGGACCGCGGTGAGCGTCGTGGCGAATAAAAACGAAATCCGCCGACCGTAATCCGGGGGACACTCGGAAAGCTGGGTTGCTTTGCTGCGACGTGGGGACGGGCGTGAATGTCCCGGCGGTCTCCAGCAGGGAGGAGCGCTGCCCGGCTGCAGACCAGGGCACAGTGGCGGTGGGAATGAATTCCCCGGGGACCCGTAGCGTCTGGCCATAGACGAGCTCTGCCGACGAGGACTGCAGGTCTTCCTTGGGGGCACACCTGAGGCCGAGCATAACCCACGGGAGCTTATCCACCCAGTTGCCGTCTGTCAATCCGGCACGCAGTGACGCCTTCATGGATCGGTGAAACCGCTCACACAATCCGTTAGCCTGGGGGTGATATGCGGTGGTGCGGTGCAGCTTGACCCCCAAACCCACAGCAACAGTGTTCCACAGCTCCGAGGTGAACTGAGAACCGCGGTAAGAGGAGAGGTCAGACGGGGTCCCGAAGCGCGCCACCCACGTGCCGATGAAAGCGCGGGCGACGTCGGAAGCTGACGTCGAGGTGAGGGGAACGGCCTCGGGCCAGCGGGTCGTCCTGTCCACCATCGTAAACAGGTAGGTGAAACCGTGAGAGGGGGGAAGCGGACCTACGAGGTCGACATTGACATGGTCAAACCTCCTCTCAGGAACCGCAAACAGTTCAAAAGTGGCCCTAGTATGGCGGTGGACTTTAGCCCGTTGACAAGCCACGCATGCGTCGACCCAGGACTTCACGTCCTTCTTAAGCCCCTGCCACACGAACTTCTGCGACACCAACTTCACGGACGGTTTCCTACCGGGGTGGGAAAGATTGTGAACCGCCTCAAAAACGGGTCGGCGCCAGTCCGTAGGGACTAGCGGTCGAGGCTGGCCCGTGGAGATGTCACACCACAGCTTCGCGCCCGAGTCACCGACCGTGACCTCCTCCAGTCGCAATCCCGTGACCGAGGCCTTGAGGGTCTGGACCCCGTGGTCAGAGGCCTGGTCCCGGGAAGATAAGACCGTGGGAAACAGGAAGTCCGGTCAACTCACTAATGTCCGTGCGGAACAATACCCCAACCCATAGTTCCGTGGGTGAATAATGTCAATCACCACAATGTATTGATTTAAATTGACATGCATCCGCTAAGAAAAGTAGTCCGTTGTTACAGTTTTTTAAACAGTCTGAATGAAACGGCAGCTCTCAGCTGTGTATTTACACAACTAATGGCCCATCAACCACAGCTCTCTCCCCCCACTCCCCCCTTGATCTTTCTTCTCCAGCAGCTAAATTAACGGTAGGTTACTCTGAGTGACAAGCTTACAGTTAGACACAACACTGTCATTGCAAGTGACCCTCAGTTAGTTGACTTTTATGTTCAACTGCTAAAATCGTTACTGATAAAAAAAGGGCTTCTACTGTACCTAATTACCTTAACACTAGAACCGCCAGAGGTTTTTGTATAGGCCTACCTAAACCCGTCAAATCCCGCTATTAGAATGCACTTTTTAACAACATAGGGTGCTACATAACACACTTTCAGGAGACTTTAATATTTTATTGAAAAAAAGTTACATTGCACACACACAACACACATCACACAAATTGACCCGATTGGCGGTTCTAGTGTTAAAGAAACTCACTAATGAATGAAACCAGTTCAATATGCATTATTCTTATTCTTATCATTCTTTATGAGTGCAGAAATAGTCTTAAAATCAGATCTTTTTTTAAAATGAAATCTGACAGCAGGCAGTTAGCTCTGATCACTCATCATAAATGTGCCGCACCTAATCGCTGGCCATTCAGCCACAGACACTGTTCGAAATGGGGGGGAGCTAGGGGGAGCTTGGCTCCCCCGAAAAGGGAGGGAGCTCCCCTGAATGCTGACTTTGAGATAAATAGGGGGAGCCCAAAACAATCGTGCATATTTGTGTCACACAGATTAGAAATGTTGAGTTTCTGTAAATAACAGTTCTTGAAATAAATAATAGTTATTGTTCGTTATAGTTTCTGAATATTTGTTTTATATTTGTGAATATGTCTGGGTGTTGCCATCTATACGTGGCGGCGCTGCATTCTTACTTACGTTGCTATGGTTATGGCGGTGATGCCGGCGCAGTATTTGAAATTTTCATATTGATATTTTTTTAACTCTGGCTTTGTAATAAAAAAATATGGCAAAACGAAAACAACCAAGCGTCACAGCTTTTGGATTCACAAGCAAAGAAGCGAAGGAGTCTAAAAATTACAACGTGAACGGAAAACAACTTTTAGTTGGCCGGCTGTAAGCGGTGTTAAGGTCGAGCTTGACAGCTCCACACCGAGGGAGAGGCCTGCCGATGCGGAGCCTGAAGAGGCTTCAACAACGGCCACATCCGCCGGCATAGTGACACCGTCTGTATTAGTAGAAGAGTGTTTTTATAGCAATTGATCGCATCCGCGCTGCTGCGCCAGTCAACAGAGCGTGCGTGTGACATATTTAGTAGCAGGATGTGCTCTGAAAAATAGGGCTCCCCGAAAGCAAATGGGTAATTCGAAAACTGACAGAGCTCCCTCTATACAAATCAAACTGTAGACGGTGTGAAAGCACCTATTATTTTAAATAATGGTCGGAATGTGACCTGTGAGCCTTCTGAATTACCGTGGGACAGCACATTCTAAACTAAAATGTTCAATCAATAAAGTAACATCTTATCTTATCTTAATAATATCTTCATATTAATAATAATAATAAATCATACAGTATGTGTCCGAAAGGGAGCAGGAGGAAGCAAACACAAAAATATACTGCATATTAAAGCAAACCATTGTAAAGGTTAAAGTATGAGCATAACAAATAAAGAAGTGTAATGTAAACATTTACATTATAATTATGATTATTTAATATATAAAGACTATATATTATTGAATTACAAGATTAGATATACTTTAGTTGATCTAAAATATTGATGTGTTCAAATGCTCTTCAAAACACAACTGAAAGTCCATGAAACTTGTCTTTCTGTATTTGTGAATGAAGCGCCATCTCCTGGTTAAAACCTGAAATTGAAAATCTGGCAACGCCCTCTTGGAAAATAGTGGGAGGGCTTAACATTCCTCTATACTGGTCTTTGGCAGGTGGTAGGCAGGAAGCTGTAAGCTGGAGTCTGAAATTCAGTGCTCCATCTGTAGAGCCACATATGTCACCACAGGAGGGAGAGGTTGAATGTTATTTAAAAGATAGTGAGTAGAATATTGCATTTACACATAGAGCATCCACAGAGTAGTAGAAGATTAAGACATAGTAGAACATTTAGCAGACTATTTTTGTAATTATGAAAAGGAAAAGACATTACGAGTGATGTTGTTCCCCCACACAGAAAACTATTGTGTCCACAAAGCTAGTGAGGTCAAGACGATGGGCTTCCACCCAAAATATGTAAGGGGCGGCGATACACCTGACGGGAAGCTGTCCAGACCTGAAAACAGAAACTCGATTCTGCTGTGGTGAAGTCTGGCTACAAAGGGAGGTGTTCCAATAGGGTCGCTTTTCTCAAAACAGTGAAGAAGTCAACAAGAACCCAGCTGAACTAGAGAGTGACTGTTAGCGGGAGAACTGTGACGGAGCGACAGAGACTGGCCCAACATTTTCCAGCCAGTACATAGATAGACCCCGTCAGAAGACCGGGGCTGTGTTTAAAGGGGAACTTCATTTATTGTTAGTAGAAGTGTAGTTTTTCATCAAACAATTATGTGATTTATGGAGTCAGATTACATATTTCTCATAAACACAATTTTATAATCGCTCTGAAGTATCTGTTTTAAGGCATGAGCTGCAGATTAAATAACATAACACTGATTGAGAGCTTGGAGGAAGAAGTTGTAGGGTTTTTACAACAGTTTCAAGAATCAGTTTTTATTTATTTCTTCTTTAATAACTTTACTGATTTATAATGTAGTGCGTAAGGCAATATCTCATTTTGAGTGAGGGGCACCAGCCCTTCATGCAGGTCACCCTCTGTGAGAATAGTTCATATTTTCCCACCAGTTTGGAGAAATATTATTTTATCATATGTTAGTTCAGCAGTGTCAACCAATCCTCTAATCCTAGAATTATTGAGACGCATTAGCGAAACAAGGGGTATTGTTTTCGCAGCAACGATGATGCATAATACCATGACAAAAGACATTATTGAAACAAGTAAACTATTTTTTGTGCTAATGGCAGATTGTTTTGTGAATATAGATGTTTACCATCAGAAAGCCATACATCATACGATATTTTGGTACGCCTTATGGTAACACGGAGAATTTATATTTATTTAATGCAACGTTATGGGTTTTACATGTCCTGTTCATAATAGGGTAATCATTGCAATATTAATTGAGCATGTTATGCTCAAAGGAGGGAGTGTCATGATTATACAGATATGTTGATTTCAGTGACGTTGTAGTTAATAAATAATAACATGTAGTTAACAATAGGTCTCATAACAACAAGAGGTATGCCAAAGCTTGGCCCTTCTACAAGGAGGGAGTGGTCCAGTTTTAGATATTAGACAAATAGAAGTGGATGAATATGTCAGAACTCTGAGTAATATTCTGCAAGTTTTGTCTACACAGGCTAGGAAAAGACAGTGGGCTCATCCCCGGTGAACGGAAGTGTGAGAAGTTCTAACAAACTTCACACGCGCTCCGGTTTAAAGGTAAAGAAAAAGGAGCAAATTGACACCACCTCACACATTGTCACCCTTCACTGGCAACTTCCAGAAAATGATTGGAAGTTAGGACTGATTTGGCAGAGCTGGAACAAAACAATAAATAGAAATAAGATAAAGATAGAAACAGCTTAAAAGACGAATTGTCTAGATTTGTATAGATTGTACATTAATGTGAAAATCTTTTTTTGTTTGACATCTGAAAAAGAGTCCAATTTTTTTGTATATGTTATTTTAGTACTCATTATTTAAATGGTGTAACTGACACAACCAGGGATAAAATAGAGATGATAACAAGAACAAAGCCAAACCAGTTGTGGGGTCCCCTAGGGATAAGAGGCAGAATAGCATTGTCGATTGTGCTCATTACACTTGGCACCTTGTTGGTTGGATGGGGAGTACAATATCAAGTAAAATATGGAACCATTATTTCACTCATAGAGAATGCCCACATCACTAACAGAACTCCGGCTATGTTTCAGAGACTTTCACGTATCCCCAGAGCCAAAAGATCAGCTGAGCAACAAAAGGAGGAGTTAGAAATACTCGTTCCCAAAGGTGCGGCGGTTATAATCAAGATGATTCACCCCCCTTATATGCAGTTCTTGTATCAAATGATGAGATGGGTTTAAGTGATTGGGATATGTAAGTGATGGGGATTAACAGATTAGGGGAATCTCTAAATACACTGGATCCATGTTTTAGTCTGTACCAGAAACACCCCCTGTTAAGTTTATGAACAACCGACCGGTGACCTATTTGAGCACAATTATTGAAATGATTACAGTTGAAACAGGCTACTAACCCACAAGTACAGCTATGTACGTACAAACTCTATGAACAAAATTTCCCAGCAGATAGTGGCGACATTGCAGATATGTCCAGTCACAAAAGTTACTTATGCTGCAGCTCGTGTACTAACCAGAGTTAGGAAAAGGGACCATATTACTCCTGTTCTGGCTGCCTTACACTGGCTCCCTATAGAACACAGGATAGAATTTAAAATTCTTCTTTTCGCCTACAAAGCCCTTAATGGGCAGGCGCCATCTTACCTTAAAGAACTCATTATACCCTATTGTCCTACTAGGGCATTGCGTTCCAAGAATGCAGGGTTGTTGGTTGTTCCTAGAGTCTCTAAAAGTACAATGGGAGCCAGAGCCTTTTCTTATCAAGCTCCACTTTTGTGGAATCAGCTTCCAGTTTGTGTTCGGACGGCAGACACCCTATCCGTTTTTAAGATTGCGCTTAAGACCTTCCTTTTTGATAAAGCTTATAGTTAGGGCTGATTAGATTCAGCCCCTATTTTTGCTGATATAGGCTTAGTTTGTCGGGGCACATCTTACTTCTTCCTTCTCTCTGTCTATACCTGTGTACTCTCATGTTCCGATTAACCCAGCTTCCCCAAATGTCTTTCTTTTTGGTGTCTATATACGCCGTGATCCGGAGTCATGGATGATCCTGCGGTCCTGTGTCATGGATTGCGAGTCCTGGATCTTGAGTCGTGGCTGTGGTCCTGGATCATAAGTCCTGGATGGATATACTCATGGATTCATCTTCCTATTATACACACATGCATTTCCAAACATTTGGACTACCTATGTTGGAAATGTATTATCTTTTCAATTTACACACGGCATCTATTGCACGTCTGTCTGTCCTGGGAGAGGGATCCCTCCTCTGTTGCTCTCCCTGAGGTTTCTCCCATTTTTCCCTTTAAACTGTGGGTTTTCTCTGGAAGTTTTTCCTTGTACGATGTGAGGGTCTAAGGACAGAGGGTGTCGTATTGTCATACTGATATTCTGTACAAACTGTGAAGTCCACTGAGACAAATGTAACATTTGTGATATTGGGCTATATAAATAAAAATGTATTGATTGATTGACTTATGTTCTAAATAACAGTGATATTTAAAATGATGGAGAAAATATGGGGACGTTCTTTTATAGTGTGTGAAATATGTGGTGCTTGAAACATGTAGGTATTTAAATGTATAGAAGAAAATGGTTTCCTGAAAGAGTTAATTGGAGTGGACATGTTACAGTGGGTGAAAACAATGTTTAGGGATATGGTACAATTATTAGAAGACATTAACTGGGCTTAGATGACATTTAACATCTAAGAAAGATAGTATGGTTAGGAAAATAGAGTGGGAAAGATTGGATTTATTTTTACCTCAGTGTGTTAGAATTAACTATAGATAATGCGTCCCGAGATCTCTCTCTCTCTATCTCTCCGCCTGTCAGAACGCTACGACCCCAACTTCCAAGCAGACAAAAGACCTCACCACGGAAGACTCCTCCTTCTCCATCGAACAGACAGAGAACCAGAGCTGAACCAATAATGACAAGACTTTATCCAGAAACATCTCCATCTGAAGCATCCAGAACTACAGGTGACATAAAAAGGCACACTCTCATCGGTCCCCCACAGGACATGAAGTTCCAAGCTGAGCCACAAGATTTGGGCACAAGAGCAGAGTGTGGGACATGAGAGCGGAATACGCCATCCATGCAACAAAGTAGAGACTGTAAAGGAGGAGATGAAATGCAAAGCAGTTGGGCCACTCAAAAGAGTTACAGCGGAAGGATCCAAGAGCGGATGGACTGAGGAGAAGGTGGACGGAGGAGAAGACAGGACGGAGGAGTTGGCATGGTCCGGCAGAACGTGAGGGGGTCGTGGCTTGACAACCAGAGGGGGAGAGAAGGAAAACGGGAGTGAGTGAGTTTACACATAAACACACTTATTCAACAACGAGAAATACGTAAAGAAAAAGATTTATTAGCCATGAATTAATCAATTGGTGAATTTATAAAGAAAGAAAGAGGAAACTATTAAATAACCCTAAAAACACACTGAGGGTAAAACATATTAAATCTTTTCATCATATGAACAAATTATTCTTTAAGAGTTTTTTATTCATGTGTGAATTTGGGGAAGATTTAATTTGTTACAGTATAGGCCTAGGGCTGGGCGATATATCGAGTTTTGAATTTATATCGATATATTTTCATGCGCGATATAGGATTACATCATATCGTATATATCGATATATATTAAAACAAGCTGCAAGTTGCTGCAAACTCCGCTGCAAACTCTCTCTGCCCCGCGGCCCGCCTCTCTGTATCTCCAAGCAGCAGCAACGGCGCCCTGCCGCCTCCCCCTCACTACCCCCTCGCCCTCACCCCCACCTCCCGACATTTGCATGAAGAAGCATGGCAGCAGCAGCGAACAATCCGGAGATAGAGGAGGAGACAGAAAGGAGAGAAGGTGATACAGAAAACGAGGATGAACTGGTTGTTAAGAAGAAAACAAACGGCTCTCTCATTTGGAGATGGTTTGGTTTTCAAGCGGCAGACGTGGAGCAGAAAAATGCACTTTGTAGACAATGCCGGAAAAAAGTTGCAACGAAAGGGTCGAGCACAACAAATCTCTTCCACCACTTACAACAGAAGCACAAAGTGCAGTATGAGGAGTGTATTAAACTGCGTGCTGCAACCCAGACCGTGAAGACTTGTCAGCCTCCTGCCTCAAAGCAAATCACGCTACACAACTCACTCACACGTGGTGTGCCTTATGAAAAAAAAAGCGAAAAGTGGCGTGAAATAACGAAGGCAGTGGCATATCACTTAGCCAAAGACATGGTCCCCACGTCGACTGTGGAGCAGACCGGCTTTGTAAAGCTGCTAAAAGCTGTTGACCCCAGGTACGAGTTACCTGGTCGAAATTACTTTGCAAGAGAAGCCCTGCCCTGCCTTTCCAAAACTGAGCTGCATAGCCAAGAAATTCCTCTGTGTGCCAGCTACCAGCTCCCCTTCAGAAAGGGTTTTTAGCTGCAGTGGAAACATTGTAACCTGCCACAGGGCTTCTCTGAAGCCTGACACTGTTGACAGGCTAGTTTTTCTGGCACAGAATCTGTAAGATATACAGTAGTAGTTGGTCTGGCCTGTTATTTTTCATCTCTTATGTTCGTTATGCGAGATTTGCACCCAGATAAAAGATGCACTAAGTGATTGATTTATGTTCAAATCTGCTAACATGTTTAGTTTACAAAGAACTGTCTACCTCAGTTACTTTAATTTACAAAGAACTGTCTACCTCAGTTACTTAAAAGAACAAACCAGTCTTATTTTTGATCTGTATGTGCACATTTTGCACAAAGTTATTTATTTTAATTTATTTTATTTAAGTGGTAAGGCACTAAAGACGCAAGTAAGGTGTGGGTGAAAGAAGGAATTGAGGGAGTGATGGAGGAAGGAGGGAGGAAAGGAAGGTCAGAAGGAGTGAGGGGAAGAAGGAAGGGTTTAAGGAAGGAAAGAAGCAAGGAAGGAGGGGGAGAAAGAAAGAATTGAGGGAGGAAGGATGGAAGAAAGAAATCAGGGACAGAAAGAATATGAAATGAAGGTAGTAAGGAGAAAAGAAGCAAGGAGGGAAGAAATTATAGAAGGAAAGAAGCAAGGAAGGAGGGGGGGAGAAAGAAGGAACAGAGGGAGTGAGGGAGGAATGAAGGACAGAAGGAGGGAGGGAAAGAAGGATTTGAAGATTGAAGGAAGGATGGGGGAGAGAAGGAAGGAAGGCAGTAAAGAAGCAAGTAAGGCGGGGGAGAAAGCAGTAATTGAGGGAATGAGGGAGGATGCAAGAAAGAAGGAAGAATGGTATCTTTATTTATTTATGCTGGTAGTTTTTGTTCCTGAATTATTTCATGCATGTTGATGTGCAGCTTCTAAACGTTAAATAAAGTGCCTGTGTGAGGTTTGGCTTCAAACTAGGACTGTCTGTTTTGTTTTTACTTTACGGAAAAAATATCGAGATATATATCGTATATCGCCATTCAGCTAAAAAATATCGAGATATGAATTTTGGCCCATATCGTGCAGCCCTAGGCCTACAGTTTAAAGGGATGGTTTTAGTAACCACTCTATAAAAGCAGACAAATCTTTATTTGTATGGAAAATGTTAAAGGTAGAGCTAGTACCAAGCCAAAGATAGTATTCCAATCTAAAGTATTGATTTCTCCATTGTAGCATGGTTATTACCTCAGGAGGGAAGATTAAGGTGGAAATAACATTTGTTTTTCGTCCAAGATGTAGAGTTTTAAAAAGACACTGGGCAAAGAGAGATTGCACATTTTCATTAAAAATATATATATATAATTGGGAGTAATACATGCGGGGCCTTGGATCACTCATTGTGATGGTGCATATTTTACAACAAATATCGTTCAGGGAGAAGGGGTCGCTCGACCCACCCTGCAGATGTTTTAAATCTTACTTGCGGCACCAAAGTATGAGTTTAAAAGACAAGCGCCACCAGCTCCTAATGGTCATCGATTCACCAGATGACCTGACATTTAGAGATGTTATTTAAAGGAGAAACATACCTGCCATAAGTGTAAATTCCGGAATTGAACTACAAACTATTAAATGAAATTACTTCTGTTTTTAAAATCCTTGTTAAAGGAGGGAGTAATTATCACATGCTCGGGCACCCAAGGTTCCACACACTGTTAAAGGGGTTAGCATAGTTATTTAAGTAGACCAGAATTGAAAATAAATTAGTATAATGCGTTATTGATATTCCACCGGTTCTCACATCTTTTCAGGGACTTTATCACTGCATTAGAACAGACCACCCAAAGGTACTTAGTAGGAACTTTTAAGTGATGAAATTCTACAACTGTTGTAACTGACCAAAATCTTCTCCCAGAAATGACTGTCTAGAATGCCGTACCCCAGAGTAGAACGCACAACGGCCCCTTCTAGAGAACATATTACTTTCATACCTTAAATGGTATGAAAGGAGGGAGGGTACATTTCTCATGAGGAGACAGTTACAAATGCTAGCAGAACAAGACGACCAACCCCTGTATACAGATGTTGATGACAATGATGAGTTTAAATGATATCGATGTTCGGAGATGAGATTGATCAATGAATGTCCAGCCGATGTGATTCTTTAAATGATGAAATCATGTGAAGAAGTGAGCAAAATAAAATGCTAAAATGGAGTGAATCCATTTAAATTTACTTTACGCTATTCCAAGATAGTTTATTTTTATTTTTCAATTTACTTTGCCAATCCAAGATATTTTATTTTATTCATTATTACTTTATACTATTCTAATATGGTGGATCTCATGTTTTATAAATCATTGCTATTCTAAAATGTTTTTTTTCTTTTCACTTTGTAAAAAACAAGTGCCTTAACACTGAGCGTGGTATGGGAACGGTTTCTGTGAAAGGAGGGAGGAAGAAATGTTCTAATACCAAGCCATTGCTGCAATATTTGAAGAATGATATTGAATGTAAACAATAGAAGTTATGCACAAGGGAAAACTTTTAGGTTTGAGCACAGTCAAAGTATGTTTTGTATTTTTGTAAAGTTAAGGCTATTGAACAATTCCATTTTGATTGTATGTTTGTAACATGAGTTATGTACTATGCAAAGTTCAGATGAAGAACTCATTGATTTCAGTATTAGATACACACCTAAAAGATGTGTAAGGAGGGACTGTTAGAAATTAAAATCAATGTTTTGATGGTATAATGTAGCTTAAACATACCGTCAGTTTAAACGCTGTTTTATACTGAAAAAAACAGAAATTCTCGTACACAACCAGTTGTAAGCTTTTATTCTGAAAATCCTTCATCTCCGGTTAGCATTTAGCATGTGGCTAATATACGATTTCCTAAACAGGTGAATTTAGTAGCGAAATGACATGGAGTGGTGCAAACCGAAACCTACTGATTTAACACTACAACTATAGATGTCGAGATACTACCATGCTGAATATTAAATGAAGGTACAGTTTATTTGAATACATTATTGTTTACAGACGAGAGTAGCATGTGACAACATCCGGAACTCCACCGGAAACCAAAAGGCCGTGAAGTATTTCCAGTATTTTTAAAGTATGAATTACAGCGTTTAGAATGTGTTAAATGAAAAGTGATGAAAGAGAATATGAGGATAAAAAGGCGTGTTAAGCATATATTGAATGTGAACAATATTCTATCTGTAACACTACCGTGCCTTTTTTAATTAAAGTATCCCATTTGAATCTTCTCAGAGACTCCATTTAGTCTCATTTTAAAGCTTCTCTCCTGGATGCGAGAATAACGAACATAACAGTACTGCTGTGAGAGGAGAGGGAAGAAACTGCCTACTCTCTTATCAGAGAGTAAGGCATACATCGATATAGGCCTTACACTCAATTTAACAAACCACTTGTGTTTTGTTTATACTATAAATATAGAAAAACCTACAATGTGAAGCATTTTCATTGTGGGTTATACAAGAATATAATTGATTATATTTTATTATAACTAACTTTCGTTGTAAGTATTCAACATACTATGAAGATCTCAACACCCTCTTTTTAAAACGCAAAGTTATCAAAACAGCAACAACAAAAATTGTAAGCATACAGATGTAGCACTCCAGATAGGACTCGCATGGGTGTGTCCCAGTCAAAAGCCCAGCGGATCCCAGTGGCTGGGGGTGTTGCCAAATTGATAGAGGGCGTTGCCAAATTTCCCCATTTGTTCAATTACAGGATTTAACCATGAGATGGCGCTTCATTCACAAATACACAAAGACAACTGGGTTTCGTAGAACTTAGTCTGTTTGCAATGTTTGCGGCTCTGCAGTTGTGTTTGCTGAATACTGTAGCATTTAATCAACTTATTTGTTATGGTTTTCACAGGCTACTATAAGGAAAAAACATCAATAGTTTAGATCAAATAAAGTATATAGTTTGCTTTATGCAGTATATTTTTTCTAATATTGTTGGGGTGTTTTTACACAGTGCAGTAGATTGAAATAGATCAATTTATACATTAAGATAAGATAAGATAAGATGGACCTTTATTAATCCCCGTGGGGAAATTCAGTAGTTCAAACAGCAACAGGGTAAGAGTGAAAAACAGGATATAGCACAGATTCACACAGATTAATAAAATCAAAAATAAGATGAGCGATAAAAATAATAATAATGACAAACTATGAAATAAGAAATAAATAAAACTAAAATATAATTATCATATCATATATTGTAATGTATTGTATTATTAAGTAATATCATACATTAACCCCATTATAGCAAATGCCACATTGAATGGATGAACACATTTATGCATCAATAATTACAACAGAGTATTTCTAAATACAAGTTGTAAAAATACAATATGTATTTAATACGAATAACATAATGATTAATTTCAGATGATAATACATTTCAGGGTTAGGTCCGGTCTGACAGCGCTTAGCTCTCTGCTGCAGAGAAGATCACTGCTCTAAACAAAATCAAAAATCCTACATCCAAACGGAATAAATATAATTAATTATTAATTAATTAAGTCTTGTTCATTGTTTTTCACTTTTATTAAATGTTTGATATTTCCGGCACAGACCCTTTCATACCGGCAATGCGCGATAGACACAACAGAAAGTGCGACAGTTTAAATATGCCAGTGTTAATTTCGTCAACGAAAACTATGACGAAAAATGTTTGTAAACAACCTTTTTTACATGACTAAGATGAGACGATGACGAGCTAAAAATAGATTCTTGATAATGAAAAACTATGACGAAATGTATATTTAGTTTTCGTTGACGAGACGGGACTAAGGTGTTAATGGTGGACTATCGGACATTCAAAATGCAGCATATATTCCCCCAATTGTCCATCTTGTCTGTCAAAATTCATCTTACGTTTCTAACTTGCAATATCATTATTTCAGCTCTCTTCACTCCAAAAGAGCGATCTCCCTGTGTCTCTCTGTGTGCGGGGGGCGGGGCTTAACAGACATGCTGCAGCGGACACAGAGATCTGCCGGGGACGGAGCGTTCAGAGAGTATAGAGATACATTTTGACTAAAAGTTTACTAAAATGTAATTTTTCATTGACTAAAAGTTGACTAAAACGTTTTGAGTTTTCGTCGACTAAAACTAGACTAAAACTACGAAGGATAGAAATGACTAAAAGCTGACTAAAACTAATAACCATTTTCCAAAAACAGTTGCCAAAATTAACACTGACATATGCGAACACAAACCTACAGACTGGGGGCTGGGAGATCACAGGACGGGGGGGAGCTGTGGAATGTGACCATCCCCCTTGGGAGACTTACTCCACACATTCCGATGGCCAATTTGTTTTAAGCAAAGAGTTTGCAACATGGGGGGTGGGGGCTTCTCAAAAGAGAAAATGCAGATATAATTCACTCTCTCGACTCGCTGGTATCTCGAGCTGAGCGCTCATTTGTGGTTTGTACCCCGTGCTGCTGATGAAACTCTCTCTCATTGGCTCGGCAAAAGTTTGTTGTTGTTTTGTGTCAGTTTTACGTCGCCACTTCGATTCACATTTTTCGTCATTGTTCCACAATGTTTATCATGAAATTAATATCCATATATGTTATACTATACTTGCACTGCTTACCGTTTTCATACTTTATATATCTTAGCATATTCATAAACACTGTTAATACTGCTCACAGGCTGCTGTGTATATCTAGTGTATTCATACCCCTCACTGTTTATTCATAATTCAATTAATTCTATATTTTATTCTGTAGATTGTGTACATTACTTTTCACTTTACTGCTTGTTGCACCGTTAGAAGCTAAACTGCATTTCGTTGTCTCAGTACCTGTAATCTGTGCAATAACAATAAAGCAGGCATGTTTATTGTAGCCTCAACAATCAAGTTCTAAGTAATGCAATATGAAATAAAAACAACTACACTCTTTTGGCAGTGTTGTGGTGCCGAGAGATGGGAGTCGGAGGCGGGGTATCAAAGGTACAAGCTAGACTTTTATTTAGCATCTGAAAACCATTGTAAACAACTTCATGCCCGGGAAGCGAAGACTGGCGGAAACAGGAAGTCCGGTTCACTAAAATGTCCGTGTAGATCAATACCCCAACCCATAGATCCGTGGGTGAATAATGTCAATCACCACAGTGCACACATTAACAACAACTACACTATTTTGGCTGTGTAACAATTAAACATGAACTACACTCTTTTGGCAGTAACAATTAGATTAATAATAAACTGTCAGACTGACACTGAAGACAAACAAACTATTTTCAGCAATCAATCTGTTTAGTTGACTCTGGGTGACATATGGCGATTAAAAAAAAATCGTTTTTTGGCTGTTTAGATGGTGTTGCTCTTTCTGGGTCACTGCCGGTGGTTGAGACGGTGGGGTCTTTGGTGACTTCAGGAGATCGGCATTGCTGTTATTCGATGTGGACAATGCTTTCTGTCCTGCATACAGTTTACATTTGACCGTAATATTTTGTGCGTCCTTTATCCCCACAAATTGAAAATAGTTGTTATATCTCCAAGTTGTAAATGCGCTGCTGCTCTCGCTGATATTTGCATCTGCCATAGTGTGTGTGCTGGTGGTTGGCGTTGCCGTGTATGTGTGTGTGTTAGCCTTAACAAGTGTTTGTGTGTCTGTGTATTTTCCCCATAAGGCAAGACCTGCCCAACTCTGTCTCTGATTGGCTTACCCTGAAATGGTACCCCACGTTAACCAATCATCACTCCTCTCTGGTCACTTACACTTTTCCATGGTACTGTGAGAGGACATTGCTGTATTCACCTGTAAATTACATCCGCAGGGAGATTCGGTTCAGTTGGATCACATAATGTAACGCAGTAAAGCACCCATTTAAATCACAGTAACTATAACGGCGTTACTGAATGGGAATAGTTAACTAGTTACGTTATTAGTTACCCCAAAAGGTAGTTGTGTTACAGTAACGCGTTAGTTTGTAACGCGTTAGTCCCAACACCACTGGTAAACACACACCTGATCACCTGAGAGCTGCCGTTTCATTCAGACTGTTTAAAAAAAAAAAAAGGTCTGATTTTAACAACTCAATGTGTGATTGTTATAGCAGTAATATTAGACACTAATAATACAGTAAACTATTAACACTGTACATATTATTGTTTGCCCGTGGGATTAGGATTATCGGTAGTGAGAGCCGTGTTGCATTTTCCTCCGGTCGGATGTGATATAAAAACAAAGCGATTATTTTTGTTGTTGTAAACTCACGTCGACTAAACTACATGTATTAGTGCATTCATTTCAATTCGCGAACATATGATACATTAAATGATCGTGAGGATGATGATTGAAAATCGTTTGTGTGAGCCGGGCTGCATTTCCTGATGAAAAAACATAGCGATGGTTTTGTACTTACACCAAAGTGAATTAAACAACATTATTTTGTTAAATAAAAACATGGTGATTTTTTGTCAATGATTAAATGTATCTTATTTAGCACAGAATATGATCCTATCCGTGACATATGGATCTTAACAAATATCCGCTATATCAGACACCTGTAGATCTATCAGCTGTTTATTTCACATGGGTTCCAGTGTGGCAGCTTTTCACGGCTCCCCCTGATGGATCCATTATCCATTGCAGCTGGTTTCCTTAAAATTACATTTATTTATCAAGAGGGCGTATCAAGTCCTGCGGGGGGGTTTTACTTTTCAGCAGGGGCCCACCCCGTGCAGATCACGGACCCGCACGGGTAGGCGTCTGAAATGAAGCGCTACATCTGTACATAAATATTCAAAAACCATCAAGAAGCATTCTCATTATGGGTTTATACAAGAATATGATTGATCATATTTGATTTATAATTAACTTTTGTTTTAAGTATTCACTTGATACTATGATCTCAAGCAGAGCCATTAGTGTTGACTTTCATTGGAAATAACCCTTTAATTAAAAGCTAATGGTCGTCCAGGTTAATCAATGGAAGCCGCCAGAGGAGAGGAAGTGAGCTAATCGTTAGCTAATGATGAAAAACTGGTTAGAGACTCTTATGATGAATGATGAAGCTGTTAGGATAACGAACAGGAAGGGAGGGCAGGCGCTATCATTGTACAACTGAGGAAGAAACAGAATGTGCTTCTTTCTGTTAAGAGGGATTAACTCCTAATGTGAATCTTTGTTTGGGAGCTACAGTATGATATCACAACTATCCATTGAAACGGACAGACTTCCACTAGAAATGATAAATACAGTACAGCCAACAGAAATGATCTGCCACAGCATTTAACAACTTTAATCGCAGAGTGAAACCTTTATAGCTAAATGTATGTGTATTGTTTAGCCATTTCTTTTAAATATTGTAATTCTCGATATTTCGACAAAGTCACTGTGACTCAGTAGTAGTGATCTATATTTTTTGCATCACCTGATGATGTTTCCTGCTCTAATTTCGACACTTTTTATGACAGATAGAAGCTTTAGACATTCACCAGTGGGGTATTTACTGATGTATTTTATGTTGTAAAATCTCTCTGTTAAACATGTAATGGTGTCCCCCAAAGCTTGGTGCTCGGTCCCCTTCTCTTTACAATATGCATACTTCTGATCGGTGAAATCCTCCACCGCCATGGTCTCAAGTTCCACTCATACACCGATGACACCCAACTCTAGATCAGCACAAACCTTCTGCCCACCTCCCCCCTCAATCACTAGTCAACTGCCTCCCTTGAAAAAAACAAACCTGGATGACGGCAAATCTACCCAAACTCAACAGCAATAAAACTGAGCTCATGGTTGTGGCCCCCAAGGCACTAGTGATGTGTCGGTCGCGAACGAGCCGATTCTTTTGAACGGCTCTTTGGTACGAACGAGGGGAACCGAGTCATACTTGGTGAGAGCCGTTCTTGTTATCGTTCAATCGTTGGTCCGCACTCATTGCCTGCCAAAATCCACTCGCCTTTTAAAAAGCTAGATTTTGTTCCCTTAACGTATTCTGTGAAGACCCGCCCCTACTCTGATTGGTAGGTTTCAGCACGAGGAGTGAGATGGGGTGGGTCTTAACGGAAAACGCGAGAGAGAGAAGTCATAACAAGTGGTACAGGACAGGTAGACGACGTGTTTTTCGGATGGAAAATGAGCCAACCGCGAAAACGCAGCAGCATTTGGATGCACTTCAAACAAAACCCAGGCAGTGATAAAGCGCACCATTTGTAAAGGCAAAATATCCTTTAAATCAGGGTCAACAAATAATCTCCATCGCCACTTAAAAACACAGTATCTAATATTAAGAGTTGAATTTTTTTAGTGAATTTCATTCAAGGCAATGCAACTTTATTTACTTAACACATACAGAGGGTATATTCAAAGTAGTACATTCACTGACATGTCACGTTCACAATGCAGATTATTGACATTAGGTCTGGCAATACAGTCAATCATTATCCTGGTGATTATTTCGCAGATAAACTTATTAACCCTGCCCCCTTTAAAAAAACGGTTATTTTGAACGGCTCTTTGAAAGGAACCAAGCCATAAGATCCGGCTCCCTTAAAAGAGCCATAATTCCTATCACTACAAAGCACTGCTTGGGAAGGTTGTTGATCTCCTTCTCACTGTTGACGGCTTCCCCATCTCACCATCCTCTGAGGTCCACAACCTGGGCGTGATGTTAGACTCCACCCTTTCATTCCAGAACCATGTCAAATAAGTTACAAAATCAGCCTTGTTTCACCTCAAAAACATCTCCCGACTCCGGGGGTGTTTCTCGATGTCGAGGACACTTCCTTGGTAGGACATGTCTTCCGAGTCAGATCCTTCAGAGGCTAGGCAAGAATCCTTCCTGGCATTCGGAGAACGAAGAATGAAACAGGCTAGCAAGTGTGCAGGTGTGTGTCATATGAGAGAACCCGCCTTAAATTGAGCGTGATTTGTTTGAAGACTCATAACTAGGGATGGGTATCGAGAACCGGTACTAAGTCAGTACCGGTACCTGATTGGACGGTATTGGTATACCGTTAAGCCGCTGGACAAACGGTGCTGCTATCGGTATATGAATTACGCTACTTCTTTAGTTTAAACAATTCTGGTTGGTTGGGAACCCTCATCCCGTGTGATGTATCCGGTTTGAATACCACTCTGATTGGCCACTGTGAATGCCACTCGTCATCTCTCCTAACAGAGCTCTTATTATTGTGAGACTCCTGGGGGCAGACAATAGGGGCAGATGCAACATCTTGCTAGAAACAGCGTCTCAAGGCTTCTTAACATTTAACAACCTATTAATGATGCATAACCAATTAACGGGACAAACTCAGCTAACAGACAATATTAACCATTTTACCTACACGGAACAGAAGTCCAACACCAAGAGTCTAAATCAGGGGTAGCCAACGCGGTGCCCGCGGGCACTAAGTCGCCCGCAGGGGGGAAATTGGTCGCCCGCGTGCATGTTCTAAAAATAGCACAAGTCACCATGGAGCTCCGTCTAAACAAATTATTGAATACATTTTAAATTTTTTAAATGACAATATTGAATATAACATTTTAAAAGCACACATTTTGTATGTACATATGTAAGTGAAATGGAGATTTGGTGTGTGAAATTGAACTCTGACCCCAGATAGGTTCAGAGTTTAACTCCACGCACCAAATCTCCGTTCCACCTTTAGCTGAGACAAGCTAGCATGAGCAGCTACGATCATGGGCCTCATTACCACACCGCAAACACACACACACACACACACACACACACACACACACACACACACCATACTTGCCAACCTTTAGACCTCAGAAATTGGGAGCATTTCAAAAGGCAAAATTGTGGATCGCCGGAGCTGTTAGATTAACATTAACATGCTTATTGTAGTTGTAAGTGCACTGACTTGCAGCCTGTAGCACCGTCCTTGATGGAGCATATGTGTGGGCTGGACCTGTATTTTACAGGAAAGGAGTGAGCAGAGAGTAGAGCAGTTGTCGATTCTTGTTCTGTTTTCTGTGAATATCTGCCTCACCCTCTCAGACTTTGAATTGCGCGCGCTACTAAAGAGACGTGTTACCATGGAAACCAAACAATGGTGTAGCTGTATTAAAGTCCGAGTGGAAACAGTCGTGTGTAAATCTGATTTTGTCAGAAATCGGGAGAAATGCAGGAGAAATATGACCCCGGGAGGAAACCGGGAGAGGGCAATGAAATCGGGAGTCTCCCGCGAAAATCGGGAGGGTTGACAAGTATGACACGTCACACACACACACACACACACACACACACACACACACACACACACACACACACACACACACACACACACACACACACACACACACACACACACACACACACACACACACACACACACACACACACACACACCAGTGGTGAGGATCTCAGCCTGCCACTGACGTTCAACCAGAAAACATCAGCAGTTAGCTGTTAGCAGTTAGCAAACAGAGATCACAGCTCCTCATATCTTTTCAGAAACTGGACAAAAAGTTAAACAAGTACAAACCACAGACTGTCTGTGTCATAGCGAATACAGTCGCTGGTTTATTTATGTCTGTAAGCCGTTGTTATGAGTGTGGAATGAGCATATACAACGTTAGCTTAGCCTGGTCGACCCAATCTCCATTCAGAAAACAAGCATTTTAAAACGTTTTTCGCCTGCCGTCTTGTCTGCAGACTTGTCAAGCATTATTTCATGGTTTTTACTAAACGGTATCAGTATGTTGTTACTTCGGCATCATTTAGAAACGTGTATTACAATTTCATCACGGTAAAATATGTTCATTTTGTTGTAGTTGTAGCGCGTCTTGTTTGAACGATGCGAGTAAACACATTTGGCAGCAGCGGTGAAACCGAGCGATTAGAGCGAAGTCGCGTCCGGTGTAACAAAACAATGGGGTTGCTATAGCAATGGTAAATCATTGTTAATAATTATTGTGAGGAATAATTAACATTAACATGTGATCAGACAGTCCTTCACATACAGTAAATTAATATGTATTCTGATTATTATTAATAATAATATTATCATTAAAGGTGAACCGTGCAATTATGTTATTCAGGAAGTTTGTATCAAACAAGTAGCCCTTCGTATTACTCAGTACCCTTGAAGTAGCCCTCGGTGGCAAAAAGGTTGGTGACCCCTGGTCTAAATCAACACTTAGCTAAACGGGCTAACGGGGCTAACGGCTACTTTAGCACATAACTGGCAAAAGCGATCTGTCGGTGCGCCGTCTCGAAGGAAAACACATTTCTCTAAAGGCTCGTCGAGGATCGATTATCGAGGAGGCTGTCTGGAGGAGCCATAACCGAAGATACACTGATTTAGAGGAGAGAGGAGTCTCTTTGGAGGAGCTATAACCGAAGGTACAAAGATGTAGAGGAGAAAGGAGTCTCTCTGGAGGAGCTACAACCGGGGGTACACTGATGTATTCTCCGGAGTCGATTTCAGCCAACAGTGATTTTTAAAAGAGGCGTGACGCATGGCTGGACTTATGTCAACGAAGCACAGCTCTGCAAACTGTTCCCGTTTTGATTATAAGTTATTTGAGATGATCAAATGTGCATCAGACTTTCTGCCCTTTACCGTTTGTTTACTCACTAATCACATCTCCCCTGGATGTTAGGCTATTTATTTTTTAACTGTTTTCATTGTGGCGCGATGTTTACAGTGAGAACAGCTGCTGAGGTCAGTGCAGAAAGCAGAACAGTGTGTATAATATATATCGCTCAATAATATATGTAACAGGCCTACATTACACACTTTATTTGTAGGGTTTAGGAGAAATCTACAAATATTTTTTTTTTTTTTTTTTTTAACAGATACTACTTCCTAAGACAGCTGATTGTGACATACACAGGACATTACATACACAATACATTATACATTACACAGGAGATGCCATATTGACAGGGGTAGATAGGAGAGCTGCGGACAGTGAACCGCAATCCTCCTGTCTCCAGTCAAAATCCCCCAGCAGAGAAGCTGCACGCTCCATGTTCAGTAGGTCCAGATACTCCCTCAGCCATGAGTCCCTAGTAAAGCAGGCTGGTTTGCGTTCCTTCCAGTTTAATAGGATGAGTCTTTTTGTGGCTAAACAGCCCAATGTCCAGAGCCGATTCTTGCAGGATTGCCATCTGGCTTGAGACCCAGTAGACATGCAATGGGACATGTAGGGAAATTTACTTTTAAAGATTCAAACAATAAGGATATTACTTCTGACCAAAGTTTTTTTACCGCTGGGCATTCCCAGAGTAGGTGCAACAATGTACCTCGCTTGCCACATTCATGCCAGCCTAAATCTCTGTGTTTATTGTCCATCTTGGATTTTGTAACAGGGGTGATGTAAGCTCTATTGAGAATTTTGAACTGTATGATCCTGAATCTTACACATTTAGAAGAGAACATAGCTGACTGCCAAATGGAGTTCCATTGCAAAGCAGACAGAGAGATATTCAAGGCATGCTCCCAGGACAGTTGGACAGGAGAATAGGTATTCGGGGCAGCCCTAGACAATAATTTATAAATGTTAGAGAACACACCTGATGATATGATTGCTTTCTTGAGGCGCTGGTCCTCTTCCATACATGAAGCAGGCATGCCTCCCTCCTTACATTTTGTACTAATAATAGATGCTAGTTGTGCATATGATAGAAAAGATGAGCCTGAGAGACCATACTGATTTTTGAGTTGTTGAAATGGAAGGGTTTGGTCTCTATATATCTGTCCAATTGTAGTAATACCAGCCTTCTGCCAGATATTATTACTTAAAGTGCCTCCTCCTGCAGAAATACAGGGGTTACTCCAAATGGGGCAAGATGGTAATGAGAGCCCCTCTATGTTGAGTCTCCTGTGCAGTTGCTTTACAATAGAGCATGAAAAGCGGATGATGGTATTATCCATTGAGGGTGGTGGTTTTGGGCAGTACCACATTGATGCCAGAGATATGTTTTGGTTTACAGACATGATGGATTGCTCCAGCCATTGCCAACTGCCTACCGAAGAGGCACTTTTGTACGCCCACGATAATGGATACTTTGCATTGAAGGACAGATAATACTGGAATACATCTGGGACTCCCAAACCTCCCATTGATCTTGGAAGGATCAACTTATTATGTGCGATTCTGGGTTTCTTATTATTCCAAAGGAACTGAGTGAATAGGGATTTGATATCTTTAAACCATTTTAGTGGGAATTCAAGAGGGATAGAGGAGATAATATGAGAAAGCCTTGGGAGAACATTCATTTTCAAGGTTTCTGCTCTGCCCCATAGAGAGTGGTATGGCCATCCACCTGTTGATGTCCTCCTTAATGGACTGGAAAATAGCAGGGCCGTTAAGGCTAAAGATTTTAGAGATAGGAGAGACGATGTTAATTCCCAAATACCTCATTCCATTTGTTTTCCAAATAAAGGGGGTGCTCATTAGGTTGTGTTTGTATGTATATGAGTTAAGTGGGATTGCTTCACTCTTGTTCCAATTTATCTTATATCCAGAGAAGCTGCCAAATAAATGTATCATATCAAGAACTGCGGGTATAGAGAGTGCTGGCTTGCTCAAAGTAAGAAGTATATCGTCAGCGTACATATTTAATTTGAAATCGTGTCCATGAATGTTCACACCATATATATGTCACCATTAGCGCGAATTGCACAGGCTAATGGTTCTAGAGCCATAATAAAAAGTAGGGGACTAACAGGACACCCTTGCCTCACACCACGGTGTAAGGGGAAAGGTTTTGAGATTAACCCATTAGTTCCAGCAGAAGAGAAGGGAGCGCTATACAAAGCCTAACCCAGCTAATCAACTTGGGCCCAAAGCCACATTTTTTGAGCGTGTAAAACAGATATGCCCATTCTATTTGGTCACAAGCTTTCTCAGCATCTAGTGATGCTGCAATCATTGGCAAATTGCTGGAGCCTGCTTCTAGGATAATCTGAAAAACCCTCCTCATGTTATTTGAGGACTGGCGGCCTGGAATGAAACCTACTTGGTCTAGATGCACTATAGATGGAACCACCTTCTCCAAACGGAATGCCAGTATCTTGGCTAGAATCTTGTAGTCACAGTTTAGAAGGCTTAAAGGGCGGTGGTTACCCATCAGAGAAAGATCTTTGCCCGGTTTAGGCAACAATGAGATAATGGCCCTGCTCATGGAGGGAGGCATGGCTTCAGATTCTAATATTTCATTGAATAACAACAGTAAATATGGTGAAAGCTGTTCTTTAAAACATTTATAGAGATATCTACAAATAAACAGTAGGGTTAGGGTTAGGGAGTGTATAGGTGTCTGTTGTAATGAATATGCCGCCAGCAAAGGGCGTCGTTGGACTAACACTAGGTGTGTGTGTGTGTGTGTGTGTGTGTGTGTGTGTGTGTGTGTGTGTGTGTGTGTGTGTGTGTGTGTGTGTGTGTGTGTGTGTGTGTGTGTGTGTGTGTGTGTGTGTGTGTGTGTGAGAGAGAGAGCTGATTAGCCAGGCAGGCAGGTAGGTGTCAGTAGGTTATCTAACATATAATTGGTCAAAAATTGTACATTCTCCGTTAGCCTACGAGCTCCCCGTTTGAGTGAAGGTCTATTCCTTCTCAATATAGCATGACATTGGATATGCACTTAACTTGTCCGAACATGTCCCTAGGAGGAGTATGCAAAAATGTGCTTAACCTCTTAAGCCCGAGGGTCCCCCCAGTGGACCCCCCCCCACCGTTTTTTTACGAGAATATGTCTCAGGGATCATTTATGAAACCATTAATGTTCCATACCCTTTTAACGATAAGAAACTCAGCTAACTAACAATATGAACCATTTTTAGCTAAAAGAAACACAAGAGTAATACCAAGCCTTTGAATTAGCATCAGGGCCGCCGCTTGCGGACAGGCAAGGCAGGCAACTGCTTGGGGCCCCAGACCAGTACGGGGCCCCCGAGGGGCGACACATCTTTAAAACGACATCAGTGTCGTTTTTTTTAATGCAAAATTCAGAACAACAAATTATACAAAAAAATACAATGAACCAACAGACATACATTGCCATAAGCCTTCATCAAATTCAGTTAATCTGCAATAGTGGGGGCCCCATTATTGTAGATGAACTGAATTTGAGTGAGTGGGGCAATGCGCAATGTTTGCAATGACAGACAGTAGGAGACCTCCCTAATGGGGCCTTATCCAGGCTCACTCCGGTCAGTGTCGCAAATCGCGTGCATGATTGTTTACAAAATAATCCTGATGACAAGGAAAGGCACTGAAAAATGAAGAGAAATTATCTTTCTGGAAGCCAAAAAAGGAAGAAGAAAAAAGATGAAGATGAGAGAAAAAAACAAGACAGTGGTAAGTAAGTTGAGTAGATAACAATGAAATACTAAATAACTAAATGTTGCTAGTCTAACCTTAACTGTGGGATAGAGAAACTTGAATTACGTAACTTCCACTAGAATCAAATTATTTATTTTATTGTTTACTTTGACGTTTAACATGACATGAGTTAACCTAGCAGAACAGTATCTGCTCTGCTGGCTGTGACATTACCGAGTGAAGTGTGCGCAGCCGGGTCGGTACGTAGAAGCTATACATTACAGTTGCTGTTGACGTGTTAGCTTAGCTAGCCGGCTGAAAGAACGTAAAAGCTAGTAATTACAGTATTAACACGTCTTCATTAATCTTTTTGGCATTGTTACTGAAATAAACATGGTCTCTGCCATTTCTACATTTAACGTTTCACCTGTTGTTTAATGGAACACCAGTAATGGAGTAATTTGGAGGGGGAAATCAGCTAACTTTTTCTGTAGGCTAGTTAACTGATTGAGCTAACTGTCAAGCTATGAATGTTAAATTACGAAATGTAGATGCAAGACATTTGGACAAGTGTACTCTAAATAACTTATTGTTAAGTTGGTGTGCTATGTGTTGAGTGTATTTTATTGTATTTTGCTTCTCTGTAGTGTAGGCTACTCCTAGTGGTTTTATGATGATACTGAAAACTGTACATTTCAACCTTATTAGCCATAGTGCAGGCTCCCGCACAATCCTCTGTATTGGAACCATGTTCACTTACATTGTCCCTTTGAATGAAATGGAAATAGTAAACAATGAAGAATAGTGGAAGCTATCCCCAAGAACAATATTCGAAAGCTGAATATGAGGAATTTGAATGATATAAAGTGAAAGCATTTTGAATTGTTAACATGTTACTGTTATAAGTTTCACTTTATTATCTATCCTCAGGATCCTTTCTTAATTTTCTGGCACCAGCAGCAGCAACGGAAAAGGATAAGGTGCCCCCTCCAAATGCTGATGATGGTAAGTTAAGTATTCCACTTTTAATTGATTATACTGTGCATTGCGCTCCAAAGATTCCTTGTAACATGATATTCCCTGTTTCTTTTTTCGTCATAGCAGTTCGGTCAACATCTACCTCCAGTGGGGCGTCAACATCTGCCTCTAGTGGGGCGTCAACATCTGCCTCCAGTGGGGTGTCAACATCTGCCTCCAGTGGGGCGTCAACATCTGCCTCCAGTGGGACAGCAACATCTTCTCATCATGAAGATGACACTTCAACCCCTACCTCCAGCAGCACTACCACGACTACAAAAGGTTTGATCACATCAGACGACCCTGCACAATGCCCAACTGTCCTAAATGAGAGTGAAAAGTGTGCACTAGTAACAAGAGGACCAATACAAGAAACAGATATAGTCTTTCCGCAGAATACTGAAAAAACTTCACGTAGATTTACAAAGGAAAACTATTCTGGTTTTAATTGTTCTTTATATTTATATGTTTTTGTACGTCTTTTATATTCATATTACTAACTAAAAACTAACTTTGAAAATAACAAAAATGCGAAGTTGTTAAATAAAAAACTGTTTACATTTAGCAATTTTTTTGTTTGTGTCGGATTATTTATAACACAATGGTGATGAAAGCTGGTTCGAGGGGCCCCCAGTGAAGTTTTGCCTAGGGCCCCCACAGACCCTAGAATCGGCCCTGATTAGCATGGAGCGAAAAAATGATAACTAATGCTAACGGACTTTTGCACAGCACTCACGTTAGCAATGCCCTTATTACTTATCGTCACTGCACAAACAAGATATCCGATTAAAGCTGAGACTCCACAGATTACACACATGTAATGTCATCACTGTAGGACCCCGAATTGCGGAGCTATCAGCCAGAAAAGAGAAAGTAAACAACATCCGGTTTCAAAAATATTACAATAATTACGTCTTACCTTTTTTGATTTGTGATAAAAAAGTTGTGTTCAGCGGAATAAAAACGCCGCTCAAGGTTAATCCAATGTCTTTGTGTCATGTAGAATTTTTTACTGATAATCCACCATCATATTTATGGCAATATACTGGGTATAACGTTTTGCCGTCCAGGATTGTACTTTCAGATGTGCTTCGTTTGCTTCTCTATTACGTCCGCAATGGTAATGTTTACGTGGATTGGGGAACTGCTCATCGATTCTATTGGATCTAATGGTTATGAAAAAGGTGTAAATCACCCAAATCGACCAATGGGTTCCAGAGATATTGTCCTGCGTAAAGTATGAAGAATGCCAGCCGGCGTAAGCACTTTACGCAGCAGACTTTACTTATTGTTTACTACCGTAAGGAAGCAGGAATTGCAGGACCCAGAGCGCACAGAGCACAGAGCGGACAGCAGATAACGGAATTGCAGTTTTAATGGTTATAGATTATCAGAGGGGCCGTGTGGCGTAGTGGGTTGTCCGTAGGTGTTGGGATCAGCGGGTCAGAGGTTCAAACCCCACTGCAGTCAGCATGTCGTTGTGTCCCTGGGCAAGACACTTCACCCCAAATTGCTCCTGTGAGGATGTCCACAATATTGAGTATGTAAGTCGCTTTGGATAAAAGCGTCTAACAAGTGACATGTAATAATAATAGTAATCAGAACATTTCAAAGGGGACACAGCCACATTGGATATTAACCTATGGATTAACTACATCATCGTTGTTATCGTTTTAACGTAAAACCCGGAAGTAAGTTAGCATTTTTAACACTTCCGGTTCCTTCCTCAAAAAGCAATGCATTTTTTCCATAGGGTTTTGGAAAATAGCTCGAAATAAGGTCTGTGGTTGACACAAATTTAAGAGATAAATCACGTTTTGTTCTACGACATTAAATACATCAGCAGTGACCCCACTGGGGATTTTTGAAGAGTTTACGTGTCTGAAAAACGATGGTTGTTACCGAGTGGCTGAATAGGACTACAGAAATTGTCGAGGCCGTTGTACGTCATTACGCCGAACACGTAAAAACTCCCGCTAAGTTTGTTTTCCCCTGTGATCTGCTTGAAAGCAAGTACCTGCCTATCTGTATATCTATATCTGACTATTAGAATCTGTATTTTTGAAATTGTCGTTTTTAACACCGTAGTTTTACAAATTATAGAAGAATTAATTACCAGTGTTTTCCAATTTTACTCGGCAGTTCGTTTCGTTAGCTAACGTTAGCTAAAGCTAGCTAAAGCTAGCGCTACTAGTTAGCTACGCAATGGTTTGTTGCTTTGCTCCGGGTTGCAGCCACAGGTCTTCGCATGAAACGTGCTTGTTCTATCGTTTCCCGGCCAATGTTTTCCAAAGGAGGCTTATATGATAAGTCTAATTAGTACAAGCAGCATAACGTTTCACCATGTAACTAAAGATTGTAGTCAGGGAAATCCGTTTGACATATTGAACTAATAACAAATCACCTCTGGCTGGCAGAGAACTCTCTGCTCCATAGCTTCTCTTGGACGTAAAATCACATGTACATTTTACATTTATATTCAATTTAATATTCCATCCCTCACATACTTTTGTATATATAATAACTTATATTTTGTTTTTCTTGTTATGCTGCTGCAACACAAACCTTTCCCAAATTGGGATCAATACAGTAATATCTTATCTTAATTAATTAAGAAATATAACTATTATAATTAGTGTAGCAGCTGACACCTATTTTCAATTTGGATTAATCTACCATGTATTTCTTTAGTTCAATTTTCATCTATAAAAAGGTCCAAATAGTGAAAATGTTCACGAGACTTATCAAAGTGCAAGGTTATATCTTTAGATGTTTTGTTTTAGCCTATATACTGTATGTCTTAATGCTCTTACAGTATATGTGACGGTGTGACTTCCATGAAACTAATATTTTATATCTTCCCAACAGACGAGCTGACAGGAAACCTAACACTCTAACAACCACAACATTGCAAAGGCGAGTAAATGTAAATTAAAAACAATTCACAATTTTTTTGTTTCTTCTTCCTTGCAGTGAGGTGAAGATGACCTTGCACTTGGTTCCAGTAAGGATGTTCCTCACGCAGGCTGAATGTTTCTCCTTCCTTACTGACACAGAAGCCCTTGATTTGCAATGCTTCACTAATTGTCATTTCGTTGGCTCCGTAGGGACACTTTACCTCCAGCACAGCGGAAGACCCTACCAGACCATCTGGAGATGCCCCCAACAATCCTGATAGGGAGAGCCACAAATCTGACTCATGGACCTGCATCTGGGTTGCAGTGGTGAATGCCCTGATGCCCTCACATTCATTCATAGTCCCCCACTGTACAGACAAAACACCATTAAGGGCCTGTTGTTGCCCTAGCACCCTGGCAATAAAGGAAGCAGTCACACGCTTTGACCTCAGGACAGCTCCAAAGTTGCTGGCAGTCAACCTTCCTTTCCTGAACAAATGCCAGTTTGGGTTGGTTCGCTGACCAGTGGTAGCCACCTGAATTGCCCTCTGTTGCTCTTCAGACAATGCCATGCTTGCCACAATTGCCTCAGGTCCCTGATGCCCAACAGATTTGATAATTTCAGGAACAGTAAGTGTTTCCAAGCTGTAGTGTTCCTCTTCTGGCTCGGGGGAGAGAAGCCAAGAAATTCCTGAAAACCTGCCCCCGAGTCTGTCCCTCAGACAGTCACGATCTTCAGAGGTGGGCTCTCTTGTCAGCGGGTTAAATGAGTTATTGGTTTCAACAGTCACATTAAAACAGTTCCTAAATCAGCTTACTATCACCTAAAGAACATATCTTGGATTAAAAGACTAATGTCACAGCAGGATTTGGAAAAACATGTCCATGCTTTTATCTTCAGTAGACTGGACTACTGCAATGGTGTCTTCACAGGTCTCACAAAAAAATCTATTAGAAAGCTGCAGCTGATTCAGAACACCGCTGCTCGAGTCCTCACTAACACTAAGAAAGTGGATCACATCGCTCCAGTTCTGAAGTCTTTACACTGGCCTCCTGTGTGTCAAAGAATAGATTTCAAAATACTGCTGCTGTTTATAAAGCACGGAATGGTTTAGGACCAAAATGCATTTCTGACCTCCTGCTAAATTATGAACCATCCAGATCTCTCAGGTCTTCAGGGACTGGTCAGCTTTCTGTCCCCAGAGCCAGAACTAAACATGGTAAAGCAGCGTTCAGTTATTATTCTCCAAATATCTGGAACAAACTCCCAGAAACCTGCAGGTCCGCTGCAACTCTTACTACTTTTAAATCCAGGCTGAAGACTTTTCTTTTTGTCGCTGCTTTTAATTGAACTATTCATATCTTAGACTGCACTGTAACTTTTATCCATGTATTTTTTCTTTTAGTGTTTATTTTATTAGCTTTTCTTTTTAATGACTTATTTGAAATGCCATTTTTTTAAATGTCTTTCATTTTTTGTAAAGCACTTTGAATTGCCTTGTGTTGAAAAGTGCTATATAAATAAACGTGCCTTTCCTTGCCGAATAAAGATTTCATGTGACACATACAATTGATTTGTTGATGGGAATTAATGTGAATAAATTAACTCTAGGTTAACGGTACTCTTGCTATCACTACTGACCGACACTATAAACCTTGTCCCTCATGCTAGCCCTGACAACACCGGTAAGCACACCTTCATCTAGGCTGCACTGTTACGTGTCCTGACTTGTAGTGGTTCTCTCCTCTATCTACACTCTTCTTGTCATCTTTGTAAAACGATATCAGACTGGTAATTGACACAGCCATGACTTCTAGCTAAATTCAGTGTGGATAAAATGAAAAGCTTTGTTAAAATATGCAAGCACGCACAAGTCAAATTCAGCTTTATTGTCAAAAATTCTACATGTGTTATACATCCAGAAATATCGTTTCCCAAAGTGTGACATGTATACATAAAACAAAACAAAAAGGGCCTAGATAAACGTGGTATACATTAAACCAGGGGTGGGGAACCTTTTTCCTCTCAAGGGCCATTTCAATTTTTACAACATCCTTCGAGGGCCGTACAAATTATTGAACTCAACGTCTGCTTAAAAAACTCAAATCAAAGCCCATTCATGTCGCCTTTCTTTCATGCTGTGCACAGAAGAAGCAACGTCTTAATCCAGATATTTGACCATGACCCGTGCATTCATGCACAGAAAGATATGGACACAAGATGTGTGCAAATGTATTTAGTTTCATATCCATGTGGACATGATTTAAGTGGGGGGGGGGGGGGGTTGGGGGCATGCATCACCAGGAAGATTTTTCTTAAATGTTGAAGTTAAAAGCATCAATCTGGTACACTTTGAGAGCAACATGAAGAGATCTATGGATACATCTCTCAACACCCATATGAAACAGAACTGTAAGCAGATTTTTTTCTTTATGGATATTTTACAAATCACTCCCCTTTTAAACTGTATTCTTGTTTATTAATAACAACTTTTTTTTACTGTCATATTAGTATTGTATACCTGTTTACTTTAATCTCTTATTTTTCTATAACTATAATGATCATATAAAGATGTGCCTTTACCTCACTGGTTGGAGAAAAAGCTTCTTATATTCGTTAGCATAGCTAGCTAACCAGATGCTAATAACAACAAAGTTATTGACTTTATGATCAGTATGACAGATGAACAGATCGCCACTGGGCTTACAACTAAAGACACAGCCACGCAAAAACTGCGGCATGTGTACGGCTCCTTATGGGTACTGCAATTTGTGAAGTCCCGGCCCGGAGTCGCGTTCTGGTGCTCTCCGTTAGAACTACACTCCTGTCAGACGAGGCATATACCACGTGATGACAAGTTAGGCTTGTGTTGTGTTCAAGGACCCTGAACTTGGCCAGGAAAAACAAGCTTGTTTAATTATTTTGCGGTCTAGATTTCTTGAATTTTTTTCTTTTTTGCGTGTGTTTATAAATTACCTCGAGGGCCGTACCAAATGGTCTCGCGGGCCGTATACGGCCCGGAGGCCGGAGGTTCCCCACCCCTGCATTAAACAAAACAAAAAGGGCCTAGATAACCGGGGTATACACTTTAAAATTTTAATATATTTAAAGTGTTCAAAGTGCAGTTTCAGTGCAAGTCAGTTGAAACTATCTTAAGTTGGCGTGACGTTGAAGTCGTGCGACCCTGCTGCTGCACTGGCTTGTAGTTCGTTTATAGCATAACGTTAGCATTTCGCTTTTGGCGACTAGATTTATGATTCAAAAATTATAAAAGTAGGGTTGACATGTGGAGATTATCTGGCTGAACAAAACGTGATCCCTCTCTTAAATATGTGTCAACCACAGACCTTATTTCGAGCTATTTTCCAAAATCCTATGGAGAATTTGCATTGGTTTTTCATGAAGGAACCGGAAGAAGTTTACTTCCGGGTTTTACGACGCGTCACTGCGGTTCTCTATTGAAGACCAGTTTAGACCAGACAAAGACTAAGCTAAGCCATGTTAGCATTGTGTAGCTACCTAGCGCCACTTGTTTTGATTTATGTTTTTGTTGATAACGTTGCGAGTTTGCATCTTTCAGTGTTGAGGTGGGCACCGTTAGATTCTGTGTCTTTACGATCATAAACGATGTGTTGGATGTGCAGCAAGGATAAGTAATAAGGGAGTAAGGAGTGATTTTCGGTGCAGTAATAGGTTAGCATTTTTCGCTCTGGGCTAATCCAGAGGCTCACTGTTAGCATTGTAAATTTCACTTGTTTTGCATCAATCTTGATACAGGGTACTATATGTTATAGTTTGGATTCCTAAAGCTTTTAGTCTACTGACCCATCATTCAAGGGTGGTTTTCACTATAAGTAATGAAGTTTTTTTAGGCGGACATTATAATTTACATGTTTTTACTATGTTCCATCTGAATTTACGTTAAAATAAAAACATCTATATTGATTCTGACACTTCTACATCCAACTCACAGATGTAACCCTGCTTTGAGAGAAAAGATTATTAATGTACCCCTTTTAGAAGTGAAGATATAGTCTTTGCTGTGTTAGTGGCATTTTGGAGCCTGAAACCTGAAAAACAGGCTCAGGGCTTAAGAGGTTCAAATGCATGAGAATAGCACATATTTGAAAATTGCCGAGATTTTTGGGGGGCGGGGGCAAAAATGAAGAACTGCTCATTTGACCAAGCAAACGCGAGAGACGGCTGAGTTGACCGCATTGAACCAGCCAAGGGAGCAGGAGAGGCAGCAGTCGAAGCACTGTTCCAAACCTGGTGTTTTTGCAACTGTTGTGTTGTTGTTGTTTGTCATGCATTGTTCTCATCATTAGACAATATCTCTTCTTACACTCTTTATCTCCCATCTCCCGTTTTTCATTGAAACTACACAACTCTACACAACATGTCACCAGATGTGGAAGAAGTAGTCAGATGTTTTGCTTAAAGGTCCCATGTCCTGGCCATTTCCACTGATCATAATTCCATTGTTGACGTCTACTAGAATAGATTTATATTGTGCAATTTTCCAAAATCACTTTGATTTCTCATACAGCATCTCTGTAAACTACAGTGGGGCAAAAAAGTGTTTAGTCAGCCACCAATTGTGCAAGTTCTCCCACTTAAAAAGATGAGAGAGAATAAGTATATGGTCAATAACAAAAGTTCATCTCAATACTTTGTTATACACCCTTTGTTGGCAATGACAGAGGTCAAAGGTTTTCTGTAAGTCTTCAAAAGGTTTTCACACACTGTTGCTGGTATTTTGGCCCATTCCTCCATGCAGATCTCCTCTAGAGCAGTGATGTTTTGGGGCTGTCGCTGGGCAACACAGACTTTCAACTCCCTCCAAAGATTTTCTATGGGGTTGAGATCTGGAGACTGGCTAGGCCACTCCAGGACCTTGAAATGCTTCTTGCGAAGCCACTCCTTCGTTGCCCGGGCGGTGTGTTTGGGATCATTGTCATGCTGAAAGACCCAGCCACGTTTCATCTGCAATGCCCTTGCTGATGGAAGGAGGTTGTCAGTCAAAATCTCACGATACATGGCCACATTCATTCTTTCCTTTACACGGATCATTCGTCCTGGTCCCTTTGCAGAAAAACAGCCCCAAAGCATGATGTTTCCACCCCCATGTTTCACAGTAGGTATGGTGTTCTTTGGATGCAACTCAGTATTCTTTCTCCTCCAAACACTTCTAGTTGAGTTTTTACCAAAAAGTTCTATTTTGGTTTCATCTGACCATATGACATTCTCCCAATCCTCTTCTGGATCATCTAAATGCTCTCTAGCAAACTTCAGACGGGCCTGGACATGTACTGGCTTAAGCAGGGGGACACATATGGCACTGCAGGATTTGAGTCCCTGGCGGCGTAGTGTGTTACTGATGGTAGCCTTTGTTACTTTGATCCCAGCTCTCTGCAGGTCATTGACTAGGTCCCCCCGTGTGGTTCTGGGATTTTTGCTCACCGTTCTTGTGATCATTTTGACCCCACGGGGTGAGATCTTGCGTGGAGTCCCAGATCGAGGGAGATTATCAGTGGTCTTGTATGTCTTCCATTTTCTAATAATTGCTCCAACAGTTGATTTCTTCACACCAAGCTGCTTACCTATTGCAGATTCAGTCTTCCCAGCCTGGTGCAGGTCTACAATTTTGTTTCTGGTGTCCTTTGACAGCTCTTTGGTCTTGGCCATAGTGTAGTTTGGTGTGTGACTGTTTGAGGTTGTGGACAGGTGTCTTTTATACTGATAACAAGTTCAAACAGGTGCCATTAATACAGTTAACAAGTGGAGGACAGAGGAGGCTCTTAAAGAAGTTACAGGTCTGTGAGAGCCAGAAATCGTGTTTGTTTGTTGGTGACCAAATACTTATTTTCCACTATAATTTGCAAATAAATTCTTTAAAAATCAGACAATGTGATTTTCTGGATTTTCTTTTTTTCTCATTTTGTCTCTCATAGTTGAGATATACCTAGGATGAAAATTACAGGCCTCTCTCATCTTCTTAAGTGGGAGGACTTGCACAATTGGTGGCTGACTAAATACTTTTTTGCCCCACTGTACGTGTATTCACTAAATTTCACTCTCTGCCTTTAACGGCTCGTTGTAGCTCCAATAGCTCCAGCCCCCGCCCTCCCTGTGAGCACAGTGTGCTCTGATTGGTCGGGACGTTGTGAATCGCGCTGAGCTCCGTGGAGGTGTGTTTTCCTTGTTTAGCAACAGCGAAACACAGCCAAACTCACCCTGAGCACACACAAAGTCACAGCCGAAGTAAAAACAATAAGTGTGGCTTGATATTGAGTAAGAAAAAGGTTGATAAACGCTGTGAGAATGGGTCTGCAGAGAGAATTTCGCCGCGATCCCAACTGTCTTTTATCAGCCTGCAGCCAGGGAGGAGAGATCAGCAGAGCTGCATGCACTGACTGTATGTGTGTGAGGAAGTCCGTGGATTGGTCAATTTTGACCAATCAGCGGGGGCTTAACGTAACGGCTCCGCGGACGTAACGTAACGGCTCCACGGATTGGTCCATTTGGTTCCGGGTAACACATGACATCATGAGTTACCCGGAAGAATCAATGGACATTGACGTATCTCCAACGAGGCGTTTTCGGGAGGTATTTTCTGTGTTAGAGTTTTACTCACTACAGGGTGTACTTTGAGGGTTTTGACTCTGCAGACCGTTTACATCCATAAAAATCTTCATAACACACAAGGGGACGGGTAATAACCGGAAAAGTAGCAATACTAAATTGCAAAAATACTCTGTTCTTATCTTATTTAAATAAAAGTGCAAAGGTGTTGGCATCAAAATATACTCAAGTACCAGAAGTAAAAGCACTAATTGTGCATTATAGCCCATTTCGGAATTGCATATGTTTAATAACTGGTTTATGATTATTAATGTTTTGAGTGTTTTTCCCACAGCTGGTAAATATATATACTGCTGCTGGATATTTTACCTTAGTTTACTCAATAATTGATTTTATATTTTGTATTAGCCAATAATCTAAATCTAAAAAGTATCTGGTAACTATAGCTACGAAAATAATTTAGTGAAAAGTAAAACATACAATGTCGGCTTCCAAAATGTAGTGGAGCAAAGAGTAGCATAAACTGAAAATACTCAGGTAAAGTACAAGTACACTTGTGTGCACTCTTAGGTACATAACTTAAGTAAATGTACTTTGTTACTACCCACCACTGCATGTCACTGACCGACTGCCAGAGGTCCATCCGCCTCCTCATCAGCATGTCCACACCTCAGAGACCTCGGTGAAGGTGAGAACAGGACATGTCATTTATTAGTGTCTTTGCATGGAACGGGTGAGTGTATGTTTTATTCTGTGAAGCTGCTCACTGAGGGGAATGAGGAATCCTATTAACCACTTTCTGTAGAATAACGCATGGCAGGTCAAGTACAAATAAATATAGACAGAGGCTCCAGTGAGAGAGGGGGGGGGTGATAGAGAGAGGTAGAGGTGGAGGTAGCGATGGAAATTAACAGGAGAGAGGTAGAGGTGAGGACAGAGGGAAAGAGTGAGAAACTAAGAGAGATAAGAGACAGGCAGTGAATCCAACGCTGAAGAAAGTGTGTCCACACTAGAGTGCCCCCCCCACACACACACATGCACAATGACAATCACAGTGATCAGTGAGCGTTCCACTGTGTGAGATTGCGTTAGTAGTTCAATTCACTTCCAAATGTCTTCACACAGTTGTGCAGATATGAGTCCCAAACCCAGAAAGGATTCAGTATTTAACCCCTTCCAGTTCCCTCATCTCAAAGTACATTTTTTTTTTTAAACGGATTGTGGTTAGATTCCTAAAAATAAGTTTTGCTTTACGTGTCTCAAAAACAGCAGTTACGGTACGTCTACACTACAGGCATCAAAAAATGCTTTCAACGCTTCGCCCATTCACTTGAATGGGGTGACGTAGAAGATTTTGAATCTTCGCCGAACTGCATTGTGGGGAGCATGGCATGGCTTTGCAAGCATCACGAGCATCTATCGGCATCAAAAGTTGAACAATGTTCAACTTTTGAGGCTCGATGCTTGGCATCAGCCAATCAAATTCCGTTTATGCAAATCCCGCCAGTGCAAGCTCAGCCAATCCAACCGCGTGCAAGCTGGGAGAGCCAGACCGCAGTTCATTTCCTCATATTCCAAACGAGATATTACGGTAGCAAATCACCCGGTTCTTTACGACCGGAACTATTTACCGGGATACAAACCGGAGGAACCAGGCATGGAGGGAGGTGGCAGAGACAGTGGGTGAAACTGATAGTTTTTTCGCCTGTTTGGAGAGTTTATATCCAGTTTACTTCGTTTTAACATTGCTATTGCTCTGTATGTCGGGGGCGGGAGATTCATGTGATTGGTTGCTCGCAAAAAATCGCCAAGCTTCAGACACGCCCAGCTTCAAGATTTTTTCATGCCTGTAGTGTAGATGGGCCGTTAGGCTTGGGCGGTATCATTTTTTTTCATACCGTCATACCTTGCTGACATCATACCGTGGTAGGCCTATATGGTATATGACGGTATGACTTGGGTCGACTTGAGCGAGGTGGCGTTCGGCGGCAAATAGATGTTTCGAAAGGTATAATATATGTTCGGTGTAAAATGCAGCCCGAGCCGGTAGACGCTCGCAAAGTGCCGCGACGTGCACGCAAGTGCAAAACAAGGGCTGCATACATGACACATTGTGCAAATGCACATTTTGAGATCGGATACAGGACGCGTTTGTAGATGTCCGACGTTATTTCCATTGTGAGCTAAGTTAACAATATATCATCATACATAAACATTTTCCGGGAGTAAATACTTGACTTATTGAATAAAGTTTGCTATATTCACTAACTAGTTTGGCAATATTATTCCGTGCATGTGTTAAAAACCTTATTTCCATTTGATTCATTGGATTACTCGCGTGAATGTTTAGCACGTAAATGCTTTCGTTTTTAAAACCGTCCGACCTCGACTACAAAACCATCAACCAGTTGCATAGGTTTCAAAAATGTCAACACTCACTCACCCCGTCTTAAACATTCCCAAAGAAGTGCCTCTGTCTCTCGTTGTGCTGGATGAAGTCACTGGCGACGAGTAAACCCAAAATAGTCCCAAACAGGCGCAGAGGCATTTTTCTTTTTTACTAGTTGTCCGAGTTCGGGGCCGGCAAATGCTGCCGCCATCTTGCTCAGCTCAGCTCTGTGCTGAGCTCTGAGAGCGGGAAAGACGGACTGCCCTCCCCTGCCCTCTGCTGGCGCGTGCTGTGCATTACAACCAATGTCGTCCCTGCATCTGTGATTTGGCGCACAGTCTGTGACGTCACGGTATTGAAAATCATACCGACGGGATTTCGAAATACCCTGGTATACCGTCATACCGCCCAAGCCTAGTTCATAGCCTTTAGCTTGGCGGTGGTGACGTACAGCAATGCGACCGTCTAATAGTTGGTTAAAAACATTACGTACGCTACATCGGGCAAATGTATTAAAGCTTTGACTCTTATAAAATTGGTGTTAATATGTGGAGATTACCCTGCTAATTAAAACCTGTCTTTGCCACAGGGACAATTTTGTGCTATATTCCAAAATCCACACAAAACAATCACGTTGGCTCTAGTTGAGGGAGCGCCTGGTTTGCTAACTTCCGGGTCATCCTACAAAAAATATTTTCTTACTGCAACACTCCATTGGCATGACATTAAAACACAGTATTGCCAAAGCACACGGATAAGGTGGAAGTACGGTAATCAAACTGCAAACAATAATGCATAAATCAACCATGTAAACACTATTTTAAAATCATGAAATGAGGATTACTGATTGACATCAGCAACAATATAAGAATCGTAAACATTTTATTTAAATAACAGTTTTTGTATAAGATGTTACTGTCTCTGTCTCTTTGTGTTCCTCACACAACTGGCCTTCATCGCTCCTCTTCATGGAGCCTCTTTGTTCTCTCGGCTGTCTCCAGGTTCAGGCTGCTCTCACTGAGTCTGTGCTGTGTCCTAGTTCTGCGTCAGGTCATCTGCCACACTGTACCGTCCCACTATTTAAGCACGCAATGAAAAATAATTAAAAGTGCCATAAGTCTCTTAAAATACCTGATGGAAAAAATATCTGATGAATGTCTACCATAAGGATTTATAAGGTGCACTGCCACAGACATATTTACTTTGAATCATGGGCCTCACTTTGTTAGAAAAAGTGTCGGGGACATTTTTAGATTGATGAAGTGAAATGTAAGCATGAACAAAGCAGACAGACTTCCATGGAGCTGCAACAATCGACACACATCCTGCACACAAAGCCTGCCTCCAGCCGTCAGACTGCACAATACAGAAGAGAATGGAACAAAATACAGATGATGAGACCCTGGGCTTTGTTTCTGTTTTCTCTCTTCTTTTTTTCCCCCTTGTTTTTATGAATTCATGATTGTACGTAAGTATATAGTTTTATAATGTACAATCATGTATAGTTTTATTTCAATGGGCTGTTATTGATGTAAACTCTGCTTCTATTCAGTTTTTGACAGTGAGCAACAAACCACATGTGTCTGCTGTCCAAACCTGATGGTGGACGAGTGTCATTTTGACATATTAACAGACTTTTGAAAGTTTGAAGGCTTTGTAAAATAGAGAGTAGGGTCAGACAGAAAGACCATGAGAGAAAAATACAGAAACAGCGTGAGAGTGACAGGAGAGAGACATGAGAGGGAAACAGGAAGATGAAGAGAGATACAGTACACAGCAAGACAGAAAGAGAAAGGGAGAGCAGATAATTACTCACTTTGTCTGCCTGCTATACACACACACACGCACACACACACACACACACACACACACACACACACACACACACACACACACACACACACACACACACACACACACACACACACACACACACACACACACACACACACACACACACACACACACACACACACACACACAGGAAGTTCAGAGGGAAATGAAAGCCTTTTCATCTCCACTATGGATAATCCTGCACTATTAGCACTGCAGGGAAAGATAGAGAAAAGAGAGGGGGTGAGGGATGACTGATCTGTCCCAGTTTTCATCAAACTTCTCCAATGTCAGGTTGTTTTCACTGACCTGTCAAAAGGTGTTATCGTACTGTACAGCAGCTCTGCGCTGGAACAAGTCGGACTGCAACCACACTGTTGTCTTTGTGACAAGTAAAGAAATCAAATTAGTGATAAATGTATTCTTCCTAAATAGTATATAGTATATTATAGTGTAGTCAGTGGTGGATAGTAACTATGTACATTTACTGAAATACTGTACTTAAGTACAATTTTTGAATCCACTTCCTATTAACCAGTGTGCCAAGGAGGAAGTGGAGCACACAGTAGACCAACATTTCAATACAGACTTGTATGTATACGTTTTGAAATGACAGTGGAAAGTTTAATTCGGGTATATTTTAATCTCGGACTTCCTTATAAGGACATTACGTTCCTGCTTGCACGTCGTCACCATTACATTCTTTCTGAACGGCATTTAAAGTGGACCTATCATGCTATATTTGAATAATATAGTGTAGGACCATACATATATAAGGCATATTTATACTTTTTATTTTTCAAAATACGAAACAGATCTTGCATTTTAGCCATTCCTCATTTCGCTGAATTTAACACTGTCTTTGCATGGGCTGATTCTGTGAGAACAGCACCATCTACAGGCCTGGCATATGTACTACAGCTTCTCCAGCGCTTTCGAACGGCAATGTCCATGGCTGTCTCCTCCTGATTGGTGGAGTTGGCCCAATAGCCGTATAGCGCCACTTCTGTGACGTCACAGAAGTGTTCAAATCTGGATCAGTCTGTATCCGATCCGTTGCAGCCCCTTTTTAAGAGATTTGGGTATGGAGGAAAATAGAGAGGGTTGTGTTTTCTGACACTTGGTGAGTTCCCTGGAACACCGGGGACACATATTCATGTATAAAAGACGTACAAAAGTGCATTTTGCATGATAGATCACCTTTAAGGTGAGACACGGCAGGCAAAAACATTGTTTTCCATGCACTGGTCAATTTTGAGATTTTGTGCTATTTTGATTCCATAACATGTTTTCTTTCAGGCTTTTGGAAGGAAAACGTACAAAATACACATGTAAGTGTTTATTTTACTATAGTTTATCTATTTGTGTCTGTAGATATCTCCTAAATTCACAGTAGCAGATGGTGCGGAAAACTGTACAAATCCCGTTTCAATAATTCCCCTCTACTCTAAAGTCGCATCTAAAACGCGATCTGATCTAGCTGTGTATATTTTGTTATTTTTGATTGTTATATTCAATTTCACTAGCTACAGGCATGTTTGAAGCTTGTAAAGGGAAGATGACAGCTCTCACTCGCCACTCTGCTGTTCCTCAGCTCCGCTCTCCCTCCCTCCCGCTGAAATTATGAATGTAAGGTGTATAGTAATCATAGATAACACGGCAGGGTCCGTTACAGTTTGTTTTTATCTGATTTCAAATAAGCAAAGTCTTGGCTTTCAGAATATTAAACTTGTTTAGGAAAATTCAGATGATAAATAGGCCTACAACTTTGAAGCTTGTATCGGCATAATTACAAGCGGAGAATGGAGTAATTTAACGTCACTGCAGGCATAACAACAGCCGGTGTTTCTCGTGAGTGTTTTCACCGGGAAACAAACACAATACACACAAACATAAAAATACACACGTATACACGCGGCGCGGAACACTGTACAAATCCCGTTTCAATAATCCCCCTCTACTCTAAAGTCGCATTTAAAACGCGATCTGATCTAGCTGTGTATATTTTGTTATTTGTTATTGTTATATATATATTCAATCTCATTAGCTACACGCATTTTTTAAGCTTGTGAAGGGAAGACCACAGCTCGCCTCTCACTGGCCACTCTGCTCTTCCGCAGCGCCGCTCCCCCTCCCTCCCGCTGAAATTATGAATGTAAGGCATAGTAATCATAGATAACACGGCAGGGTTTACAGTTTGTTTTCATCTGATTTCAAATAAACAAAGTCTTGGCTTTCAGAATATTAAACTTGTTTCGGCAAATTCAGATGATAAATACAGGTTTGAAGCTTACGGCATAATTACAAGCGGAGAACGGAGTAACTTAACGTCACAACAGGCCTAACAACAGCCGGTGTTTCCCGTGAGTGCAGTAATCCAAACGAAAATATCTTCCCTCCGTAGTATTTTGATCATTTGCTCCGCTAATAATCAATCAGATCAATGGATTCCAGAGAAGAGAAAACTTTAAAGGCCTTTTTCTCAAAATGATGACTCTGTAACAGTCATTATATAATGTGACATATTTTGCTTAATATTTGGAGTACAAAAACAATCCTGATATCATTAGAAAGCTAGGAATCAAAATGTGTCTTCGGGTCAATGCGACTGATTTCGATGGAGCAGGTCACTTTGCATTAGGTAAAATAAAGCAGGCAGACATAACAGGAAGAATATGTACATTTTAACCCAATCAAATAGGACATTGTCACACCATTCAAATGTATCCATGTAAATTACAACCAATAAAACAGCTTAGATTTGTTTATTTGTTACGTTGTTCTGTGTGTGTCAGCCGTTAACCTAGAGATAGAAAGAATATATACACTTGCAAACATGTCAGAAGAACCAGCGCAGAAGAAAACTAAATACAGTCAATCTAAACTTAAATTTAACAACTGGAAGGTCACATCCCTGACATCCACATCTCCGGAGCCTGGACCTTGTGATATATTTATTTTAATGTCACCTTATTTGTGTGTGTTAAATTTGAAGGGACAAAGTACATTTTTCCTCTTTTAAATATAGCGCGATAGTCTTTTCTTCCACTTTTATGTGTAATCAAAAGGGTGGTTTTTTGGCTATCTGTGGTTAGGCATAATACAAATGACCTTTGACATCTGCTTTACAGTTCCCAGAATATCAGGAGAGTGTTAGGGTCTCTCTGTTAATTATCAATAGTCCTTGCAATTAACAGGGGAATTCCCAGATACATTTTCAGATATAAGGCAGTTAAAGTCTTGTAGAATTAATGATTTATCTCCTACAGACCCCAAAAGAGGCCTTGAGAATTGAGTCAAACAGTTACCGAGGCCATAGTCTTTTGTTCTCATTAATGTCTGTATTCATTCCAGATAGCTGACTTTTAGGTGAGAAGAAGGTCAGGGAAGGCCTTAGGCCATGGGAACAGTTAAGCTTTGTTATTTACCTAATCCTAAAGATGTCATGGGACGATGGCGTTTGGATATTTACAAATATAGCTTTCATAGAGAAAAACAGGTGACTGTTGTGTGATAAGATACATGATAGGATGTGTGTGCGTTCTGTTAAAGAGTCCTCTGTCATGACTCCAAATCATTGATTTGGGGACTGCCTGAGGGCAGAGGGACAGAAACACACACACACACACACACACACACACACACACACACACACACACACACACACCACACACACACACACACACACACACACACACACACACACACACACACACACACACACACACACACACACACACACACACACACACACACACACACACACACACGCACAGAAGCAACAGATGGAATCAACAACTGCAGACTTACTACCTGGGGTCCCGCCCAGAAGTGAAACCGACCAATGGAACACTGCCAACTCACTGGCTAGCTCGCTCAGAAGTGAACTCGCCAATAAGAAATAGCTAGGGAAGAGCAAGCGATAAAACTCCTCCCCACCTGTGTATAAATGTTGTGATCATTTTGAAGATCGGCGCTCTTGTTTTTGACTTGCCGTTCCTGAGACGTGTCTCACACGGTGGTAGAACCTGAGCCCGGAGTACTCTGCAGAGTGCTTCGTGATTAGGTGATTGGGTGATGTATTGTGTGTTCCACCATTAAAGCAGATTATTGTTTAACCCTTATCCTGGTGCTTTGACTTTTCCTTCTTTTTAAACAAACTCATAGAGGAACGCGCGAAGCAGAGATTCTGCCTCAACAACCTTCTTCAAACAGCGAAGCCAGATGAACCCAAAAGCAGCAGCTCTGCGGCCGCAGAAACTGTCAACACCGCCGCCGCCCCCACCGCTGCAGTTGTTGAACCGAAACAGGCTGGTTCCGACTGCATGGAGGTTTGCTGTCGGGACATTGAGGCGGGTAAAGCTGTACAGCTAACTATCGGAAAAAAGGGGCAAAGAAAATGCAACGCAGAATGGTACAAAAACAGAGAGTGGTTAATTATTTGCAAAACCACTAAACGATTGTGATAAATTGTGATGTTAACAACCTCATGATAACCTCATTTTTTTTTTTTTGGAGGTTACTACATTGAGGCTGTCGAGAAATTGGGAGGTTGTCCGAGGATTGGGAGAGGCGACAAGGGAACATAAAACGTTAAAGTCAGGGACTTTCAGAGTTTTGTCCGACACAATATACAGGATGGCTCTGCTATTGACAGTTACATCGAAGGGGCAAGAACGGCCAACCAGAGGATAGAAAGTTGGTGGGGTTTCCTCCCACAATTGGTGGCTGACTAAATACTGTTTTGCCCCACTGTATCAAGCAAAAAGCATTGTGTTCTAAGCTTTATTCATTTGGAAATGTTGTTGTTGTTGCTAGTATTTGCCACAGGGTGTGAGTAAACAAGAGAAGAAACGGTAGTAAATTGAATGAATCAGCAGAGCAGCGTAGGCAAGAGAATAAGTGTTTCTTCTAGGTGTACTCGTTGTGGAACAACACCATAAAGTTGTGAAGAAAGAGAACAGTTGTCCGCCTAATCTCTAGCTGCAACCTTGTTGTTATTATTATTTTAAATATATTAAATAATAACTGTCACTATTATTTTTATTATTCTAATTATTATTATTTGAAGTCAGGCACGTTAAATATCAATTTCAAGATGATTTTAAAAGAATGTTAAGGGATGCAAATGAAAGAGAGAGTATGGTAGAAGAGATACCTCAGTATGACAACAGGAATCATACTTCTACTGATAGTTTCATCATACAATGAAAATGTGGTTGTTTATTAAGATGAATTAACTTTATTTTACCCTTTTTGTTTATTATTTAAAGCCCTCTCATCTAATTACCTCATGACAATATCAAATTGTATTTATACAATTTGATAAGGTAGTATGAAAACAAGTTCACTGATATCAGTTATAACTGATATCAGTGAACTTGTTTTCATACTACCTTATCAACTGTTTTCCAGGACGAGTTGGATGAGACCACCTGTGTGTGGGATTCACATGTCATCAGACCATCAAAGAATGACAGAGTACCCAGCGGTCGGCCCAAAGTCATGTACATGTTCCCAGAACTCTACACAACTGAGGACTGCATTTCCCCAGTGGAAGGAGCAGACGCCCAGCTGTGTCGGAGTAACTGCACATTCAGACCAGCAGTGCCATGTGACACAGACATCTACAACATCTGCAACCTTCTCATGATGGAGTCACAGTTAAATCTTCCTGCTGATTCTTATCAAGCGTTGGATTTGTACCTGGATTTAAGGAATACAATCAGATCTTCTCTGTGAGTTGAGATGAAACTACATTTGAAAAGAACTAAATGAAACCAATCTCACAATTGATCAAATTTTATTTTTACATTTGTGAATGAACTTTGAAGCAGAACTTGGTGTTCATGTTATCTGACAGGTGAACTATAAATAAGGAAAAATAATAACCCCAGACACCCCTCTGAGTATTGAAGGTTAGTTGAACTGAATGTATAGTCAAAGATGTTTCATAATTGTACAAAAAATAAGGATAGTCGCAAGAAAAGGATTGTGTAAAGGAATTTCTTCAGAGTGACGTCTCACAATAGTGGTATTACTTATTACTAGTGTTACTGTTTTCATACTCAAGGTTCAAACATTTTGGAACTACATATGTACCCACCATTTCGTCTTTCAAGCACCTGCAGAAGTGACTGCTGCATAAGAGGAATTTCATTAGAGTATTGCCTTTTCTTAATGGTGCTAATGGAAGTAGACACTTTGTTGTGTATAGGACTGTAATAATAGATGTAATAATATGCTGCCTTTACATCAGTTATTAGGTAGGTGACACATGAACATAGGAAAAACAATAGGGATGACATCAATGAGAAATTCCACCTTTTATTGAACAAGGATGGATTACAATTGTTACAGTAAAAGCTTCAAATAAACAAAACAAGGCCAAACATGTTTCTTTTTTCAGTTTCTTGTATTGGTACAGTAAGAGTTTTGGCACAGGCATCAGCTATATGCTGAAAGGACTTTTAGAACCGTGTGCTTATCCTTCTGTAAACTAATTTGGCAAAAACTGGAAAGAATCCTTATAGAAAAAGAACCTTACTGTAAAAATAATGAATCTATTCAACAACACAATTTTGAATATACTTGTGTTTGTACTCCCTTCATCAACTTGCAATACATGGAACTTGTATAAGGTGCTATGGAGTTTTTCAAAATGAAGGGTAAAATATATTTTAAGTTTGGAAAACAACTTTGACAACAACATTACGTGTTGGACATGTCAGTCATAAACACTTAACCTGAGTGCTTGAACAGAAACAGTATTTAGCTGCTAAATGCAATATGTAGAACATCTTTCAAGTCAGCAAATGCCACAGGATTCAAAGTGCCAATATGAAAGCGAAATGTATGAGATCCCTTGCAACCACTACAGAATATCCATTGTAAAGCAATCACCTGACAGGACGCTGTCTAGCTCTGCACGGAAATCTGGGTAGGAGCTGTAAGTGCATGGCAACTCCAGAACCGCTCCACATGTGTGTGCCACAGGCCTGCGACTTAACCCACACAACCTGTTAAAAGTCACTTCAATGCTGTCCTTGCATAGCACAGAGGACCCTGTGCAGAAGCGCAAGAAGATCTCCAGTTTTCTTTGGTCAAGGCTTCTCACATACCATTACATAAGTAAGGGCTGCCTGTTCCTGTGGATTCAGGCTTTCATTTGACGGCTTTATCATCTGGGCAACTTTCCTGTTTGTTGGCCTCTTGTTCTCATCCATTATGCTCTCTTTTGTTAATAGCCTCGGCAAAGCATTGTGAATACTGGAGTGGAAACAGTCAATGATGAACTTTGGCTCTTGAAGAAGAGCTTTGTGCGCCATGACTACACTTGCAGCCCGTATGTTGTCTTTAGAGGGCAGACTTTGAGCCCATCCGTGAAAGGAGGTCCAGTAAGTCCTCCTCATCTATTTCTTCCAGGTTTCCCTCTAGCACTTTCTCAACTGATTCTCGCTCGGTCACTGAAAGATATCACAGAAAGGACTTCATCAAAAGTTCTTCATCCACAGAACTGACTCCTTGACAACATGAAAGAATGAAAGCTGGTGACAGTCTGATTGGTATGATATTGTGGTCCATATATCCTTTTATCCATACTCTACCAACAGCTTGCCATTCCTTCTCCGAATAATCTGTCCGCAGTCTGGGCACTCGCTCATCGTCCCCCTCGCACTGTTGCAAAAAAAGCTCCCTCTTGAGACCCCCTCACCGTCCAAATCAGTTGCACTTCCATTACTTTCGGATCCATGAAGACATTTAGAACATCCTGAACTATGTTTACCCGTCTGAATTTCACATCGTGGACTTCTTTTTCAGATCCCCTTGGTGATGCTGCATCGTCATTCAATGCTGAAAGATAAAAACACGTTTTAATTAGGTGTGAATAAATTAGTTGACAGACAATTAATCATCAACCTGACAAGCAATGCATCAATTCAGCTATTTATTTTTCATGCAAAAGCACTAATTATTCTGTGGGTCTGAATATGATGTTGTTATGTTTTATCTCACATATTCTCAATATCTTTCAATTGTTGAATTGTGGTTGGACTAAACAAGTAATCTAAGAGATCAGCTTGGGCTGTGTGAACTTGTAATAGCAATTACTTTCTTTTTTGGACATTTTATAGAAAAAAACATTATTTGATGATTTATTTTTAATTAAAACAAAAGTAACACTTTGCAGCACTATTACAAAAAACGTATTCCTACAATATACCTGCAAAGAGTTGAGGTGATGTGGATTCCAGGGAAGAGTGTCGTCCAGATCATCACCATAATATCCAGAAATAGGTCCAACCTGTACTTCAAAGTCTTCCATAGATGCATGAATGGCAAGGGCAAGAGCGGAGTCTGACTCGTATGCATCTTGGTTTGAGGCAGGAAACAAACAGTCCTCTTGAGATGCATGCCTGCTCCTGGATTGACAAAGATTACTGCCAGCATCATCCAAAGATGGAGAAGACATGACTTCTGTGGTAATCATCTCAGGAGGGGCAAGTCTTGGTGGTCTGCTTAATTCTCTTGTATAGGTAAAATTAAATGAAAAAAATAATAAAGTTATCATTATAACAGTGGTTATTCATGCATGATCAGATAAAATAACATTCATTGATACACATATACACACGTGATTGTACACGTGATTGATTTCATCTCAAACGTTTTTTTTTGAAAAATGTCAGTTCGAACTGATTTAAGTTAAAAGTATATAGTTCTAGGGTTTTCAAACAGAGCCACATTGAATGTTTGAACATGTTGGAGATTTTCAAAGCAATACTGCTCTTTTCAAATTCCTGCATCAACCAATTGTAGTCAGTGCTTGAATTGGAATAAAAAAGGTGCCAGTACTCTAAATCAGCAACAAGTATTTCGCACAAAGTCATAGTATATCCTATAATGCTGGTGGGTTTGTCTCTTTACTGTATATTTTAGAAAGGCTCACTGTACTTAAACAAAATGACTCAGGGTGCATCTGAGATTAGAGGGGGTGCAGTGGTAAAGTGCTATTTTTATAAGTGGGGAGTGGACCTGACACCCTCTAGTCTAGGGGGGTCCGGGGGCATGCTCCCCCGGGAATTTTTTTTTTTAAATATTGAAGTTAGATGCATCAATCTGGTGCAATTTGAGAGCAAAATCAAGAGATATATGGATACCTCTCAACATCCATAATGAAACAACTGTAAACAGATGTACTTTTTCTTTATGGATATAAAAGAAAGTAAAGCTTGACTCCTACTGGCTGGTTAAATGACTCCTCGTCCCTGAGGCCACTACCAGTTTTTTGTGCCATTTTGCTGGATTTATTTGTCAATAGCGTTGCTGCACAAAGTGATAGCCCTCTAGTTTAAATCTACTAACCAAAAAGAAACATATGGAGATGGGTTACTATTTAAAAAAAATTGTAAATCTATTTGGGAACAGTGGGGCCGGGCCTCAAATCCTATAGGGGGGTCCGGGGGCAGAAGATTTTTTTTTAAATGTTGGATTTAAATGCATCAATCTGATGCATTTTGAGGGGGGAAATAAAGAGACTACACCCATATGAAACAAAATTGTATACATTTAAATAATCATAAAATCATAAGTACATGGCCATAACCAATAACATACAATATCCAATATGAAAAAACATTGAAACTTGTTTATTTATTTGTTTTTGGTTCATTTATAGTTGTGAGTGTGTCTGGGCTCCTGAATCAGCCTCTCCTGTCTCCCTCCTCTCCCCCTGCTCCTCTTTGAGGCAACAGCAAAGACTAGTTTTAGCTCTCAACAAGTTTATCTTACCTTTTTTCACCTAGTTAACATTTTGTTTGTATTATTCATGCATATTTTACTAATCACTACCCCCTCAAATGGAAATATGTGTTTACATAAATGGTGACCGAACCGTTTGAGACCCACTGAGATAACTTAAACTAAGTTAACTATCTAAAGACTCAGAGAGTAATTTACCTCACCAGAGCTGTAGTTATCAGCCTCTCAGTCTGACAGCAAAGGACTTTCCCTCCACCTTGTTGTTGAAAAAGCTCCTTATATCCGTTAGCGCAGCTAGCTAGCACCAGATGCTAACAACAATACACGTAACCGGTGCGCGCGCTTTCTCGCTCGCTCGCGCCACACATACACCAACACAAACCCTCCCGAGCTTGAATGACACACAGAGACCAATCGAGGGCATTAGTATGATCTGTATGAAAGTGGCAATGTCGGCAGGCCACGTCATGTAGACAGCCAGTCACCCTCTGTGAGGCAGAGTCAGACCCACATTTGCGCTGCGTTGCGTTTACAATATATACGTATATTGCCGGCGGCTGAGTACCGGCATTTTACTGAGTACCGGCACCTTGCCGGTACTCAGTAAGAAGTGCCGGTACCACATGGGTAAAAATCAGAAGTGCCGGTACTGCGTACCGGTGAGTACCGGCCCAATTCAAGCACTGATTGTAGTTGTAAAAATGACACAATTTATACAGACGCTTACTTCTTCATTTGTTTCCTGCACTGAGTTGTTGGGTTCTGGATCTGAATCTGAGGATCTCTCAATGTGATGCACTGGATGATCTGTTCCGATCCTCGAGGGATGATATCTCCTAGGTTGGTTCCTCACAGACAGTCTCTGCTTTCTCCTGGTCTAAAAATGAAATGAGCAGATTAGCAGACTTGTATAGACTGGAGAGCTGTTCAATTAAATACATTTTTTTTTAGTTATGGTTTTGGATTTGCAAAGAAGTGAATATAAATGTAAGAGCCAATATTTATACATCTGAGCAGCTCTTCTAACTCAACTATTACTCCGACTGAGAAAATCAATAGATATATTTATCTTTTTAGGATTTTTTAATGTTACAAATGGATTGCACATTACATTTAGTAAATAGATATATCTGGGGGAAAAAGGGGGTAAGAGGTGAACGTGCAGTTAATCGGCTTACACTAAATACGTTCACATTTAAAAACCTTACATTTTGAAATGGGCCACCTTCATATTTGTTTAGAGTTAAATAGTGCACCTACACATATGCTATATATTACTTGTATGTACTTTAATTGAAGTTTCACATTCCAAACAAACGTGTGCACCTGTTTAGTACAATTATGTCTAAAAACTTCCACAACAATACGTTTTTGACTGAATACAAAAGTGGAAAAAGACACAAATAGCACACCTTGATTGGCCTATGGTCTGTGGGCTCGAAGTCCGAAGATGTGTCGGAGTCAGAGAGCATTATTGTGGCATCCTTAGGAGCATGGGCGCGGGAAGGGGGGTGCTGAGGGCGCTGCAGCACCCCCTAGCGGCAGGCAGGGGGTGCGGAGCTCCCCTGTCTGAATTATTATTTTGACGGTTATTGCTGCTCCCGCTGTGCATAATCTGTGTAATATGTAGCCAATAAATTCCACATTGTTGGTAAAATAATATTTTGGCCTGCCCCGAATGTTTTTTCTGTAGGCCCGGACAATTCTACCTCAATAATATAATACATTAACCGTGCTTTACGTGAACCTCATCAAGACACTAGAAAGGACGGCAGGACTGTAATTTCCCATATTCAGTGAATGCAACAGAGGCAAGACACCAGACCAATCAGAGAGTTGCATGGAAATAAAAGTGCTTGTGTCATTCAAGCTCGCGGCTCTGTGTGTGTGCGGAAATAGCGCATTTAGTGTGTGTGAGAGAGGGGGAGAGAGAGGGACCGGTGCCAGCAGCAGGGACCGTGTTGTTAGCATCTGGTTAGCTAGCTGCACTAACGGACATACGGAGCTGTTTGTTCCACAACAAGCTGGAGGAGAGCTCTCCTGTCAGACTGAGAGACTCAGGTGAGCTAAAGCAGTGATTCTTAACCATAGGGCCGCGGCCCACACTTGGGCCGCCAGCGCCCCCCAGAGTGCCACAAAAAACTTTCAGTTTTGCACCTGTGGGCCGCAAGGGCCGCGAGACTGCGTGCAGCTTTCGACCACGTGGTGGCGTTTTTTTTTTTGTCAATGTATCTTTATTACCACTCAGTTGTTAACAAGCGCCAATACACATAGATGAAGCGGCAAAAATGGAGAAGTTTTTAAAAAGAAAAAATGAAGACGAATGTCCTGCCAACCCCCCCACCCAAAAGACAAAGTTTTTACGGAAATACAATCTCGACTTCATTAAATACGGTTTCGTAAATGGAGGAACAGAGGCAGTGCCAAAAGCCCAGTGTGTGGAGTGTGGGCTAATGCTGTCCAACGAAGCCCTCAAGCCCTCAAAACTACAGCGGCATCTAGAGACCAAGCACCCGAATCTCCTGGGAAAGCCGGTGGAATATTTTAAGAGGAAGGAAAGTGGGCTGCAGATGCAGAAAAGGTCTGTCGTGTCACTGACAAGCAACTCTAAATGTGCATTGAAAGCGAGCTACCTCGTAGCCAGACGTGTGGCACAGAGTAAGAAAGCATTCACCATAGCGGAGGAGTTGGTTCTGCCTGCCGCTGTTGATATGTGCCGTGAGATGGTCGGAGAGGCCGCTGCAAAAAAGCTGCTGACCATCCCACTCTCAAACGACACTGTGAGTCACCGTATCGCGGACATGGCATCAGACATACAGCATCAACTTATAGAAAGAATAAAAAGCAGCCCTTTTTTTTCTTTGCAATTAGGATGTCACGAATGCTGCACTGCTGCTTGTTTTTGTTCGCTATCGCTGGGACAGTAGTTTGCACGAAGACATACTGTTTTGTGGAGAGCTACCAACACGAACTACGGCTCAGGAATGTTTCCGCTGCATGGATAACTACTTCACTGAGAACGGCCTGGACTGGCAGAACTGTGTCGGGGTGTGCAGTGACGGTGCAGCATCAATGACTGGCAGGCATCATGGTGTCATTAGACAGATCCTTGATCGTGCACCAGAAGCTAAATGGACACACTGTTTTCTCCACCGTGAAAGCCTTGCAGCAAAAAAGATGTCACCAGACCTCCACCAGGTGATGGATGTAATTGTGAAAACCATAAACTTTATTAAAAACAATGCTGTGAACTCCAGATGTTTTGCTAAGCTTTGTGAGGACATAGAAGCAGATCATGTCCAACTGCTATATCACAGTGAAGTGAGATGGCTTTCCAGAGGACTGGTCCTCAATCGTTTGTTTGAACTGAGGAATGAGGTCTTCTCTTTTCTCAGTGAGAAAAAATCTAATCTTGTAGATTACTATGCTGACACAATGTTCACAGCAAAACTTGCCTACCTCTGTGACATTTTTTCACTACTGAACCAACTGAACACCTCACTTCAAGGAAGAAACAGCAACATATTTTGTGTTGCAGACAAAGTTGAAGCTTTCAAGAGGAAACTTGCTTTGTGGACCAAGAGGGCCCAGGAAAATAGGATGGACATGTTTCCACTTTTGTCTGACATTTTGGAAAACTCCCCTCAGGTGAAGATCAGCGACTCAGTCTCCCAGCACCTCTCACAACTGGCAGAGAAATTTGGTGACTACTTTCCTGAGGATCCCAGAGAGGGAAACATGTGGATTTTGGACCCATTTTCAGTGGATCCCACTGCAAATGATGTTGCTTTGCCCTCACACCTGGAATCCCAGCTTCTGGACGTTTCCACTGACAGCACTTTAAAGCTGCAGTGGGGCAAACTGGACCTGGGCTCATTCTGGGTTGCTGTCTCAAAGGAGTACCCATGTCTTGCACTGAGGGCTGTGAAACTCCTTCTCCCATTCACAACTACGTACCTGTGTGAATCAGGATTCTCCATTGTGGCCACAACTAAGACCAAAGCCCGAAACAGACTCAGAGCAACACTGGAGTCTACTCTGAGAGTGAGCCTTTCTCCCATTCCACCCAGACTGGATCTGATTATGTCTCAGAAGCAGGCCCAAGTGTCTCATTAAGAGGTCAAGATAAAAAGGGAGTTGTATTATTGTTGTTATTGTTGTTCATTGTTGTTATTATTTGTGTCATTGTTCATTTGTCACAGATATAAAGATTATTCTGGTTCTGCCATGCAAAAATGGAGACTGCTGAAGCAATTTTCAAATAGCTTTGCAGATTATAAGGCTATAGTTTCATTTGCACTTTATTTCAATTTCATTTAGTTTATTTATTTAATTTAAAAATAGATTTATATTATTTGAATGCATTTATTTTATCACCCCCTTTTATTGATTGATTGATTATTTATATATATATATATATATATATATTTTTTTTTTATTAATTTAAAGTAAAATCCTAATATTGGTCTTTTTTATTATTATTTAAAAGCCTGACTTGATCCTTGACATTTTTTCTTGTCACAGCTTGATTTGGTCCAGGAATTATCAGCCTGTTCGGTGTCTTGATACAGTATGTGTAGGTTTACATACACATGTTTAATAAAAGTATTTGTGATGATCCCATTTTATCATGTCATTTTATTTGATAAGGTTTTTGCTTGTTAAACAGTTAGTGGATTTGGTTTATTATTGAATACAAATCAAACCGAGAATGAGGTCAATTAAACCTATACAGTGTTAATATTTAATGGGCCCCGGGCCACTTTGTACTATAAAAATTGGGCCTCAAGGTCAAAAAGGTTAAGAACCCCTGAGCTAAAGGACTCTCTGAGTGTTTAGATAGTTAACTTTAGTCTAAGTTATCTCAGTGGGTCTAAAACGGTTTGGTCAAAAATTATTCAAAAGATTATTTCCGCGGCACACCTTCATATGATCATTATAGTTATAAAAAAAATAAGAGAATAAAGGAAAACAGTTATGAAATACTATATGGCAGTAAAACAAGAATACAGTTTGAAAGGGGAGTGATTTGTAAAATATCCATAAAGAAAAAGAACATCTGCTTACAGTTGTGTTTCATCTGGGTGTTGAGAGATGTATCCATAGATCTCTTAATGTTGCTCTCAAAGTGCACCAGATTGATGCTTTTAACTTCAATATTTTAAAAAAATCTTCCCGGGGGAACATCCCCCCGGACCCCCCTAGAGGAGGTGAGGTCCGCTCCCCACTCGTAAAAAATAGCACTTTACCGCTGCCTATATGCCGTGAGCTGATTATCGAGCCTTCATTGTAACAGTCGCGGGTTTACTGTGTGTTTGCGTGTAGGGAGTTTTTTGTGCGTGCTCTATAGTGCCCGTAATAGTGTTCACTGGAGTCCAGCACCTCAGCACCCCCACTCAAAATACCTTCCCGCGCCTCTGCTTAGGAGAAACTTCTTTATCCTTTTCCTTGGAGCAGGTGTAGATGCGAAGCATTCATAGTTTGGTTTGATCGTAAAGCTGTTGCACTGTGTTTTCAAGGGGCACTGGGCAGTGACTAAAATCACGAACATCAAACTTGAAGTCTTTCAGCGGTCCTTTGGCAGACTTCCCATTTGGAAAAAACAAGGCTTTGCCAATATCCAGTAGCTCCTCCATGGTCATTGTTTTATGGACTGACATGTGCCGTGTCCCACCTCCCTGTCTCCAGGTACAAACCTGGTAATATTTCCCTTTTTGAAAGTTGAGCCATCCTATTTCCACCCTCCGTGAGTCTTTGGAAGCATGTTTATTTCCAACACCAGGGCCGACATCAGGGTCTGATGACTTAACTGTTGTTTGTTCTCCCGACTTAACAGTTGTTTCGTTTGTCCCCGTTATTTGCTGACAAAAGGCTCGGAGTGCAAGTCGGTCACCATATCTCTCAATATATTTCCCCAACTCCTCATCAGTCATGACATTTATGACGTTAATGTCGATCTGGAGAAAGCAGAAGAAATATAAACAACGTTACCATACTAGCAAGTTAGCTAAATGAGGCTAACGAATTGGCCTATAGGCTAAAAACAGTGTGATGCTACATTTAGCTGTAAGTGCATGCAACAGGTAAACAGCAGAATAACTTACCTTGTCATCTTTCAGTTGATTGACGATATTATTGGGTATATTTCGCCTTTTCAGGAACGTGAATATGTTAACCTCCCCTGCCATTGTTTATGGGTTGGACTTGGATGAGCTACCTGAAAATACGAACGGAATATGCCGTTCTGAGAGAATGTAACGGTGACGACGTATAAGCAGGACCGTAATGTCCTTACAAGGAAGTCCGAGATTAAAATATACCTTTCCACTGTCATTTCAAAACGTATACATACAAGTCTGCATTGAAATGTTGGTCTACTGTGTGCTCCACTTCCTCCTTGGCGCACTGGTTAATAGGAAGTGGATTAAAAAATAAAGTCAGGATAACGGATTAGTTTTGCGTGCGCATGAGAAAGGAACCCGTTTTCCTGACTTTATTTTTTGTCTCATATCATTTTTTATGTCCCCTAAACCGTTATCCTACTTTTTTTTTTTTTTCCATGTCCCTTTAGGAGATCCGTAACTACGCTTTCAAACTACCAAGAAATATCAGAGGCCAACTCAGTGGACATTTTTAAACACCAGCTTTTTTGTTGTACATATGTTTACTTTATTTTATAGGGTTTGATATTGTTGCATCAATTAACTTAGTCTCGTGTCTTATTATCGATTTTTATTATCATACCTTTTACCTCCTCGTGTCTCTTAACCTGTTAAAATGTTATATGTTGTTGCTATGCTGCATATACCTGTAAAGGTCTTAACATCTGATCTGAGGAGAATTTCTTGTGGTTTATTTTTAACTTGTGATGTGTGCCATTTTGTAAAGCACTTTGAAATACACGTGCTGTATGAAAAGGGCTTTATAAATAAAGCTTTATTATATATTGCAATATATTTAAATTACAAAAGTTGTGAACCTATTCTTGGTTGTCAGCTTCTGTTATGTGCTACCTAGCATATGACAATGTGGTTCTAAATAGTCAACAATCCAATAATATATTTGTATTTTATTTTTCAGGTATTGCATTCTCAGATTATTGGGCTGCCGCCAACATGTCCTGTACTGATGAAGAAGGATGGGGCAGTCATCACAGCTAACTGCAACTGCAAGGCTGGTTTGGGATCAACATGTACCCATGTTGCATCACTCTTTTTCTACATAGAAACATCTATACGGATACGTGATGCCAAGACAGTTACGCAGGAAAAGGCGTATTGGCTTCTACCTGGATCAGTGAAGAATGTAACACCTTCCCCTGTTGCTGACATTGACTTTACTTCGGCTAAAACCCGAATAAATCGTTTAAGCAAAGCAATTGACAGCCTTGGCGATGCAGCTAATTTAACAACAACAACACCACTTTTACGTCACTCAAGGGAGATTCCAAAAGCGACAGATGCTGAGCAACAGTCTTTCCTGGCATCACTGAAATCTACTGGAAGGAAGTGTGCAATATTGACAATCACAGCTCCACACAATGCCGATTTTGTCCCAAAAGTGACTTTGTCAACATTTCCAAAGCTGCTTTTTAGTTTGAAAACTACTTAGAAAATGTACCATAAAGCCCTTACAGAACATTGCCAAGGGATCAATGTAGCTATCACCAAGCCGGAGGCGGATGTCATTGAGAAGGCCACAAAAACACAGGCCAAATCCAAACTCTGGTATCGATACAGAGCTGGGCGGATTACAGCATCTCGTATGAAGGCAGCATGTTCAACAAGTGCAACTCAACCATCGCTTAGCTTGATTAAAGCTGTTTGTTACTCGGAAGCCACAACGTTTAAAAGTGCAGCTACTGAAATGGGATGTAATCCCGAGAAATCAGCACGTGAAGATTACATTGTAATTATGAACCGACATGACTGTTTCATTTGCCAGGACTCTGGGCTCGTGTTATCGCCAACATTCCCATATTTAGGTGCTACTCCAGATGGTGTTGTGTCCTGCAAGTGCTGTGGTGTAGGTGTTTTGGAAATTAAATGCCCCTGCTGTGTTGCTGCACCATAATAATAATAATAATAATAATAATAATAGATTTATTTTGTTAGTGCTTTTACTAACAAAATAAAGAGACGCTTTACAGATATAGTGAAAAGAAAAGAACAACAAATAAATATAAATAGTTAAAGTCAAATAATACAAAAACAATCACACATTAAAAGCCAGATTGAAGAGGTGAGTTTTTGTGAGTTTTTTGAAGGTGGTGAGGTCAGTGCATTCTCTGATGGGTTGGGAGAGTGAGTTCCAGAGGGAGGGGGCAGTGACGGAGAAGGCATTGTCCCCCCAGGTCCGGTGATTGATGTGGGTGGGGATGGATAGGAGGTTGGCTTCTGATGAGCGGAGGCAGCGGGAAGGGGTGTGGTGGTGCAGCAGGTCTGTGAAGTAGGGGGGGGGGGGACCTGATCGTTGAGGGCTTTGTGAGGAATCAGGAGGACTTTGAAGTTGATTCTTTGACGGACGGGGAGCCAGTGGAGGTTCTGGAGCAGGGGTTCCCAACCTTTTTTCCCAAGAGTCCCCCCAAATGACTCCTGTTGGAAGTTGCGCACCCCCACCCCCCCAACACACACACAAGGGAAGTTTAAAAGTCTCAAAAATGCTACAACTACTGTCACCAACTGGATGAATGTGAAGTATTTTGTTAAAGGAGGATGAAAGCGTAATTAAGGAGCACTATTGGAGTGACTTTGATGGTTATTGGACTCAGGATTAATTCATTTGGATTCCCGCTGTATGAAGAAATTAAAGGACGGCGCAAGTGTAAACAATTCACAAAGGGATTAAACTGTTTAAAAACATGCTCAAAGTAAGCCGTGTAAGTAAGTAAGTGTTTATGTGGATTCAAAAGTCGTAAATAATCTACAAAATGGAGGAGACCGATCAGATCGGAGCAACTGTGACAAATAATCCAACTGAAACCGGCATGGACATTGACTATGTTTTAAAAATGCGCTTATCCAGAAAAGCCCGGTTTGGACACTAAAGTTAACAGATATTGTTCTAAACTGTATTAAAGTAAACATGTATTATTCTAAACTGTATTAAAGTGAACATGTATTATTGGGGACTGTTTTCAAATAATCCTATATATATAACCTTCTCACTTACATTCACTGACCCAGATACCAGCACACACACATATTCTTTTCAAGGTTCTTTCTGGGGCCAATATATCTGTGTACAATGTTTGATTGTCTGGGAAAGAATAGTTTGTGTGAAATATTCCTTGGGAAAGTAAAGGAGTGAATTCAGGTGCAAGATAAAGATTGACTCTGTCCTTTTTTACTTCCGAAGCTCTCACGCTCTGTTCAGAAGTAAAATAATTTTTCCCAGAACTCTGATTCGCTGTATTGGGCCCGACCCGAAGTGAATCCAACCAGTAAGAACACCTAGGGGAGTGAGCAACCGACACAACTCCTCCCCACGGACTCTCTGATTTGCTTAGGAGTGAAATCGACCAATTAGAGATTTTTTTTTGGGGGGTGGGGGGGGGGGCGGAGCAGCCGACACAACTCTGCCCCCAAATATGTCTATGTATACTGATGTTTATTCATGCACGATGCCCCCTGTTTCTGACTGGCTGGTCCCGATATCTGTATCGCCCGGCAGTAGAGCGGAGAGCCCGGAGTGCTCTGTTACGGGGTACTCTGTATTTTGTATTGTTGTTTTTTACCATTAAAATCAGATTATTGTTATAACTTTTATTCCGGTGTTTTGAACTCCTTCTTTTATTAATCTGATCAGGCTCATCTAACGGACAGCGCGGAGCGGAGGTGGGCTTTAAACCACCACCACTGTGTTTGCTCCTACAACACTTTATGGGCAGAAGAAACATTTCTATTAAAGAAAGAATTATAACTTATATAACTAACTTCAACTTCAATTTTTATTAAAATTCATTTATCAATTATTTTGTAATGTAGAGACAAGGATTTTAGTGACAATCATGTATTGCGTTAGTTATTAAAGAAAAAAAAAGAAAATATGATATTTGGCCTCAAATAATCTGAGGCCTGGCGTCCCCCCTTGCGGTCTTTGGCGCCCCCCCAAGGAGGGCGCGCCCCCCCAGGTTGGGAACCACTGTTCTGGAGGACGAGAGGGATGTGGTCTCGGGAGCGGGTATGGGTGAGGAGGCTGGCAGCAGAGTTCTGGATATGTTGGAATTTATTGAGGAGGTTGGATGGTATGCCGTAGAGCAGCGGTTTTCAAAGTGTGAGGCGCGCCTCAAGTAGGGGTGAGTGTAATAAGGAGGTAAAGTTGACGTTCAGTGTGTTACCGGGAGCATATAAGGATTTATCCACCATGTTGAAAATGTTAAAAAAAATATGTCTTGAGAACACGGCGTGCGGAAATATACGGGTCGTGCTGCAGCTAGATGTGCCTGTCCTCTGTAAGAAGGTGTCGGCGACTGACATGCAAGGAAGAACGGCTGTCCACAGGCTGTTCCAACTTTAACAACTGTATTAACTTCCAGGGTAGTGAATTGAACATGCAATTGTAATTGGGTGTGTGGTATATTTTCATGCATGGACACGCATGTTCCACAACACACAAACTGAACAACACTCAATTCTCCGATCGCTACCAGCGTCCTTGCGATCTTGTTATAATAACAAGTGCACGTTACTGATGCAATATGGTTGAGACCATTCGGGCTTATTCTAGAGGGGTGCAAGGAATAGTCCAAGTAGTGGGGGAGTTTTATTCAATATGTTTAAAACATAAAAATAAAAAGGTTTAAAAAAGTTATTGTTTAATGTTTTAAGGAGGTGACGCTACTCAGCCAATCAAATCGGTGCAGTCAGCACGATAGATTCAAACACACACAGAGACACGACAAGAGGAGAGAAACAGTCGGAGTAATTTCAAATGGCGGAAGGTAGACAGCGAAAACGGAGCATTTAATTACATGTTCTCTTACTGGACCTCTTTGAAATGTAATTGAATACTCCTGCATTATTGTTGTTGTTGCTATAGCAACAACAACAATAATAATAATAATAATAATAATAATAACAGCAATAATAATTGGAAGGGGGGGCGCGGCTGTTCTTATGTTCTCTGAGGGGAGGCTCACCTACCCACACTTTGAAAACCCCTGCCGTAGAGGATGCTATTGCAGTAGTCGAGTCGTGAAGTGATGAATGCATGAATCAGGGTTTCAGCAGCAGAGGAGGAGAGTGATGGGCGGAGACGGGCAATGTTTTTGAGGTGGAAAAAGGCGGTCCTGGTGATGTGATTTATGTGGTGGTTGAATTTGAGCTGACTGTCGAAGATAACTCCGAGGTTGCGGATGTGAGGGGGGGAGATAGATTGTGGCTGTCAATGGTGAAGTTGAAATTCTGGATGGCTGGTACGGGATGGGGGGACGATGATGATGATGTCTGATTTGGCACTGTTCAGTTGGAGATAGTTTGTTTGCATCCATGCTTTTATTTCTGAGAGACAGTTGGTGAGAGTGGAGTGTGTTGTGGGGGTGATGGTTTTTGTTGAGATATAAAGTTGGATGTCATCGGCGTAGCAGTGAAATTGAAGGTTGTGGAAATACATTATTTTGCCAAGGGGGAGCATGTAGAGGAGGGGGCCAAGCACCGAACCCTGGGGGACGCCTTTGGACAGAGGAGCGGTGGAGGAGGTGCAGTTGTAGATGTTGATAAACTGATCGGTCTATCGGTGAGGTAGGATTTCAGCCAGGAGAGTTCAGTGTCGATGATGTTGAGTGATGATTCGAGGAAGGACAGCAGGATGGTGTGGTTGATGGTGTCAAATGCTGCGGTGAGGTCGAGGAGGATGAGGATGTTCAGGTTGCTGGAGTCAGAGGAGAGGAGGAGGTCGTTTGTGATTTTCAGAAGAGCTGTTTCTCTGCTGTGTTTTGATCGGAAACCGGATTGAAATGGCTCAAAGAGGTCATTGGAGCTGAGGTGGGATTTAAGTTGTGAGGCAATGACACGTTCAAGTATTTTTGACAGAAAGGGAAGATTTGAGATGGGCCGGAAGTTGGACATGATGTCAGGTGTGAGTCCAGGTCTTTTGAGAATGGGTGTGACAGCAGCCAGTTTGAGAGAGGGGGGAACTGATCCAGATCTGAGGGAGGCGATGAGTTGGGTGATGGCAGGGAGGCTCTCTTTAACAAATGTGGAGGGCATTGGGTCAAGTGTGCAGGTGGAGTTACTTCCAGTCATGAAGTCGGACAGTTGCATGGGGGTCACAGGGGAGAAGTGGGACAGGGGTTGTCAGATTCCTGTAAATGTTGCTGATTTTGGTTTGGAAAAACGAGAGGAAGGAGTTGCACTGTTCGGTGATGAAGGACGAGGTGGCGTTGTCACAGGTTTTGAGAAGTTTGCTGATGGTGGAGAACAGACGCTTAGGGTTGCTGGGGCCAGACTGAATGAGTTGCGAGTAGTAATTAGACCGGGCTGCTTTGAGTGCGTTACTGTACTGCTGGAGATAGTCTTTGTAGATTTGAAGATGTTAGTGTGGTTTTCTCGTGTTGGCGTTCAAGTTGACGTTTCCCATCAACAATCAGGCTATACATGCCTGGAATCACGTGATGGACAGGACAGGCTGAAGAAGACCGATGCCTATTTTTATCAAGTGCAGACCCAGTTATTGCTATGTGATGTTGAATATGCTGACTTTGTTCAGTGGGTGAATGGAAAGATTAATCTTGAACGCATAACCCCAGATATTGACTTTTGGGAGAAGGTATACCCCAGAGCTCATGGTTTTTTTCGGAAGGCCATACTCCTCGAGTTGAGTGGGCTCCATTACTGCACAAACAAGGCCCCATTGCCTGATACCAGACCCTGCTCTATGATCCACTCTGACTCAGCCAACCAATACCCAACCAATGATACCCAAATGGTGCCTTTGTCGTTGAGAGGAAATTTTTCCCATGATAGGATATGATAACACAAATTGTGAAACTACCTGGTTTCATTTTGAATGTGTTGGTATAACAGTTACCCCCAAAGGAAGCTGGTATTGTGACAAATGTCATCAGTATGCCCCCTCTCAAAAGAAACAGAAGTACTAATCGATCTGAATGACAGTGTGTTTATTTATTTGATTGAACATGTTTATTTTACATCAAATCTATATAAAGAACATGTAAGTGTAATAATCAAAAAAAGTTGTGCACACTAAAATGACACAAATAGCATCATTATTTAACACTAGAACCGCCAACGGGTACATTTTACCCGCAGCTGTTTTTTTATTGTATGTAACTTTTTTTCCGTAACATATTAAAGTCTCCCAGTCCGTGACGTTTCCTGAAAGTGTGTTACATAGCACCCTCTGTTGTTAAAAATTGTCAATAGGAAGTCAGATTGAAAATGTTGCCAAAGAAATTGCCATTTATACCCATATCCGCCAGCGGGTAATATTTACCTCATAGAAAATGCAGCGTAAACATGACGTGTTGCTATAGCAACGCCTTTTGTCTACTGCGGTTCCTTATAGATAGAGAGATAGATAGATATATGGATAGATAGATAGAGAAAGAGATAGATAGATATATAGTTATAGATAGTGTAACATCTTGGAGAATACAAGATCTTGGATGACTGAGCTCACGTTGAGGACGTAATGCATGTGTGCAGGTTACGTGCCAGTTGAATAAAGATGGACACTCGGAATGAGAGAAGTAGTCCGCGTCGTCTGTTTATGTAGACAATTATATGTCCATAGAACAAAACATTACAGATGGATCGATAGATAGTTATAGATAGATAGAGAGAGATTGAGAGATTTGTACCTAAACAAAACACAAGTCTAACACCAAGCGTTTAAATCAGCACTTGTAGCGATATTTTATACTTCATGCTATCTGCACAAACTATGTCATATGAAAAGCTGAGAGTCCACAGATTCTATTGGTATAAATGTCATCCCTGTGCGATCAAAACTCACTGTTCTGTATGATAAATAAAATAACATTGTATCTTGCAAATCAATAGTGGGTACATTTTACCCGTTGGCGGTTTTAGGTATACAGCGACCTCTGGCGGTTCTAGTGTTAAACTGACACTCAAAGAGCAAAACCTCAGCTCAAATCTCCAAAACTCCTAACACATTTTCAGCTCTGCACCCAATTGCAATTCTACTTTCCATCTTTTGAAAAGTTTCTGCACATATTTTTGTAGAACAATCTTTAATTGCTGAATTCTCTTTATCAAACGCCCATGAAAGATTAGTGTGCTTGAGCACGATGGTGTGTTGTTGGTTTTACAAAATGTCTTCTACTTTGAATGAAGTGTGTGCCATTTCGTGCAAAAGTTTAGTTTTGGTAAGTGTTTATGTAGTTTTGGGTGCAGTGCTTCATTCTGCAGTATATATGAGGTGTTTTGCACTTTGTGTGTATGGTTTTGTGAATTGTGTTTTGTGTTTTGAGAAAATAAGCCCTGCTTTCAAACAATGTGTTTTAGCATTGAAAAAAACTGTAATATGGACATAATGTTAATCTATCTCTGTTATGTCAGGTGATCTCTACAACTTACAGTTAAAGGAGCAAGCACTTGTTTTTCACCCTTTTTCAATGGGTAAATTGGAAACCTGTAATAAATATAATACTTAGCCCTTTCAAATGTTTTTTTCAAAAATTAATTTACCCAAGCTTAAATATTCTACCAGTACTATTACAGTGTGCAGTGCAGGTCTGAAACCGTCAAGCGATTTGGGATGTGTCCAATCTGACAATAGAAAACTTGAAAGAAAAACATATTAATCTTCCATGCCTGAAAACAGCTTAAATCATTTTTCAAACATTCCCCTACACAACCAAACCCCAAATCACTGCTCTGATTATCGAAAAAATGTAATTTATCAAGTACAACATTGACAATAATGCAATAATAATTATAATACAAACATGTAATATTTTTAAATCTGATATGGGTTGATTGGGGTGTAACAGAATGTAAAGGTTTAATCAACGGGTATTACAGTATCACACAAATTATTCAGGTCAAAGCACACTTCAGCTATTTTATCCATCAATGTAATCCCATCTACATCTTTAGAAAGTAAAACATTTATAGGAATTGGTCCTCCCAAAATGGTATATGCCGCTGTCTTACACATCCCACGCTCAACATGAATTTGCACGTTAGCAATTTTCCTTGTGTCAATAACATCTTTCATTGATAATTGTTTCTGGTCTTTCATGAATGCAGGCACCTTAACCTCAGCCCACATGAAACCCACTGAGTCACTTATATTGAAACCTTGGTCTGCCAAAATCAAATCACCAGGAAAAATGTTATCTAAGAAGCCACAATTTTCTATAATATGCTTATCACTGGACCTGCCACCCCATGCCCTTGAAATGAATGATATAACTCCCTGTGGACAGATTCCTATCACAAATGTTATGGTGTTGTGATGTTTACAGTTTGACCAAGTCTGAGCCCGTGCCATTACATTTGATGGCCTGTCAATTAAAACTTCAAAGCAGTCTATTATAACAGCCACTTTGGTACCAAAATTAGTGCGGAAACCAATAGGCATTGTCAGTTGGAGATCCTCCCAAGATGGCCACTTCAAAAGGAAACTCATACTTTTGAACATGACGTTGATAATCAAGGTAAACGCACAGGATACTGTAGACGTGGATGTGTTGAATTTATAAGCCAGTTCTTGCAGTTTAATCTTAATTTCATTAGTGTCAATATAAACTGTTGAAATTTAGACGGTGAACTCTTAGCGTTCACACTGATGTGCAGTTCCACAAGATTTTATACCATCATTAGAATGGCAAAAGTAGGAAGTCCTGTGTAGAACCGCACACGGTCATCATCGCCCTTAAATGTACTCTCTGAAATGGTGGACTTTACAAGCTTTTCTTTTCTTTTAACATTTTCTGTTGTTACATTATTAATTTCAAATGACATTTTGTCAATCATTTCACCAGTCAAATCAGTCTGAGTTGCAGTGCCAGTCTCTGGTACAATCAGTCCTTCTTCTTCCCCAGTGGCTCCCAGGACTGGTGGGGGCTCTTCTAGAGATGGTATATCAGATACCATGCTGTAGAGATCAAGTAGTGCGATGGATGACCTTTTTCTGGCGAGTTTATACCTGGCATGTGTAGCAGGGGAAGGTGCTGTAATTTTCTCATGGCCCAATTTGACAGACGGTGCCCAGTCAGGATGATTTTTGTCAAAAAGTGCCCCTGGTTTCCCTGCAAATAAATCAGATTGTAGGTCAGTTATATCCTGTGTGAACTGTTAATTAATAAAGATTTGACCTCTTTTGACAGGACAGGTCAGACTTTAGATATATTTAAAATGCTGGCGTCAAGACATTGGAACATGACAAATAATTGAGTAAACCAAAACCCTCTGAAAAGGTGCCAGGGACTGTCCAGCCTTTACTGTTTACATATAATCAAATGGCCAGTAGGGGGAGGAATTACTTTAAATTACAGTTAAACGAAGCACTGCAGGGGATTGACAGACTGGTGTGAAGATGACCTGAGCCAAGGGATGACTTTACTTTGTAGATACTCCACAATCTGATATGTCAATTGATGACACAGACTCCAGGATTCTTATTTCCTTGTTAAAATACATGTCTTAGTACGTGGGTTATATGCAGAGATGGGGTCGTTACTCAAAAAAAGTAATATATTACATAATTACTTTTTTAAAAAGTAATATATTACTTTACTTCGTTACGCGTTACTTTACTCGTTACTTTACTCGCCCCTCCCTACAGGCAGATCACGCAGACTGCGGAGGGTGCTTCATTTTGCGGAGCAGGGCTCGACAGTAACGGTTGCCAGGTTGCCATTGGCAACCATTCAGAAAAAATGTCAACCACTTCTTGGCCTTTGGTTGCCATCAGTGGCAACCAGTTTTTCATAGAGAAATAAGGACAGCAAACAGCTAAATGTGCACACCAAAATAGATAGATGTTAATTATTTCTTGTATTAAGAGTGATATTTAATTATTGTTGTGACCAGTCGGAACCTGATACTTAAGTTGCACGTGCATTGGTGTGATTACGGAGCCAGAAAGCGATGCACGTTTACTCGCGTGTGCGGTGCGCCGTGTGTTCGTTTTATGAAAAATGGCGAAGCAAATTAAGTTGTTTGACTGTTGGGTAAAAACTTTGGCCAACCCGTCAACATCTCAAACGAATGTTCAAAAATGATTCAACTGATAAAGCGCAAGATGAACCCTAACGAAAGCAAAGAGGAAATGGGTAAAGTCTTGGGAGGCGAAATACATTCTGCTCCGTTGTCCATTCACTTCCGGTAAAACCTCCTTCAAAATAAGAGTCCCGATCTTATTACTACCAAAATAAAAGTGCAAAACTGTATAGCAAAACTGTATAGTATCTTAGTTATTTAAAATATAAGGTGACTAAAAATGGCAACCGTATTTTCAGTTTTGGCAACCAAAAGCTGATGCCTGGTTGCCAGCCTGGCAACAACTTTTAAAAGTTAGCGTTGAGCCCTGCGTTTTGTTACATCCTCACTCTGGGTTTGGGGGTCCTTAGCTATTAGCTTCACATTAGCATGTGTTCTTTGCAGATGCTTGTTGAGGTTTGACGTTGTGTTCACAGCAGTGGATAAAAACTTCTGGCCTGGACACAGTTTGCACCTCACCGTCACATTCCTGTCCTTTCTTCGGACAAACTCAAAATAATGGGCATACCTCCACCCCTCGAAAGTTATCGCTGTTGACGCACTGCATGTGGACCTGCAAGTCGTGCAAATGTTACGTAAATATAAACCTGCGGCGGAAATCCCTCTTGTCTGTCAAAGGGAGAATCTAGTAATTCTTCATGTTAGTAGGCTAACTGTAGTGTGATTACTGATTTTATCAAAGTAACAAAGTAACGTGTGACAGGGCAATGTTAGTAACTGTAGTGTGATTACTGAATTATAAAAGTAACGTGTTACATTACTCCGTTACCGACAAAAGTAATATTATTACAGTAACACCCAACTCTGGTTATATGTTCATTTGGAATGTTTGTATGTAAAACCCGACACTTACCTGACGTGAAATGATCCCCACAAATGCGAGTATAGTTTCTGTTGGATGGTTTGAGATCCTCCAGTCCGATCCTAATTAACCATTTTTCATACATCCATTGTTGCTTCACCCTGGTGTGTTAAAACCTCTGGCAGCCTGTAAAATGACTTCGGCCCCTTGTTTCGATCACCTCTGTTGCCGCAGCCAACAATGGCACAGAAGTTAACCATTGTATGTCCGGTAAAAAAAAATGATTGAACAGGTATGACGTATTACGCTGTCTGTTTTGGTACTCCAGTAGCAATCTTTAAAGGTCGTTTTCTCAAAATTAGTTTTTTCTTCTATTCTGAGTGAGAAATGTCTTGTCTTGGGTAATTGGACTTAAACTCCCACTGTACATTTTACATTTATATTCAATCTAATATTTAATAATCCATTCCTTGCACAATGAATGTATGTATAATATCCTGCTTCATATTTTGTTACTGTAAATTTGTATTTCCACATGAATATTTTTTACTTTTTTAATGCTATTTGATTTCTATTTGAGATGTTTACATTTGTGGTTGTTTATTTCTAGTCATGCCTTGTCTTTTTATGCTGCTGCAACGTAAACATTTCCCAAATTGGGATCAATAAAGTACTTCTTATCTTAGACACGACCCTACGACTTGATTCATGAAATATACATCAATCTGAATTAACTCCACGTATGTTTTTGACCTGGCCTGTTATAGACTCATGATATGAATAATGTTTTTATTTGGCTTTTTTTCTATAGAAATAAAATCCAACAATATTAAAATGTCCTTTCTATCAAACTGCACTGCACATATAGTGCAGACAGTTATGGAGAAAGGGTAATATGTAGAGTTATTAGCTGAGGGAGCATGAGTAGGTGTTCGCATTAAGCTTCAGACAGCAGGTTCACAGCAGGGCCACGAAACTCCAGCCCCCCCCCCCCCCCCCCCCCCCCCCCGCTGTCTCCTCTCCTCTGTCTCTCTGCCCGTCATCTCTCATCTCTTCTCTTATCATCTCACCCTCTCTGCACCATGTTCTTTCCCATCTGTCTCTGCCCATCATTACCATGCTCTTTGTGTATCTCTGACTTTACCGTAATCCCTCACCCATGGTCTTCGTGCTCTTGCTACTGTATCTTTTGTTGTCTCTCTAAAAATGACATAATACCTAGTTCGGTCTGCTTGGAAATCATTTTCTAAGTACATCGGCAATATTTGTTGTGGAAGGTTAGCAAGACCTAAGGATCACCACAAGGATCCATGCACTGCACCCTTCTGTTCTAATCACGCTGCAGTTGAAATAACACTAGAGTACTTCCTGGATGACTGGCCCCATTGATAAACTTCGAAAGGGCATTAAACATGTGACTCACTGCATGTGAAAGTTTGATCTCCAAATAAAGACAATACTAAGTTGACTGTTTAGTTTCCATACTGAAAGACAGAAATGTGTTGCCGACCTAAAAACATATTTAACACCAAGCTATTAAGTATTTGAATGCCCTCTCTGAAAGTTCCAAAGCTGTTTCACCTCTGATGACATCAGCTATCATCAGTGATGGGTTTGGTGTGTCTGTGTTTCTTTCTCGAGCCCAGGGCCAGGAGAACTGAGTGGCCCCTGCTCATGGTCACCAACCCGGGAAAACGGAGTCTACACAGAACACACTAAAAGGCTTTTTCACACTAACTCTGGAAGTCATCCACAGAAATGGACTGAGTGACTGTTTTGCAAGACTGTGAAAGACTAACATAGTTCTCCTCTCTTTAAACCTTGTTTTTGTCTCTTTGGTGTAACTTTTAATGAGAACTGGAGAGTCAAAGAAAAAGACAACAAGGAAAAGTGGCAGTTCTAAGCCTCCCCTCAGGTTAAGATAAACAAACATTTATGGAAACTGTAAAAACAGTAAAAGAGAAGGAAAGTAAGCGAGGTGAGTCTGGATCTGTGATGTCTGATTTTACATCATGTTGAAGATTTTGATATTTTAAACAGCGTTGTTGGCATAGGGAAGTTTTTCCTGGATACATTTTAAAACCTAAACAAAGTAGCTCTTTATTGAACTGCTTATAAATATGCAAAATATTTAATTAAAGTATTTTTTTTAAATCCAGTCTCTCTCTCTGTGTGTTTAATGCTCGCTCTGACAATGACTATAATCCTCTCTCACTCGCCTCGCCTCTCCTCTCTCCCTCTCCGCACTCTGATCTCTTCATCTCTCTCTTCCTCCAGTTAATCTGTTCTCGTCTTTTTCACAATTCACTTCCATCTGCCTTCATTGCTTTTCCTCAACGTTGACATCACAGTTTTTGAGTTATTTAAATTGTTTTTATCTATACGTATATGGAATATAACATAGGATACTGCATCACACAATCAGATGTTTGTTTCCCCCACTGTCCCATATGAGCTTTACTTATTTTTCCATTTACCAGAAAGATTAAAAAGTACAGACAGAGAGCAGTGGCTCAGTCTGGAGCTTCTGGGGCTTGGACTGTGAGCCGTAGGGTCGCCGGTTCAAGTCCCAGAACTGACCTAAATATGGAGTGTGGACTGCTATTTGGAGAGGTCCCAGTTCACCTCCTGCCCTGCCGTGGTGCCCTTGAGTAAGGCACCGGACACCCCCTTCTCCCCTACTCCCATTGCTCCCCGGGCGTTGTACAATAGCTGCCCACTGCTCAAAGTACTAGACTCCTGGTGCTGGGTTGGGTTAAATGCAGAGAACAAATGTCACTGTGTGACCATTTAAGAGGGTTTCATCCCTCCCATTTTATTTTATTTTATTCTATGTTTTGGAAGGTAACAGATTAAAGTGAGGAAGGGGAAAACGAGCGAGGTAAGGGGAGGAAGGGAGGATGACCAGGAGAGAAGAGCTGGAGGAGGCAGCAAGTAGGAAAGGGGGTTAGGTGGATGAAGAGATAGAATGGAAGTAGGATAACGGGGGGTGACATTTGAAGAAAACACCAAGAGTTCTGGAAGAAAATATGCAAAAACTTCATGAAGGGTCATGAGTTCAAGTCCTGATCGGACCAAAAGGAAGGAGTGCAAACTCTCAGCTGGAGAGGTATTATTACTATTCAGTACAGTAAGTGTAATGTTGAGGTGTGTAGAGTGTCAGCCCAGTGACTGCATCAGAAAGGTGTGTGTGACTTCATGGGTAAAAAAGCTGTGGGCCAGCTTCCAAGGCCTTAATGCAGGAGTAGGGAGGTGTGTGTGTGTGTGTGTGTGTGTGTGTGTGTGTGTGTGTGTGTGTGTGTGTGTGTGTGTGTGTGTGTGTGTGTGTGTGTGTGTGTGTGTGTGTGTGTGTGTGTGTGTGTGTGTGTGTGGGGGGGGTGTGTGTGTGTGTGTGTGTGTGTGTGTCAAACTCAATTTCATCGCGGGCCACATCAGCATTACGGTTGCACTCAAAGGGCCGGTTGTAACTTTAAGACTTTATAAATATACAATATATAATATAAAATAATGTATTATATTACATAATTGCCAAAAGTTGCAAGTCTCTTAGGTGCGCACGTCACAATATTAGATGCATTGTGGGACATGTCGTTTATGGACAACGTGCTTCTGTAAAGCGGCATGTAACCGTAAAATAAACGTATTATATTCTTTACAAGCTCTTGCTGGCCATATCAAATGAAGTCATGGGCCGGATTTGGCCCACGGGCCTTGAGGTTGACACTCCTGGTGTAAGGACAGAAGGTTCATGGTTGAAGGCTGATAGCTGGATGGAAAGGGGGTCGCGAAACTAAATTAACCAACATGGAGGCAGGAGTAGCTGGAGAGCATTAAAGACTGAAGTCAGTAGGCTACAAGGCAACATAGGAGGAGAAGGTCTCCGTACAAGCTGTCAAAACATTGGGATTAGAGTTTGAAGATGGAACAGCAGGGGTTAGGACTGTTGCACTTTAAAAAGGAGAAAAAACGTTCTTTGTTCCGGTCCGGAGACTGGCTGGGTTTTCGTCTGTTTCCCCCGACACCTCTCCATAGGAAAAGAAAAGCATGTATATAGGTATTCTGAAATAATGTATTTACAGTAGGTCCTGTGCATAATGTGTATATATACAAACTGAGTGACTAACTGAATTTCCCCATGGAATAGATAAAGGGCCAAAAATCGATAATCAAGATTTAAGTTCTTCAGTATACACACAGCCAAATAAATCTTTAAATCAGCATTGCATTGCAAAGATTCTTCTTACTTAAATGTGTGTTAGGAACTTTAAGTACTTTAGTTTAATAACAGGTCCTGTAGTTTTCCTTCCCTGTAGGAAAGTTAATAATTAAACACTAAGCCTAAATGTTCAACAAACAATTTCATCAGCTAATAATTGATCACTTAAAGGGCCCATGTCATGGCCATTTCTACTGATCATATTTCCATTGCTGAGGTCTACTAAAATAGATGTAATGTATATTGTGCAATTTTCCAAACTCACATTGGTTTCTCATACAGCATCTCTGTAAAGTATTTGTATTCACTCTCTGTCCTACACGATTTATTGGAGCTCCTGCCCCCCCCCCCCCCCCCCCTCCCCTCCCCTCCCTGTGAGCCCAGTGTGCTCTGATTGGTCGGGGCGTTGCAAGGCTCGCTGCTGCTCGCCGATGCTGCGAGGAGCGGACAGGGTTCCGGGTCGGTGATACAGCGAGAACAAGCAAAACTCACAGCCGAAGTGTGGCTTGATATTGAGTAAGAAAAAGGTTTATAACGCTGTGAGAATGGGTCTGCGGAGAGCATTTCTCCGCCATCCCAACTCGTCTATTACCAGCGTTCAGGGAGCTCTATGCAAGTCAATGGGGACTCCCTGTTAGTTAGCCAAGGGATCCTGGTGTGTGAGGTGCTCCGCGGATTGGTCCATTTGTTGTTGATTTGGGTATTCACACATCACAGAACCCAGGAAGAAAACAATGGAAAATGAGAAATGGAAAATGAGAAATGTCCAACGAGGCGTTCTGGGGCAGAATAGACAGGTATTTTCTGTGTTAGAGTTTTACTCCCTACAGGGTGTACTTTGAGGGTTGTGACTCTGCAGACCGTTTA